>NC_057808.1:354824052-354989997 GCF_018294505.1 Triticum aestivum
GTGCTCTGGAGGGAGGGGGGAGGGGTTTGAGAGAGCTGGCTTGCTCGGGGAGGGTCGCGGACGGGCTATATATAGCCGAGGAGGGGAGCACCGAGCCGGTCACCGCCGAGCGAGTCCGGCCACGGCTCTGCCGGCCGCAGCAGTCACGGGGGCGCACGGGAAGGCGACGAGGAGGGTGAGGACGAGCGCCAAAGGCTCACGGAATCGAGCAACACTTGCGGAAGGAGACGACGCATAGGAGCGCACTGTTTCGATCGTTGGCATGGCTCGCCAGAGAAGAAAACAAAGGGGGCCAGGGGTCCAGGGGGAAGAAGACTTCGAGGGGGAGCTGTAGGACATTAATGGCGAGGCCAGAGACGGTCGGAGAAGCGATGCCGACGCGAATAGTGCCTAGACCACCATTTTGGGCTGGTTACACTCGTGATCACCACGGACATGTCGCGCTCTGGATATTTTACTGATGCCAGCTCATGTCTACCGCGTAGTACTTCGTAACTTGAGTGTTACTACGGTAAATAAACGGGCAGAGACAAATTGAGCTGAGTAAACCAAGCTCCACAAGTTTGCTGTTGCAAACTTCGCCACACTCCAGAGATTAAACCAGAGAGGGTAAAAGGTAAAATTGATGTTTGTGAGGCTTAGGGTAGCAAGGACTACGGTCCTGGAGATTATGAGGTCATTTGGTCAAGTATTTAGCATAGTTGCTGTACAACTGCTAAATCTGACCCAGAAACTAAATCATGAAGGAGCACTCACTAGAAGTGGTGGATTGAGCTAAAACTTGGCAAAGCTTGATGATTTGATCATAGGTAGGTGCTGCAAAAATATCATACCAAATGGTCTTGCCAAAATGGTACTTCCTTCACAGCTATCAGTTTTGCCCAGAAACTTCAGAAAAATCCTCATGGCAAATGGCTAGATTAAATGGGCCAAAATCTTGTGGAGATGGGTCATATAAATATAAAAAGGCCTTGGAAAATTATCAGCCATAATGGAGCAAGATAAAATACACTTGCTTCACAAATTGAAAATTTGGACAGAAAACAAGAATTGCTCCTGTGCTCACATAGTTCAATGAAATGAACTGAATTTGGGTGGAGGCTAATGATTTGATATACTTGATAGGATGGAAACGTTTCATCCCATTTGGAAACCCTATGAAGGTACTTCCTTCACAAAAGTATTCTGGTCAGAAACTTTGAAAAATTACACAGGGAGCTAGGATGAATGGATTGAGCTCATATTTGACATCCATGGGTTATTTATCCATGTTAATCACCCTACCAAATTGCAGCTCCATTGGAATTAGGAATAAAGCACTTCCTTTACAAAATTTCAGAGAAGGCAGAAACTTGCATTGGATCATGTGCCAAATTTTGAACTGAGGAACATGAGATTAGGATGGAACTAGTGATTATATAGCAAGGACAAGCTCCACAATCTATGTGGGAATTTTCTCTGCTATAAAAATAGTAGTTCCTTTGGAAAATGGCAGAAATGCAATATTGGCATTAAATAGGAAAAGGCAACTTTTCTTATTTAATTATGGCCAATATACTTGCCAGAGCTTGGATTAGGCATAAGTATCAACTCCACCATTCTCATGAATTTAGGAGATGGCTAGCTATGCCTTTGGATTTTATTCCTTAGAAAGGCAAGAAAAAGAATAAATCACAATTGAAAAATATTGCATGGGACTTAGCAATATTTTTGCATATCCAAGGTTCAGAAAGATAGGATGATCTCTGGGAACAATTGGGAAGATCAATAGATCAAGGAAAAAGGATGGCTCCTTTGTAAGCACAAAGGGCATATCCAAACTCCAAAAATTTGGAATTTGGGTTTGAGATGATGCAAAGGAGGTCTTTCCCACTGACAAAGACATGAGCAAGGTTTTGAAAGGTTGGAAATGACAAAATTTCTTAGAGTCATCCAGCAAGCTTAGGAGAAAATTTTGAAAATGAGTGCCAGGAGAGAATAACAACACAAAAATTGATAACCCAATTTTGGGGCTGTTACAACTCTTCCCCCCCTTAAAAAGAATCTCGTCCTCGAGATTCCTAGGGTTACAGCACAACTGAAACGATAACCACTCCGGGGAAAAACCTCGGGGTTAAGTTTTTTAACCCTTTGGTTAAATCCAACCGAGATGGGGGCACCTATAATTGGTACACCCAAAGAGAGATAAGGCAAACCTGGTTATATCCACCGCTAGAGGCACTCGAGATCAAACTCCCGAAAAATATTGCTAGATGCACCCAATGAACAATGGTTTCACCTGCTGACACGTGGGTCCAAGGCCCACTGGCAGCCTCCTTCTTCTACCTCCGGCTTGCTGCTTCTGCTGCTTCGCGTGCGGCTTGGCGTAGCGTGCATCTAGCTCCTAGGGCGATGAGGACCTTAGAGCCATAGTGCGCGGCATGCACGGCACCGGTGCAGCGAGCACTCACGTTGCGGGCCAGCACCTTGTCGGCACTGCTCGCGGATTCGCCTCCTGGACACCGGTGATCAAGCGACGAGCGGTTCTCCTAGACCTCGCTCACCATACACCGGGATTGGGCTATAAAACCGGCAGCACGGCTCTCCTCCAACGCACAAACACAATGCCACTCTACTACCTCTTTGGTTTGGGCGAGATCGAGCCGAGCTCCTTCGGCGAGGTGGTGTTCCTGGTGGCGCTACGGTTGTTCCTCGCAGCGGTGCTGGGCACACTGATCGGTTCGTCACTCCTCCTGCTGATACTCATCAGGAATGAGCGAGCTCGGAACAACGCGCGGCTCGGTGTGGTGGCTCGAGATGCGGGATAAGATGGCGCACTGGGTGGTCCTCCGCCACGCTTGATTCTCCGTCGCTTTGCGCCGGCGGAGTAATCGCGTGCTGCGGTGGAGCGGTGGTGGCGATCTACCTGCGGCACGCAAGGCAGAGGTGATGGTGGTGATGGGGCCCGGATGCAGGTGAGGTGGCTGCGCCAGCTCAAAAATCACACGGAGTACGAGGAAAATTTCGTGGATAGCTCCGCGAAATGTAGGTGTCGAGGTAGAATCGAGTTGAAACTTGTATCGGGGTAGATGTACTGGATCAAGGAAATAAAGTTGGCAGTGTTCCTCCGGAAATGAAATCGGGAAAAGAATTGGAGACGAGGAATTTCCAAGCGGAAATGCCTCTGCGAGGTTTCTAGAGTTGGAAATCCGGCACACAGTGTATGCACAGATAGATAGGGACATGTGACTTTGCATTTCCCCGAGTACTGCCTGAATGTACTCGTGGGTGAACCGGGTATGCGTGCAGCATGCAGTAAAATCTAAAATAGCCAATAGACAGAGGCATGCAATGAAAAACACAGCAGGCAAATCATTCTAAGGTGTTTTAATGCTAGTGGGTATATATATAATCCTGGCATATATATACCTACACCAGCGCGCATTTTATTATAGACTTAGGAAGAGTCAATGTTATTTAGTGTATGTGATCTACTAATTAAAATCTTGTTAGCAACACAGTGTCAACCCTGTCAAACATTTCTGCTTGACAGAGAGACAAGCAAAAACAACACAGAAACAAAAGCACAAAAACATACATAGAACACAGCATACGGATCACAACGGTACAAGCATACAACAAAGCACGAACGCGCTACATGCTAAACGAAACAACTTATTCTGGGATACATAGTTCTATCCTCATATCGAGGATGAACCGACAGACTGATCATCTTATTGCGTGACTGAGGTCATGCAGAGGACTTGCCTTGCTGGGGCTCTCCGGGAGGACGAAGACTGAGCCAATCTCCATCTTCATCGTCCGACAGCACTATGGGTTGGGGTTCGGCTGCTGGGGGTGTGGCTGAAATTGATCCAAGCAAATGCTTCTGGTGGATCCGTAAAAGAGCCTTGTCGAGGGTGACGATGTTGGGTCTAGGCCACAACACAGGCTGAGAGGGTAGCACTGCTTCGGATGGCGTTGGGCAAATGACTTGAGATGCGAATTTACGAGCCTCACGGTAAGCTTCCTTGACGACTCTCACCGCATCATTGTCCAAGGTTCTAAACTCGGCAAGTATCTTGGAAATCATCATCCCCTGGGCGGTGATATACTGCACCAGGCGAGTGATTGCGGGGTCATCTCCCTGGATAGCGGGAGAAGGCTGCATTCCTACTTCTGTCACAATGGGGTAAAAGCAGAAATCCCGCCTCGTTGCCATATGCGGGTACCTGGTTCGGAGGTGAAGCATAGCCTCCATAGCAGCAGCCTGAATGGCTAAATCAGAGGTAGGCATAGCTCTCCCCTGAAAAACCAATGGCTGGCCATCTGCTGCGGGACCTAGGCTGATGTGCACTCTTGCATCAAAGCGATGAAGGTGAGGGACGGGTGCCGATTGGAACACCAGGTAATCGGGGCTAGCCTTACAGCCAAAGGCTATGGTGAGCATCTCAGTAAAAAGGGTTGGAAAGCCGGTGTGGTTGACGGCACAGGTGCGGGTGTAAAACTTGGGAGCTTTGAAGGTTCCAGTCATGGCTGGAGTGCTACTAGCTAGGCTTCTATGCAGGGACATGGCTGACTGAGGGGGTGAGCGATACGGCAAGCGGAAAGGGGGCTTTTATAGGCAGCTATGCGGGACATGCCCACATGGTGTGGCCCCTTTCCCTTAATGGTGAAGGGCAAGCGGTGCGGCCGACCAGAAAGGATATGGATGCTATTCGTTCCATGGATAACTAGGCGGGGACAACGGGGTGAGGACGTGTCGGTCCCGACTGCGCCACCTGTTGATTAACAGTGGCCATGCCGGATGCCAGGGATGGGTCAAATCCCTTAGGGCCATTACGGGTTAAGGGTAGCGGTGATCTAATACTAGGATAACCTATGCCAGCCTGGCTGCTCTGATAACATGTCCTGTGGCACCCCGATCCGCATGGAGCAGGGGGCCTTCGCACGTCAGCCCAGGATAACACCTGACGCACGATAGGTCCATAATACAGCATTCCAGGTACAAGAATATTCATCAAATACATGTATATAAAATTACATCATTGATGAATACGATTATCTGGCATAGCCCTAAGGCTATTTAAATGGCAGCAGAAGTCTATTTAAATGGCGGTGGAAGTCTTGGTTTGGCAGTATAACAACTCTGGCTGGGCTCCACAACTCACATGACTGGCAAGGTTACGGCCTAGCACGACGGATCAAACGAACAATTCGGGTACGACCTACAAAACTTGCATGACACGCCAGGTCAGTACATTGAATGTACTTGCAAGACAACAAAATGCATAGCATCCAAACAAGCAGAAGACAAAGCAAGAACCGAGCGCATGCAACAGCCTATCTCATATCAATTACTAAACATGGCATGATAAAGATCAACTAAGCACGAACAATATCATAGCATCTACTAACATGGCAGTAATCATGGCATATCAAAACTTGCCTCTAACATGACAATGGCAAAACATAGCATATCATCTCAATCATGGCATAATTTAACATGTCAATCAAAGCATGGCATGGCATCATGAAACTATACTGAAAATAAAGTACCGAATATATATCCAATGCAGACATAGCATGTTAACTTTATGCAACCATCTTCTGTTCTGCCTTGGTTTTTAAATGCAACATATTACTCATGCAATGCAACCAAACTTGTGCACCGAGTCCCTCGGACTCTCTTACCAACGGGTTGCCTCGCAACCGAACGGTGATCTTTCCGGCGATCACAACCATGACCAACACTTGGTCTCCAACACTCACCGAGACCTCGTCTCGTGATCATATCAAAACATCGTCGTGACTTCTCATGACTATCTCATAGTCCAAGTCTTCACATTATTTGTTACACAATTTCATTATCAACTTAGTTATTTAAGGTTTATCCTCCATTTCGACCAAGACCTGATAGTGGGACCTACTACGAACTTATGCCCATGACCGAGGACGCGGCTATCGATAGATTGAATACACTTTGCAGAGGTAGCACACTGTACCCACACCACAGAACCCATGGCCTCGTCATCCCATTCGGGTGGACCAACAGCATTCCGATGAAACCGACCTACTGCCATGACACTCTCCCGGCCACTCCGACCCACTCCCAACTGGGCTAGTCCTGGGTGGCCCCGTGTCTACCAAAGACACAACGACCACCGTCGTGGCCAAAATGTCCCTCACGGGGACCGGTACCAAATTTTTTAACAACGGGCACACAAGGTTATGTCCGCCTACCTGATCAGGGTAAGCATGCCCATAACCTTCCCTAGTTGGAGGCACCAGCGAGAGGCACGACAATAGATCGCATTAAGGCCTTCCCATAAAGGCAAATGTGGCTGCACTGAAAAAGTTCGATTTGGTGGCACTATGACTCGATCCCATCGATGACGGAAGAGGTTTGTTATTATTAAGTCATTTTAATTCCTTCTCCATCATCATGAACATGAATGCAACAATGAGCATGCAACATACAAATGCATGAACAAAATATTGAACTTCTCAAGTGCACAACTATAGCATAAAGAACAGGACAATACCAAGTAATAGCATATCAACGGTGCATTACAATCCTCATAACATTTTATAACGATGACATGCAAATAAAGTAGAGTAGTGACATGGCATTATCAATAACAACATTCTAATTAGCATGGCAAACGATATCGTGAAAACACAAGCATGCATGACAGGCATAATGGAATAGCTGCAGACGAAAACGATATGAAACAACTGCAACTACACACACACAAGGTGCAAGCAAAGTCAACACGCAAGTTCGGGGCTCATGATAAGAGGTTGGCTTGCCTGGGGGTCGAGGAATACTCCGGAAAAAAATGCGGAGCGCTCGCGGAAAGAGTTCCCGGAAACAGTTCTCTCTCGGAGGGGGCTATTTACGGGCAAGGGAAGAATGGTCATTTTCAGAATGTTCAAACATCAAGAAAATTCTCCCATCGAAAAGGGCTCGACGAACAGAGAAATTGAGCATTGGAATCACCTTATTCGCAGTTACGGGTAAAAAGATACGGACGTTTAAAGCTCAGGGACTAGTCTATAAAAATACTTCTACAAACAGGT
Organism: Triticum aestivum; assembly: GCF_018294505.1. Lineage (NCBI taxonomy): Eukaryota > Viridiplantae > Streptophyta > Magnoliopsida > Poales > Poaceae > Triticum > Triticum aestivum. The sequence goes on from NC_057808.1 coordinate 354,831,115, forward strand.
CCCTGGTAGTTTAAACAGAACGCGTCTTTTCTGAAAATACGTTTTCCAGAGAGGGAAACGTATTCTCGGCTGAAGGAGAGGAAAAATACGCTTTTCCGGGATTGAAAGCGCACTTTCCCGAAATACGCTTTTGCGTGGGGAAAACGACTTCGGGGTCGGGCGCGTCCACTTATCCGACATGGCAGACTGGGCCACGCCCTTCTCTCGCCGAGAGGTGGGGTCACGCAGGAAGGGGCCCGCCTGGCCTGGCTTCTTCCTCCTCCCGCTCGGGATCGAGCGAGGCCGAGGGAGGCATCCGCCCTGACGGCGATCGCCGGCGATTCCAGCCACCGTTCGCGACGGCCGACCTACCCAGATGCTCAGCATGAAGAGGCGCATCTTGGGGTGGTAGCCTCTGCCGTCGACGAGCGTTGTAGCGGAAGCAGCGAGGCACGCGGCGGAGAGGGGCTTCGGGCTCGGGTGGACACGGGGCTCCGGTGGGGGAAACGGAAGGGCGGCGAGCTAGGGAGGGTCGCCGGGATGTGGCGCATCCATCCATGATGCGCACGGGGCTCGGGGAAGCTCGGGTGTGGTATAGGGCGGCGGAGCAGAGTGGCGGGCTCGCAGGAAATCCTAGTACTTCGGCGAGGGATTCGGTCGGGCTCGGGCACTAGAGTGCTCTGGAGGGAGGGGGAAGGGGTTTGAGAGAGCTGGCTTGCTCGGGGAGGGTCGCGGACGGGCTATATATAGCCGAGGCGGGGAGCACCGAGCCGGTCACTGCCGAGCGAGTCCGGCCATGGCTCTGCTGGCCGCAGCAGTCACGGGGGCGCACGGGAAGGCGACGAGGAGGGTGAGGACGAGCGCCAGAGGCTCACGGAATCGAGCAACGCTCGCGGACGAACGGAGGAAGAGGACATCGGGGAGGAAGGAGATTACGCACAGGAGCGCACTTATTTGGTCGTTGGCACGGCTCGCCGGAGAAGAAAATGAAGGGGGCCAGGGGTCCAGGGGGAAGAAGACGTCGAGGGGGAGCTGTAGGACATTAATGGCGAGGCCAGAGACGGTCGGAGAAGCGATGCCGACGCGAACAGTGGCTGGACCACAGTTTTGGGCTGGTTACACTCATGATCACCACGGACATGTCGCGCTCTGGATATTTTACGGATGCCAGCTCATGTCTACTGCGTAGTACTTCGTAACTTGAGTGTTACTACGGTAAATAAACGGGCAGAGACAAATTGAGCTGAGTAAACCAAGCTCCACAAGTTTGCTGTTGCAAACTTGGCCACACTCGAGAGATTAAACCAGAGAGGGTAAAAGGTAAAATTGATGTCTGTGAGGCTTAGGGTAGCAAGGACTACGGTCCTGGAGATTATGAGGTCATTTGGTTAAGTATTTAGCATAGTTGCTGTACAACTGCTAAATCTGACCCAGAAACTAAATCATGAAGGAGCACTCACTAGAAGTGGTGGATTGAGCTAAAACTTGGCAAAGCTTGATGATTTGATCATAGGTAGATGCTGCAAAAATATCATACCAAATGGTCTTGCCAAAATGGTACTTCCTTCACAGTTATCAGTTTTGACTAGAAACTTCAGAAAAATCCTCATGGCAAATGGCTAAATGAAATGGGCCAAAATCTTGTGGAGATGGGTCATATAAATAGGAAAAGGCCTGGGAAAATTATCATCCATAATGGAGCAAGATAAAATACACTTGCTTCACAAACTGAATTTTTTTGGACAGAAAACAAGAATTGCTCCTGTGCTTACATAGTTCAATGAAATGAACTGAATTTGGGTGGAGGCTAATGATTTGAGATACTTGAGTGGATGGAAAAGTTTAATCCCATTTGGAAACCCTATGAAGGTACTTCCTTCACAAAGTTGTATTCTGGTCAGAAACTTTGAAAAATTGCACAGGGAGCTAGGATGAATGGATTGAGCTCATATTTGGCATCCATGGGTTATTTATCCATGTTAATCACCCTGCCAAATTTCAGCTCCATTGGAATTAGGAATAAAGCACTTCCTTTGCAAAATTTTAGAGAAGGCAGAAACTTGCATTGGATCATGTGCCAAAATTTGGAACTGAGGAACATGAGATTAGGATGGAACTAGTGATTATATAGCAAGGACAAGCTCCACAATTTATGTGGGAATTTTCTCTGCTATGAAAATAGTAGTTCCTTTGGAAAATGGCAGAAATGCAATATTGACATTAAATAGGAAAAGGCAATTTTCCTTATTTAATTATGGCCAATATACTTGCCAGAGCTTGGATTAGGCATAAGTATCAACTCCACCAATTCTCATGAATTTAGGAGATGGCTAGCTATGCCTTTGGATTTTATTACTCAGAAATGCAAGAAAAAGAATAAATCACAATTCAAAAATATTGCATGGGACTTAGCAATATTTTTGCATATGCAAGGTTCAGAAAGATAGGATGATCTCTGGGAACAATTGGGAAGATCAATAGATCAAGGAAAAAGGATGGCTCCTTTGTTAGCACAAAGGGCATATCCAAACTCCAAAAATTTGGAATTAGGGTTTGAGAGGGTTTGAGATGATGCAAAGGAGGTCTTGCCCATTGACAATGACATGAGCAAGGTTTTGAAATGTTGGAAATGAGCAAATTTCTCAGAGTCATCCAGCAAACTCAGGAGTAAATTTTGAAAATGAGTGCCAGGAGAGAATAACAACACAAAAATTGATAACCCAATTTGGGGCTGTTACACTTGGTACATTCTCCTTGACATTTTTCTTCCTCTGAAATTTTCTGAAATTTTTAGTGACTCAAAATAAAAGTGAACCAAACTCAACAAAATTGATAGCAACTACTCTTACAAGTGCCTAGAGGCTATATCATGCATCAAAACTACTTTGAACCATATAAATTTGAGATGCAAGCTCGGGAATAAGGTCACCACAGCAGAAAATTTGCAATGAATAAAGCACTAGAACAAAAGCTAATTGGACCATAGGAGGAGTCACATACCGAAGAACAATCCCCCAAAGCAGTTTTGTGAACGGAGCTTTGAGCAAGGAGATAAAAAATGGAGCAAAATGAGCGAGAACACGAGTTTGAGCTATGGAGTGATTTTTCTAGAGGAAGAAGGAGTGGATGGGTGCTGGAATAAGAAGAGGGGCCACGTGGGGCCCACAAGGACAAGGGGTGCGCCCAGGGGGTAGGTCGCGCCCTCCACCCTTGTGGCCAGCTGGTGAGGCCCCATGGTGTGTTCTAAGTGCCAGAAATTCTTAAATATTCTATAAAAAATCATACTAAATTTTCAAGGCATTTGGAGAACTTTTGTTTTTGGGACATTTTTTATTGCACGGATAATTCAGAAAACAGACATAAAATACTAAATTTTCTTTATTTAATCTAAATTACAGAAAGTAAAATATGGGTACAGAGAGTTGTGCCTTCTAAATTCATCCATCTCATGCTCATCAAAAGGAATCCATTAACAAGGTTGATCAAGTCTTATTAACAAACTTCTTCCGAATGACATGAAACCGGAGAATTTTCGAATAACACTATGTTACCTCAACGGGGATATGCATGTCCCCAACAATAAGAACATCATGTTTCTTTTTTGATAGTAGGAAGAGGAAATTCAAAACCTCCAATAGTAATAGTTGATTTTTTTTGATAGAATTGATACTATGAACTTGAGGTTGTTTCTTCGGAAAGTGTACCGTATGCTTGTTACCATTAACATGAAAAGTGACATTGCCTTTGTTGTAATCAATAACAGCCCCTGCAGTATTCAAAAAGGGTCTACCAAGGATAATTGACATACTGTCGTCCTCGGGAATATCAAGAATAACAAAGTCCGTTAAGATAGTAACATTTGCAACCACAACAGGCACATCCTCACAAATACCGATGGGTATAGCAGTTGATTTATCAGCCATTTGCAAAGAAATTTCTGTAGGTGTCAACTTATTCAATTCAAGTCTACGGTATAAAGAGAAAGGCATAACACTAACACCGACTCCAAGATCACATAAAGCAGTTTTAACATAGTTTCTTTTAATGGAGCACGGTATAGTTGGTACTCCTGGATCTCCAAGTTTCTTTGGTATTCCACCCTTAAAAGTATAATTAGCAAGCATGGTGGAATTCTCAGCTTCCGGTATCTTTCTTTTATTAGTAACAATATCTTTCATATACTTGGCATAAGGAGGCATTTTAAGCATATCAGTCAAACGCATACGCAAAAAGATAGGTCTAATCATTTCAGCAAAGCGACCAAATCCTCATCATCCTTTTTCTTAGATGGCTTAGGAGGAAAGGTCATGGGTTTCTGAACCCATGGTTCTCTTTCTTTACCATGCTTCCAAGCAACAAAGTCTCTTTTATCATAACGTTGATTCTTTGATTGTGGGTTATCAAGATCAATAGCAGGTTCAATCTCTACATTATTATCATTACTAGGTTGAGTATCAACATGAACATCATTATTAACATTATCACCAGGTTCATGTTCATCACCAGATTGTGTCTCAGCATCAGAAATAGAAATATCATTGGGATTCTCAGGTGTGTCTATAGCAGGTTCACTAGCATGCAAAGTCCTATCAGTTTTCTTTTTCTTTTTGTTGGAAGGACTAGGTGCATCAATGGTAGTTCTCTGACAATCTTGCTCAACTCTTTTAGGATGACCCTCAGGATACAAAGGTTCCTGGGTCATTTTACCGCCTCTAGTCATAACCCTAACAACATTATCATTATTCTTACTATTCAACTCATTAAGCAAATCATCATGTGCCTTAAGTACTTGTTCTACTTGAGTTGTAACCATGGAAGCATGTTTACTAATAAGCTTAAGATCACTAGCAGTTCTACTCATATAACCACTCAAGTGGTCAAGCATATAAGCATTACATTTCAATTGTCTACTAACATAGGCATTGAAATTTTCTTGTTTAACAATAAAATTATCAAACTCATCCAAGCATTGGCTAGCAGACTTATTATGAGGGATATCACCTTCAAATCTATGGAGAGAGTTTACCTCTACTACCTGTTTTGGGTTATCAAGACCATGTGTTTATTCAATAGGCGGTAAATTCTTAACATCTTCAGCTTTAATACCTTTTTCTTTCATAGCTTTGTTTGCCTCTTGCATATCTTCAGGACTGAGAAATAGAACACCCCTTTTCTTCGGAGCTGGCTTAGGAGTTGGTCCAGGAAGTGTCCAATCATTATCATTACTCAATATATTATTCAATAGCAATTCAGCTTGCTCAACAGTTCTTTCCCTGAAAACACAACCAACACAACTATCCAGGTGGTCTCTGGAAGCGTTGGTTAGTCCATTATAAAAGATATCAAGTATTTCATTTTTCTTGAGAGGATGATCAGGCAAAGCATTAAGTAATTGGAGAAGCCTCCCCCAAGCTTGTGGGAGACTCTCTTCTTCAATTTGCACAAAATTAAATATTTCCTTTAAAGAAGCTTGTTTCTTATGAGCATGGAAATATTTTGCAGAGGAGTAGTAAATCATATCCTGGGGACTACGCACACAACAAGGAGCAAGAGAATTAAACCATAGCTTAGCATCACCCTTTAACGAGAAAGGAAACAATTTGAGAATATAGTAATAGCGAATTTTTTCCTCGTGAGCAAATAGGGTGGCTATATCATTCAATTTAGTAAGATGTGCCACAACAGTTTCAAATTCATATCGATAGAAAGGATCAGATTCAACCAAAGTAATTAACTCAGGATCGACAGAGAATTCATAATCCTTTTCAGTAACAAAGATAGGTGAAGTAGCAAAAGTGGGATCATATTTCATTCTAGCATTCAAGGATTTTTCTTTCAGCTTAGCTAACAGTTTCTTAAGATCCTCTCTATCATTGCAAGCAAAGAAGTCTGTAGTAGTTTCTTCATCCATAACATAACCCTCAGGTACAACAGGCAATTCATATATAGGGGGAGAATCGTAATCTTCAGTTTCAATAATGTCATCAGTTTCAGTAATTTGATTCTCTCTAACCCTAGCAAGTTGTTCATCAAGAAATTCACCTAGTGGTACAGTATCATCAAGCACAGAAGTAGTATCATCATAAGCATCATGCATAGCAGAAGTGGCATCATCAATAACATGTGACATATCAGAATCAATAGCAGGTGTAGGTGTCGCAAGTTTACTTGAAACAGAAGGAGAATCAAGTGCAGAGCTAGATGGCAGTTCCATACCCCCCCCCTCGTAGTTGAGGGATAGATCTTGGTTTTGTTGTCTTTCATATTCCTCCTAGTGATCAACAGATATAAATCCCAAGTGACTCAAAGAATAGAGCTATGCTCCCCGGCAACGGCGCCAGAAAAAGGTCTTGATAACCCACAAGTATAGGGGATCACAACAGTTTTTGAGGGTAGAGTATTCAATCGAAATTTATTGATTCGACACAAGGGGAGCCAAATAACATTCTCAAGTATTAGCAGTTGAGTTGTCAATTCAACCACACCTGAAAGACTTAATATCTGTAGCAAAATATTTAGTAGCAAAGTAGTATGGAAGTAACGGTAACGGTGGCAAAAGTAACAGTAGCAGTTTTGTAGCAATCTTAACAGTGGCAACGGAAAAGTAACGAAGCAAAGATCAATATGAAATGAGCTCATAGGCAATGGATCAATGATGGATAATTATGTCAGATGGCATTCATCATGTAACAGTTATAACATAGGGTGACACAGAACTAGCTCCAATTCATCAATATAATGTAGGCATGTATTCCGAATATAGTCATACGTGCTTATGGAAAAGAACTTGCATGACATCTTTTTTCCTACCCTCCCGTGGAAGCGGGGTCCTAATGGAAACTAAGGGATATTAAGGCCTCCTTTTAATAGAGCACCGGACCAAAGCATTAGCACTTAGTGAATACATGAACTCCTCAAACTACGGTCATCACCGGGAAGTGTCCCGACTATTGTCACTCCGGGGTTGCCGGATCATAACACGTAGTAGGTGACTATAACTTGCAAAATAGGATCAAGAACACAAATATATTCATGAAAACATAATAGGTTCATATCTGAAATCATGGCACTCCGGCCCTAGTGACAAGCATTAAGCATAGCAAAGTCATAATAACATCAATCTTAGAACATAGTGGATACTAAGGGATCAAACCCTAACAAAACTAACTCGATTACATGGTAGATCTCATCCAACCCATCACGGTCTAGCAAGCCTACAATGGGATTACTCACGCACGGCGGTGAGCATCATGAAATTGGTGATGGAGGATGGTTGATGACGACGATGCCGACAGATTCCCCTTTCCGGAGCCCTGAACGGACTCCAGATTTGCCCTCCCGAGGAAGAACAGGGCTTGGCGGCAGCTCCGTATCGTAAAACGTGATGAATCCTTCTCTCAGATTTTCCCCCCCAAACGTGAATATATGGAGTTGGAGTTGAAGTCGGTGGAGGTCCAGGGGGCACAAGGACGGAGGGCGCGGCCCCACCCTTGTGGCCAGGGTGTGGGCCCCCTTCATTGATTCTTTCGTCAATATTCTTTATTGATTCCAAAAATCATCTCCGTGAAGTTTCAGGTCATTCCGAGAACTTTTATTTTTGCACAAAAATAACACCATGGCAATTCTGCTGAAAACAACGACAGTCCGGGTTAGTTCCATTCAAATCATGCAAGTTAGAGTCCAAAACAAGGGCAAAAGAGTTTGGAAAAGTAGATACGATGAAGATGTATCAATCCATCATCGCTCTTGCGGCCTATTGATTTTCCTTAAGAGCTTGCGAAGCGAAGGCAAAATGCTGAAATTTGAGGCGAGCAAAAACGGAAAGAAGAGGCTCGAGAGGCAGAAACCCACAAATTGACAAAGGAAGATGATAACCCACAAGTATAGGGGATCGCAACAGTTTTCGAGGGTAGAGTATTCAACCCAAATTTATAGATTCGACACAAGGGAGCCAAAGAATATTTGAAGGTATTAGCAGCTGAGTTGTCAATTCAACCACACCTGGAGATTAATTATCTGCAGCAAGTAATCAGTAGCAAAGTAATATGATAGTTTTGATAATGGTAGCAGTAGGAACAGTAACTTAACAGTGATAGTAGTAATTTTGTAGAAAGTGTAACAGTGATGATAGCAATAGTAACTTAACAGAAACAATATAAGATAAATTCGTAGGCATTGGATCGGTGACTTGTTGGATGATATTCATCATGAGACCGTTATAACCTAGGGCGGTACGGTACTAGCTCCAGTTCGTCAATATAATGTAGGCATGTATTCCGTAAATAGTCATACGTGCTTATGGAAAGAACTTGCATGACATCTTTTGTCCTACCCTCCCGTGGCAGCGGGGTCCATATTGGAAACTAAGGGATATTAAGGCCTCCTTTTAATAGAGAACCGGAATAAAGCATTAACACATAGTGAATACATGAACTCCTCAAAGTACGGTCATCACCGGGAGTGGTCCCGACTATTGTCACTCCGGGGTTGCCGGATCATAACACGTAGTAGGTGACTATAACTTGCAAGATCAGATCTAGAACATGGATATAATGGTGATAACATAAATGGTTCAGATCTGAAATCATGGCACCCGGGCATAAAGTGACAAGCATTAAGCATAAGAAAGTCATAGCAACATCAATCTTAGAACATAGTGTATACTAGGGATCAAGCCCTAACAAAACTAACTCGATTACATGATGAATCTCATCCAACTCCTCACCGACCAGCGAGCCTACGAAGGAATTACTCACTCCCGCTGGGGAGCATCATGGAATTGGCGATGGAGAAGGGTTGGTGATGACGAAGAATGAAGACCCCCCTCTCCGGAGCCCCAAACGGACTCCAGATCAGGCCTCCTGATGAAGAACATGAGGTGACGGCGGCTCCGTCTCGTGGATCGCGATAATTCTTTCTCCCTGAGTTTTTCCTGGAAAAATAGGATTTTATAGCATTGGTTTCAGGGTCAGCGGGGCCACCAGGTGGGACAACCCACCTAGGCGCTAGGAGAGGGGGCGCGCCCCTCTCCGGTAGGTCTTGGTTCCAGAAATTCTTATATATTGTATAAAAATTCCTCGCAAAGTTTCGTTCCATTCTGAGAACTTTTATTTCTGCACAAAAACAACACCATGGTAGTTCTGCTGAAAACAGCGTCAGTCCATGGTTAGTTTCATTCAAATCATGGAAATTAGAGTCCAAAACAAGAGGAAAAGCATTAGGAAAAGTAGATACGTTGGATACGTATCAACTCCCCCAAGCTTAAACCTTTGCTTGTCCTCAAGCAATTTTGTTGATAAACTGAAAGTGAAAAAGGAAAACTTTTACGAACTCTTTTGCTCTTGTTTTCATAAATAAGCTTAAACAACACCCAGGTTTTCAGCCACATTATAACTAACCATGCCAATAATAACTCTTAAAGATTATAATGACTCATATCAATGACATAATCAGCTAGCGAGCAATAATAAGGTATCTCAAACGACAACACTTTGTCAAAACAACCATGATATAATATGACAATAGTGGTATCTTGCTAGCCCTTTCTGAGACCACAAAACATAAATGTAGAGCACCTCCAAAGTTCAAGCAGCGACTAAACATTGCAATTCATGGTAGAAAAGATCCAGTCATGATGCACCCAACACTAGCTACACTGTGCTCTCAGGTTCTGGCGCTTGTTTTAGAAGGTGATGACGCAACATAAAAGTAAATAGACAGTCCCTTCGCAAAGGGAAGCTGTGATTTGCATAGGTGCCAGCGCTCAAGTTTTTAAAACAAAGGTAAATGATATTTTGAGAGATGCACCCTTCTCATTTACTTCACGACCGTCAGTTATCAATATCTTCCATGCTAAACACGCTTGTGGCAGTTCTCAAGCGATAAAAGTAAAGGTTTTGACTCCATTGGGAGTTTTTGTTTGATTATTTGAGAGATTAACTCTTTTTCTGTTTGCAGTTTGGGACTGGACATCCCTATTACCGCCCTTTTCTCGTGCGATGGCGAGTGAATAAACACTCGACCTGAGAATAACCCGCTTAGCATGGAAGATACCGACCACCTCCTGTCGTTCCATGAACGATCCAAGCACACAAAAAGGATATTTATTTGAAGTTTTTAGAGATGGCACATGCAAATTTACTTAGGACGGCAGGGTAATACCGCATATAGGTAGGTATGGTGGACTCATCTGGAATAACTTTAGGCTCAAGGTTTTTGATGTACAAGCAGAGTTCCCACTTAGTACAGGCGAAGGCTAGCAATTAGATTGAGAAGCGGCCAGCTAGAGAGCAACAACGGTCATAAACATGCATTATGCATAAGTAACAGTGGACACTAGCATGAGTAGGATATGAACACCATGAACATAAATATCATAGAGGCTATGTTGGTTTTGATTCAACTACATGCATGAACATGTGCCAAGTCAAGCCACTCAAACATTCAGAGGAGGATACCACATCATCATACTACATCACAATCATTTTAACGCAATGTTAATATCCAAGATCAATCATTATCCACTCCTAGCTACTTATGCATGGCATGAGAAACTATAATCTCTAATTGTCATTGCAAACATGTTTAATCATAATGGGCTGAATCATGGATACTAGGTTAAACATATTCACACAAAATGAACAAGTCGAGTTCATACCCGTTTCTCTCTGCCATGGCCAGTTCATCGAATATCGTCATTATTGCCTTTCACTTTCACTACCGAACGATATGAAAATATTAATAGTGCAAGAATACCATGGACTAAGCTGGAATCTGCAAACATTTTATTCAACAGGAGAAGACAAGGTAAAATGGGCTCTTTATTAGATCAACAATTATTAATATGAGAGCCACTCCACATTTTCATCGTGGTCTTCTCCTTGGTAAAACTCGAATAAAAAGAAAAGAAATTCAGAGAAACACACTGAAATATTTTTGGAGTTTTTGGTTTTCTTGATCAATCAGATAAAAAGGAAAAGCGAAAACGAAAAGACTATTTACACGGGAAAGCTCCCAACAAGTAAAAGAAGATCAAGGAAATCATTTTGGTTTTTCTTTTTAATATTACTACTAAGCATGAATAGCAAGTAAATTAACTACAACTATTTTTTTTGGTTTTTCTAAGGGTTTTCAAACACACAAGAAGAAAGCAAGAAAATAAATCTAAGCATGGATGATACAATGAAAAGGTGTGAACACCGACAAATGAAAATAAGTGGACATGAATGTAATGTCGGTGAGAACACGTACTCCCCCAAGCTTAGGCTTTTGGCCTAACTTGGTAGTCGATCAGTAGCCTGGATGGTAGTAGGGGTACTGAGGAGCGGGCATCCACTCATCCCACTGCTGAGGCTCCTCCTCTGCCTTTGCACCAGCCTGACCGTTCCTGTAGGCGATGATGTCCGCAGGCATAATCCTATATCTGCCCCTGGCAACAGAATCAAACAAAGTAGGAGCAGGCAATGGAATAATATCACGAGTATCAGTGCTAAAAACTAGGTTATAAGGAATATGGGTGTTAGGAGACTCTTTATCAGTGAAATGGTGGTGATCCATGGCTGTGCGGTCTAGGTAAACTTTGGTCAGTGGGTAATCATGATGGCATATCTCAACATTAAAGTGAGCCGCCAAACGAGTAGCATAAATCCCACCATGTATTTTACCCTTGGATTTATTAATGTGGAGGCGACGAGCCACAATAGCTCCCAAGCTTTAAGTGTTGTCGCTCTCCAGTGCACGACGTAAAACAGCAAGGTTTGGTGAACTAAGTGCACCCACCTTCTCTCTAGCAAGCAAGCATTTTGCAATGAAAAGATCAAAGTAATGAACAGCAGGAAAGTGCAAGCCAGCGGCAGTGATAGCCGACACCCCTCTCTCATCTCCCACTGTCAAGGTGCGATAAAAGGTCTCAAACTCCGCCGGCCTAGGCTCGACTAAGCTCCCATCAGAGGGGATCATGCATATGTCACAAAATTCAGTAAGTGGTATCTGATGGTTTTCAGCATATAAATCAAAGCTCACTTCAGGAGGATTATTCCTAGGCGGGAAAGTAAAACTTTGAACAAAGATGTTTGTGAGGATTTGATGTTGTTCACTCATCTGCGATGAAGTCAGTGAGGCCGGCATTAGCAGCATATTGTGTGAACTCCTGAAGGATTCCAGCCTCTTCCAGGAACGGAGTATGCGGCCATTCACACGGCCGTACTTCCGCCAACCTCCGAGGATGCAGATCACTATCAGATGACTCCCCAATAACACCCTTGGAGTTCTTCTTAGAGCCAAACTTCCTAAAGATATTCATGGTTTTCCTATGAACAAAATTCTGGAATTTATTAGTACACAAAATTTTCTCAACAGAACTTCACAAAAATGATACCAACTACTCATAGGGATACATAGAGGCCATAGCAAGCATTCAAACTACTTAAAACTCTAAGAATTCAACATGCAAGCTCATCTACAGCAGCACCAAGAGTAGCCAATTATTCAAAATATAAACCACTAAAACAAAAACTAATTGGACAAACGGTGGAGTCACATACCCAGCAACAACCCCCGAAACAGTTTCGGAAATGGAGCTTCGAGCAAAGAGATCGAAATCCGCGGGTTTGAGGGCAAGAACACGGGAGAGAGAGCAATAGAGATTTTTTTCTGGAGGTAAGTGATGATGTGGGATGAAGGGATAAGTGAGGGGGCCCACATGGGAACCACAACCCACCAGGGCACGCCTGGGGGTCCTGGCGTGCCCAGGTGGGTTGTGCCCACCTGGTGCACCTCCCTCTGATATTATTTGCACCAGAAATTCAGAAATATTCAGAAAAGAATCATATTAAATTTTCAGAGCATTCTGAGAACTTTTATTTTTGGGTCATTTTTTATTGCACGGGAAATTCAGAAAACAAACAAAACATGGCATTTTATTTTATTTAACTAATAAAAACATAAAACAAAAGGTGGGGACAGAAGGTAGTGCTTACTAAATTCATCAACTTCATACCACTAAAAAATGATCCATTAATAAGGTTGATCAAGTCTTATTAACAACCACTTTTGATTAGCATGAAACCGAAGAACTTTCGTAAATCACCAAGTTACCTCAATGGGGATATGAATGTCCCCGACAATAAGCATTTCATATTTCTTTTTAATAGTAGGTAGAGGTATTTAAAATCTTCCAATAGTGATTGTCGAAGATTTTTCTATAACATTAATACCATTCACTTGGAATTGTTTCTTTGGAAAGTGCACCGTATGCTCATTACAATATATGAAAAGTGACCTTGCTTTTATTGCAATCAATAACAGCCCCTGCAGTATTCAAGAAGGGTCTACCAAGGATAATCGACATATTGTCGTCCTCGGGCATCTCAAGTATAACAAAGTCAGTCAAGATAGTAACATTAGCAACAACAACGGGCACATCCTCACAAATACCGATAGGTATGGCAGTTGATTTGTCAGCCATTTGCAAATATATTTCAGTAGGTGTGAGCTTATTCAAATCAAGTCTTTTATATAAAGAGAAAGGCATAACACTAACACCAGCTCCTAAATCACCCAAAGAAGTTTTCACATAATTCTTTTTGATAGAGCAAGGTATAGTTGGTATTCCCGGATCTCCAAGTTTTTTAGGTACTCCATCTTTAAAAGTATAATTATCAAGCATAGTGGAGATTTCAGCTTCCGGTATTTTTCTCTTATTGGTGATGATGTCTTTCATGTACTTTGCATAAGGAGGCATTTTCAAGATATCAGTCAAGCGAGTACGCAAAAAGACTGGCCTCAGCATTTCAGCAAAGCATTCAAATTCTTCATCATCTTTCTTTTTAGTTAACTTGGGTGGAAAAGGCATAGGTTTTTGAACCCACGGTTCTCTTTCTTTACCGTGTTTTCTAGCAATGAAGTCTCTTTTATCATACCTTTTGTTCTTAGGTTGTGGGTTATCAAGATCAATAGGTGGTTCTATCTCAACATCATTATCTGGTTCTTTTTCATTATTTGGTTGAGTGTTTTCATGAACCTCATCATTATCTTTTTCATTATCAGAGGGTCAGTGTTCATTACCATACTGAGTTTCAGCATCAGACATAGAAGTTTCATTATCATTATCAGGAGGTTTTTCTATTCCAGATTCACTAGAGGCATGCAAAGTCCTATCATTTTTCTTCTTCTTTTTCTTTCTAGAAGGACTGGGTGCACTAGTGTTATTTCTTTGTGAATCTTGTTCAATTCTTTTTGGGTGTCCCTCGGGATAAAGTGGTTCCTGAGTCATTTTACCTCCTCTAGTTGCAACTCTAACAGCAAAGTCATGTATATTATTATTCATTTCATCAAGTAATTCTCTTTGAGATTTAGCAACTTGTTCTAATTGAGTTTAAACCATAGAAGCATGTTTTCCAACACCTCTAACATCATTTGAGATTCTAAATAACAAGTCACTCAAGCGGGCAATCATATCAGAATTATATTTCAATTGTTTCATAACATTTGCATTGAAGTGATCTTGTTTTCTAGTATCGTTTTCAAACTCATAAAGGCATTGGCTAGGGTGCATATTGTGAGGATTGTCACTATCATTGAACTTCATTAGAGAATTTACCTCTACCACCTTAGGCATTGGTGGTGTATTAAGCCCATGTATTTCTTCAATAGGAGGTAAATTTTTAACATCCTCAACTTTAATACCTTTTTCCTTCATAGATTTCTTTGCCTCTTGCATATCTTCAGGACTGAGATATAATATACCCCTCTTCTTTGGAGTGGGTTTAGCCGGTGGTTTAGGAAGAGTCCAATCATCATAATTTTTCAATATATCATTCAATAATTCTTCAGCTTGTCCAACAGCTCGTTCCCTGAAAACACAACCAGCACAACTATCTAGGAAGTCCCTAGAAGCATCGGTTAGTCCATTATAGAAGACATCAAGTATTTCATTTTTCTTAAGAGGATGATCAGGCAAAGCATTAAGTAATTGGCAAAGCCTCCCCCAAGCTTGTGGGAGACTCTCTTCTTTAGTTTGCACAAAGTTAAATATTTCCTGTAAGGCAGCTTGTTTCTTATGAGCAGGGAAATATTTTTCAGAGAAGTAATAAATCATATCCTGGGGACTACGCCCACAACCAGGAGCAAGAGTATTGTACCAATCTTTAGCATAACCCTTTAATGAGAAAGGAAACAATTTGAGAATATTGTAATAGCGAGTTTTCTCATCATGAGTAAAAAGGGTGGCTATGTCATTCAACTTAGTAAGATGTGCCACAACAGTTTCAGTTTCATAACCATGGAAAGGATCAGATTCAACCAAAGTAATCAACTCTGGGTCGACAAAGAATTCATAATACTTATCATCAATAAAATAGGTGAGGTAGAAAACTTAGGATCGTATTTCATTCTAGCATCCAGAGATTTTTCTTTATACTTGCATAATAATTTCTCTAGATCATCTCTGTCCTTACAAGCAAGAATATCTCTAGTTGTTTCCTCATTCATAACATAACCTTCCGGTACCTTAGGCAATTCATATCTAGGAAGGCTAGTTCTAGCAGGTGTTTCAGGAGTTTCAGTTTCAGGCTCATCATCAGATTCCACAACATCATGTTGTATTATTCTAGCAATTTGTTCATCAAGAAAATCACCAAGTGGCACATAATCATTATCAAGCAAGGTACTAGCATCATCATAAGCATCATTCATAGTATAAGTAGCATCATCAATAACTTGCGACATATTAGAATTGATAGCATGTGGTGGTGTTGCAAGTTTACTTATAACAGAAGGTGAATCTAAAGCAGAACTGGATGGCAGTTCCTTACCTCCCCTCGTCTTTGAGGGAAATATCTTAGTCTTAGCATCCTTCAGATTCTTCATAGTGATAATATGATAATAATCCCAAGTGACTCAACAAATATAGCTATGCTCCCCGGCAATGGCGCCAGAAAAAGGTCTTGATAACCCACAAGTATAGGGGATCGCAACAGTTTTCGAGGGTAGAGTATTCAACCCAAATTTATAGATTCGACACAAGGGAGCCAAAGAATATTTGAAGGTATTAGCAGCCTTGGTGGGTTGTGCCCACCCAGGTGCCCCTCTCCGGTAGGTCTTGGCTCCAGAAATTCTTATATATTGTATAAAAATTCCTCACAAAGTTTCGTTCCATTCCGAGAACTTTTATTTCTGCACAAAAACAACACCATGGTAGTTCTGCTGAAAACAGCGTCAGTCCGGGGTTAGTTTCATTCAAATCATGCAAATTAGAGTCCAAAACAAGAGGAAAGCGTTAGGAAAAGTAGATACGTTGGAGACGTATCAGAAGACGTTGAAAAGTGCAAGGCCTTGGGTCTCGATGAGGGCCGCTCTAAGCAAAAACATGACAAGAACCACCCCAGCTCCTCGAAGAAGAAGAAGTTTGGACACAAGAAAGAGCAAGTTGCAGCTACTGATTATTCTTCGGGTGATGATGTCCTCCACGTTCTCCTGAAGAATTTGTTGATGAGGTCAATGAGTATGTCAATATCACGTCGGAAAACCACTCTGCCTAATTTAACCAAGCTTGCTCCTCCTCCTGCCAAACAAAAGATCAAGATTCGCAATACTCCTGCCTTAGTTGTCATGATGGAAGAGCATGTTAACACCACTCCTCATCCAGATGCAATTAACTTGCAAGATCTTGTTGTGAATACACCGACACGATATGTTGTGCCCGGTGAAGAAATTCCAAAATCTTTAGTGCCAAAGATTTCAGCACCTCCCAAACCAGCTACAGAAAGCTCTAAAAGAATTGCTCCTGAAACAAATGTTTCAAAGAAGAAGGTTGTTGCGTTTGTGCAGAAGCTTTTACAGCCGTTGGCATCTTTGCCTCTTGCATCACCAGTCCAAACCATGGAGCCACAAGCCACAGCTGCTACACCCGAAGGAGATGTATCTTCCCACAACTACGATCACATATTCATCATGGAAAAATTTGATCGTTTTGTTGAGAACCCCTTAGATGGTGAAGTGGTCGCATTGCCCATTCCCGTTAAAGTATTTGAGCAAGCCAGCACGCTCATCAGTGAGCTTCGAGAAGATGCTATGGAAATTAATGCTCTCACTGCTGAACGCGATGAACTTCATGGTCGGATGAAGACCATAACCTCTAAGTTTGTCATCAATGAGCTTGAGGTTTCTCATAAGAAGCTCAACAGAACAAATTTCTATGCTCCATAATAGAGCCTGCATTTTCATTCTAATCTTGATCAAATTATGCGAAAGATTTGCACAAATCATCAAGCCAAGACTACCAGATACACGGAGCTAGTTCAAGGGCATATTGATCAAGTGGTTCAACATAAGAAGAGAAAGAAGCAGACAACGGGAAATAATTATGTCCCTCCTTCGCCGAAAGATAACATTGTTGAACCAGTGTCGAAGAAGAACTCAAGGACGTGGCTTTCGAACCCTCTGTGCATGAGGAGCCCATCGGAAAAAAATTCTATTCCGAAACCAACTAAGGTAGCCTAATAAATACCTTCGGCTAGGCCATTCGATGATGTTCCTA
Source organism: Triticum aestivum (assembly GCF_018294505.1). NCBI lineage: Eukaryota > Viridiplantae > Streptophyta > Magnoliopsida > Poales > Poaceae > Triticum > Triticum aestivum. Next base: position 354,848,630 of record NC_057808.1, read on the forward strand.
TGGCCTCCCATGTCAAGCATGATTTCCCTCCTCCTTTCAAGTCAGCGACCGAAGAAGGTGAAATCCATCAATCTAAGCCCAGTGCTCAACAGCAAGAAATCCCTGCCACATCAAGTGTTTCGGATCCTCTACTTATCACATAGGCTACTGTTAATAAGAATTAGACTCATGGGTCTCCCACTCCCATGACAATCGAGAATCAATCAGTGCAAGACGGTGTTGAGCAATTTGATCAAGCCGAGAAAGAATCCCTGGCTTTTGTGCCTGAAGGTTAAGAAGCTAAAAATGCAAAGGCCCTTGTGCCACCACTTGTTGTGGATGAAACTATGTTGAAAGAAAACAAGGCCGAGGTGCCTCCTTCAAATCAAGTGCAATTTTTGATTGCCACCACTTCTGCTCCACCGCTGAAGCTAGTCTATCTGAAAGTGTTCCTTTCCTCTCAACCCTAGCTACCTCAATTTGAGTGAAACATTGGCGGGTGCTGGTGCTAAAGGACCTCTCTTCAATCGGAATGTTCATCACGAGAAGTCGGCATTCTTCAAGACCAGTCCCTATGATGGGCTTCACACTTCGGAATCACGTCGCTTCTGGACGCGTGAACAAGCTATCTATTACACTCGTGTACTCTACAATAGTCGTCAGATATTTCCTCGCGAATATCTCGATGTGCCATTGCACAGTCTCGAATTTTTTCAACAAGTTCTTCAAGACCTCGATGATTTTCATCTGACCAAGCTCTTCGAGTTCCAGCATCCTTGGAATCTCGAGTGCATATTTCAATTCTATGCCACCCAATACATCTCCAGAAATGATGCTGATAGCACCATGTCGGTGATGGAGTGGATGACTGAAGATAACCGAATCAAATGCACGGCCATGGACTTTATGCATCACTTTAATTTTCCTTGATTCGTGAATGATGGGAAGGAAATCCGTGTGCATCGCATCGATGTAGTAACCCTGAAGAGTTTCTCTTTGCCATGGATCTAGAGAAAGTTGGTGATTACATGGGGCCTCTGCGTCCCGAGCATTTAACATTTACCAATCAAACCATCTTTCATATGCTCACTTACACCATTTGTCTCTTGGCTGGCACAACTGAAGATTGCACTATAATTGGAGTCCATTGGAATGCTATATATGCCATTGCGGGTAGATATATATTCGATGTTGAAGATATGTTTGCACACATTCTCTCGGACGCAGCTCAATTTCCATTCAGTCTTAAAGTGTTCGCACCCTGGATTCGAAAGGTGATTAACCACAACATGCGTACGAGCTTTCTAGCGAAGGCGAGCCACATCAGTTTCATTCCACTTGTTCGGATACAGTGCAAGTTATGCAAGATTTTTCTTCAGGTAAATCTCATGTTTACAACCCTCAGCCAAGTATTCAAACATTTTGATGGTCCATAGATTGCTTGCCGAGATAGAACCATCAAGAATCAACCGCCTACTTAGTTCAGTATGTGCACGCAACAATTACTTTTGTAACACATGGCCGAAGACAAGAAGGAGAAAGAGCACTTGGCCACTGAACTTAATTTTCTTCACTACTGAACTCGCTTGCTTCATCTTATAACTGATGAGAACAAGAAACTCCTATGGAAGTTGATCCGAAAGTTTTTCTCCAAGAAGAAACTCACTCGAGAAGATATCAAGCAGATATATGATTACATTGATGTTGAGTTCAAGGTTGAAGATCTTCAGCAGCGTAGCACACCACCACTTTCTACTCATGCTCCGTCGACAGATTTGCTTCATTTAAGCTTCAGAAACTGCTTGATGAATTGGAAGCAACCTTGCCCACTGTCAAGACTGCCGAAGAAAATCAGGCACCTCAAGTTGAATTACAAGCTATGCCAAAAATACTAGGGACATCCACTTAGCCGCAACAAGGTGTTCCTTAGGAACCAGAAAATAGTGAATTAGAAGAAGTAGAGGTTCCCATCACCTCCGAAGAAGAAGAAACAACAGACACTCCCAGTTGTTCGAAGAAGGTACTGTTGGGGAACGTAGTAATTCAAAAAAAATCCTACGATCACGCAAGATCTATCTAGGAGATGCATAGTAACGAGAGGGGAGAGTGTGTCCACGTACCCACGTAGACCGAAAGCGGAAGCGTTTAGTAACACGGTTGATGTAGTCGAATGTCTTCACGATCCAACTGATCCAAGTACCGAACGTACGGAACCTGCTTGTTCAGCACACGTTCAGCACGATGACGTCCCTCAAGCTCTTGATCCAGTTGAGGACGAGGGAGAGTTCCGTCAGCACGACGGCGTGGCGATGGTGATGATGAAGTTACCGACGCAGGGCTTCGCCTAAGCACTACGACGATATGACCGAGGTGTTAAACTGTAGAGGAGGGCACCGCACATGGCTAAGAGATTGTCTGTTGTGCTTTGGGGTGCCCCTGCCCCCGTATATAAAGGAGGGAGGAGGAGGAGGCCGGCCAAGAGGGGCGCGCGCCATAGGGGAGTCCAACTAGGATTCCCAATCCTAGTTGGAGTCCCCTTCCTTTTCCAAGAGGGGGAGAGAGGGAAGGAGGAGGAGAGGGAGAAGGAAAGAGGGGGGCGCCGCCCCCTCCCTTGTCCAATTTGGACTTGCCATGGGGGGCGGCCAGCCCTTGTAGCCCTTCTCTCCTTTCCACTAAAGCCCATTAAGGCCCAATACTTCCCCGAGGGGTTCCGGTAACCTCTCGGTACTCCGAAACTTATCCGAAACTTCCCGAAACCATTCCGGTGTCCAAATGTAAACCCTCCAATATATCGATCTTTACCTCTCGACCATTTCAAGACTCCTCGTCATGTCTGTGATCTCATCCGGGACTCCGAACAAACTTCGGTCATCAAATCACATAACTCATAACACAAATCGTCATCGAACGTTAAGCGTGCGGACCCTATGGGTTCAAGAACTATGTAGACATGACCGAGACATATCTCCGGTCAATAACCAGTAGCGGAACCTGGATGCTCATATTGGCTCCTACATATTCTACGAAGATCTTTATCGGTCAAACCCTATAACAACATACGTTGTTCCCTTTTTCATCAGTATGTTACTTGCCCGAGATTCGATTGTCGGTATCATCATACCTAGTTCAATGTCGTTACCGGCAAGTCTCTTTACTCGTTCCGTAATGCATCATCCCGTAACTAACTCATTAGTCACATTGCTTGCAAGGCTTATAGTGATGTGCATCACCGAGAGGGCCCATAGATACCTCTCCGATACTCGGAGTGACAAATCCTAATCTCGATCTATGCCAACCCAACAAACACCTTCGGAGACACCTGTAGAGCATCTTTATAATCACCCAGTTACGTTGTGACGTTTGATAGCACACAAGGTGTTCCTCCGGTATTCTGGAGTTGCATAATCTCATAGTCAGAGGAATATGTATAAGTCATGAAGAAAGCAATAGCAATAACACTTAACGATCATTATTCTAAGCTAACGGATGGGTCTTGTCCATCACATCATTCTCTAATGATGTAACCCCGTTCATCAAATGACAACACATGTCTATGGTTAGGAAACTTAACCATCTTTGATTAACGAGCTAGTCAAGTAGAGGCATACTAGGGAAACTCTGTTTTGTCTATGTATTCACACATGTACTAAGTTTCCAGTTAATACAATTCTAGCATGAATAATAAACATTTATCATGATATAAGGAAATATAAATAACAACTTTATTATTGCCTCTAGGGCATATTTCCTTCAGTCTCCCACTTGCACTAGAGTCAATAATCTAGTTCACATCATCATGTGATTTAACACCAATAGTTCACATCTTTATGTGATTAGTTCACATCACCATGTGACTAACACCAAAAGGGTTTACTAGAGTCAACAATCTAGTTCACATTGCTATGTGATTAACACCCAAAGAGTACTAAGGTGTGATCATGTTTTGCTTGTGAGAGAAGTTTAGTCAACGGGTCTGTCACATTCAGAGTCGTATGTATTTTGCAAATTTTCTATGTCTACAATGTTCTGCATGGAGCTACTCTAGCTCATCGCTCCCACTTTCAAAATGTATCCAGATTGAGACTCAAAGTCATTTAGATCGGTGTAAAAGCCTGCATCGACGTAACTCTTTACGATGAACTCTTTATCACCTCCATAACCGAGAAATATTTCCTTAGTCCTCTTAGGTAACTAAGGATAATTTTGACCGCTGTCCAGTGATCCACTACTGGATCACTATTGTACCCTCTTGCCAAACTCATGGTGAGGTACACAATAGGTCTGGTACATAGCATAGCATACTTGATAGAACCTATGACTGAGGCATAGGGAATGACTTTCATTCTCTTTCTATTTTCTGCTGTGGTTGGGTTTTGTGTCTTACTCAATTTCACACCTTACAACACATGCAAGAACTCTTTCTTTGACTGTTCCATTTTGAACTACTTCAAAATATTGTCAAGGTATGTACTCATTGAAAATCCTTATCAAGCGTCTAGATCTATCTCTATAAGTCTTGATGCTCAATATGTAAGTAGCTTCACCGAGGTCTTTGTTTGAAAAACTCCTTTCAAACACTCCTTTATGCTTTCCAGAAAATTCTACATCATTTTCGATCAACAATATGTCATTCACACATACTTATGAGAAAGGCTGTAGTGCTCCCACTCACTTTCTTGTAAATACAGTCTTCACCGCAAGTCTATATAAAACTATATGCTTTGATCAACTCATCAAAGCGTATATTCAAACTCCAAGATGCTTGCACCAGTCCATAGATGGATCGTTGGAGCTTGCACATTTTGTTAGCACCTTTAGGATTGACAAAACCTTCTGGTTGCATCATATACAACTCTTCTTTAATAAATCCATTAAGGAATGCAGTTTTCACATTCATTTGCCAGATTTCATAAAATGTGGCACTTGCTAACATGATTCAGACATACTTTAAGCATCGATACGAGTGAGAAAATCTCATCGTAGTCTACACCTTGAACTTATCGAAAACCTTTTGCGACAATTCGAGCTTTGTAGATCGTAACACTACTATCAGCGTTCGTCTTCCTCTTGAAGATCCATTTATTCTCAATGGCTCGCCGATCATCAGGCAAGTCAATCAAAGTCCATACTTTGTTCTCATACATGGATCCCATCTCAGATTTCATGGCCTCAAGCCATTTCGCGGAATCTGGGCTCATCATCGCTTCCTCAAAGTTCGTAGGTTCGTTATGGTCTAGTAACATGACTTCCAGAACAGGATTACCGTACCACTCTGGTGCGGACCGTACTCTGGTTGACCTACGAGGTTCGGTAGTAACTTGATCTAAAGTTTCATGATCATCATCATTAGCTTCCTCACTAATTGGTGTAGGAATCACTGGAACTAATTTCTGTGATGAACTACTTTCCAATTCGGGAGAAGGTACAACTACCTCATCAAGTTCTACTTTCCTCCCACTCACTTCTTTCAAGAGAAACTCCTTCTCTAGAAAGGATCCATTCTTAGCAACGAATATCTTGCCTTCGGATCTGTGATAGAAGGTGTACCCAACAGTTTCCTTTGGGTATCCTATGAAGACACATTTCTCCGATTTGGGTTTCAGCTTATCAGGTTGAAACTTTTTCACATAAGCATCGCAGCCCCAAACTTTAAAAAACGACAGCTTGGGTTTCTTACCAAACCACAGTTCATATGGTGTCGTCTCGACGAATTTAGATGTTGCCCTATTTAATGTGAATGTAGCTGTCTCTAATGCATAACCCCAAAATGATAGTGGTAAATTGGTAAGAGACATCATAGATCGCACCATATCCAATAATGTACGGTTACGACGTTAGGACACACCATTACGCTGTGGTGTTCCAGATGGCGTGAGTTGTGAAACTTATTCCACATTGTTTTAGATGAAGGCCAAACTCGTAACTCAAATATTCGCCTCCGCGATCAGATCGTAGAAACTTTATTTTCTTGTTACGATGATTCTCCACTTCACTCTAAAATTCTTTGAACTTTTCAAATGTTTCAGACTTGTGTTTCATTAAGTAGATATACCCATATCTACTTAAATCATCTGTGAAGGTCAGAAAATAACGGAACACGCCGCGAGCCTCAACACTCATTGGACCGCATACATCGGTATGTATTATTTCCAATAAGTCATTGGCTCGCTCCGTTTTCTGGAGAACGGAGTTTTAGTCATCTTTCCCAAGAGGCATGGTTCGCAAGTATCAAATGATTCATAATCAAGTGATTCCAAAAATCCATCTGCATGGAATTTCTTCATGCGCTTTACACCAATATGACCTAAACGGTAGTGCCACAAATATGTTGCACTATCATTATGCATCTTTTGGCATCAATATTATGTGTATCACTGCAATCGAGATTCAGTAAACCATTTACATTGGATGTAAGACCATAGAAGGTTTTATTCATGTAAACAGAACAACAAGTATTCACTGGCTTAAATGAATAACCGTATTGCAATAAACATGATCCAATTATATTCATGCTCAACGCAAACACCAAATAACATTTATTTAGTTCCAATACTAATCCCGAAGGTAGAGGGAGTATGCGATGATGATATTATCAACCTTCGAATCATTTCCAACACACATCGGCACCTCGCCCTCAACTAGTCTCTGTTCATTTTGTAACTCATGTTTCGAGTTACTAATCATAGCAACTGAACCAGTATCAAATACCCAGGGGCTACTATGAACACTAGGAAAGTACACATCAATAACATGTATACATATATACTTTTGTTTACTTTGCCATCCTTCTTATCCGCCAAGTATTTGTGGCAGTTCCGCTTCCAGTGACCATTTCCTTTGCAGTAGAAGCACTCAGTTTTAGGCTTGGGTCTAGCTTTGGGCTTCTTCATGGGAGTGGAAACTTGCTTGCCATTCTTTTTGAAGTTCCCTTTCTTTCCCTTGCCCTTTTACTTGAAACTAGTGTTCTTGTCAACCATCAACACTTGATGCTTTTCTTGATTTCTACCTTCGCCGATTTTAGCATCGCGAAGAGCTCGGGAATCGTTTTCGTCATCCCTTACATATTATAGTTCATCACGAAGTTCCAGTAACTTGGTGATAGTGACTAGAGAACTCTGTCAATCACTATCTTATCTGGAAGATTAACTCCCACTTGATTCAAGCGATTGTAGTACTCAGACATTCTGCGCACATGCTCACTGGTTGAGCTATTCTCCTCCATCTTGTAGGCAAAATACTTGTCAGAGGTTTCATACCTCTCGACTGGGGCATGAGTCCGAAATACTAATTTCAACTCCTGGAACATTTTATATGCTCCATGGCGTTCAAAACATTTTTGAAGTCCCGGTTCTAAGCCGTAAAGCATGGTGCACTAAACTATCAAGTAGTCATGATACCGAGATTGTAAAACGTTCATAACATCTGCATCTGCTCCTGCAACAGGTTTGTCACCTAGTGGTGCATCAAGGACATAATTCTTCTGTGCAGCTATGAGGATAATCCTCAGATCATGGACCCAGTCCGCATCATTGCTACTATCATCTTTGAACTTAGTTTTCTCTAGGAACATATCAAAAATAAAACAGGGAGCTAAACGCGAGCTATTGATCTACAACATAGATATGCAAATACTATCAGGACTAAGTTCATGATAAATTAAGTTCAATTAATCATATTACTTAAGAGCTCCCACTTAGATAGACATCCCTCTAGTCATCTAAATGATCACGTGATCCATATCAACTAAACCATGTCCGATCATCACGTGAGATGGAGTAGTTTTCAATGGTGAACACCTCTATGTTGATCATATATACTATATGATTCACGTCCGACCTTTCGGTCTCAGTGTTTCGAGGCCATATCTGCATATGCTAGGCTCGTCAAGTTTAACCCGAGTATCCGAGTATTCTGCACGTGCAAAACTGGCTTACACCCGTTGTATGTGAACGTGGAGCTTATCACACCCGATCATCACGTGGTGTCTTGGCACGACGAACTATAGCAACGATGCATACTCAGGGAGAACACTTATACCTTGAAATTTAGTGAGGGATCATCTTATAATGCTACCGCCGTACTAAGCAAAATAAGATGCATAAAGGATAAACATCACATGCAATCAAAATATGTGACATGATATGGCCATCGTCATCTTGTGCCTTTGATCTCCATCTCCAAAGCACTGTCATGATCTCCATCGTCACCGGCTTGACACCTCGATCTCCATCGTAGCATCGTTTTCGTCTCGCCAACTATTGCTTCTACGACTATCGCTACCGCTAAGTGATAAAGTAAAGCAATTACATGGCGATTGCATTTCATACAATAAAGCGACAACCATAAGGATCCTGCCAGTTGCCGATAACTTTCTACAAAACATGATCATCTTATACAACAATTTATATCTCATCACGTCTTCACCATATCACATCACAACATGCCCTGCAAAAACAAGTTAGACGTCCTCTACTTTGTTGTTGCAAGTTTTACGTGGATGCTACGGGCTTCTAGTAAGAACCGTTCTTACCTACGCATCAAAACCACAACGATTTTTCATCAAGTGTGTTGTTTTAACCTTCAACAAGGACCGGCCGTGGTCAAACTCGATTCAACTAAAGTTGGAGAAACAGACACCCGCTAGCCACCTGTGTGCAAAGCATGTCGGTAGAACCAGTCTCATGAACGCGGTCATGTAATGTCGGTCCGGGCCGCTTCATCCAACAATACCGCCGAATCAAAGTAAGACGTTGGTGGTAAGCAGTATGACTATTATCGCCCACAACTCATTGTGTTCTACTCGTGCATATATCATCTACGCATAGACCTGGCTCGGATGCCACTGTTGGGGAACATAGTAATTCAAAAAAATTCCTACGATCACGCAAGATCCATCTATGAGATGCATAGTAACGAGAGGGGAGAGTGTGTCCATGTACCCTCGTAGACCGAAAGCGGAAGCGTTTAGTAACACGGTTGATGTAGTCGAATGTCTTCACGATCCAACCGATCCAAGTACCAAACGTACGACACCTCCGTGTTCAGCACACGTTCGGCACGATGACGTCCCTCAAGCTCTTGATCCAGTTGAGAACGAGGGAGAGTTCCATCAGCACGATGGCGTGGCGATGGTGATGATGAAGTTACCGGCGCAGGGCTTCGCCTAAGCACTACGACGATATGACCGAGGTGTTAAACTGTGGAGGGGGGCACCGCACACGGCTAAGAGATTTTATGTTGTGCTTTGGGGTACCCCCCTGCCCCCTGATGACCCACAAGTATAGGGGATCTATCGTAGTCCTTTCGATAAGTAAGAGTGTCGAACCCAACAAGGAGCAGAAGGAAATGACAAGCAGTTTTTAGTAAGGTATTCTCTGCAAGCACTGAAATTAACGATAACAGATAGTTTTGTGATAAGGTAATTCGTAACGGGTAACAAGTAACAAAAGTAAACAAGGTGCAGCAAGGTGGCCCAATCCTTTTTGTAGCAAAGGACAAGCCTGGACAAACTCTTATATAAAGGAAAGCGCTCCCGAGGACACATGGGAATTATCGTCAAGCTAGTTTTCATCATAATCATATGATTCACGTTCGTTACTTTGAAAATTTGATATGTGGGTGGACCGGTGCTTGGGTACTGCCCTTCCTTGGACAAGAATCCCACTTATGATTAACCCCCTCGCAAGCATCCGCAACTACGAAAGAAGAATTAAGGTAAACCTAACCATAGCATGAAACATATGGATCCAAATCAGCCCCTTACGAAGCAACGCATAAACTAGGGTTTAAGCTTATGTCACTCTAGCAACCCATCATCTACTTATTACTTCCCAATGCTTTCCCCTAGGCCCAAACAATGGTGAAGTGTCATGTAGTCGACATTCACATAACACCACTAGAGGAAAGACAACATACATCTCATCGAAATATTGAACGAATACCAAATTCACATGACTACTTATAACAAGACTTCTCCCATGTCCTCAAGAACAAACGTAACTACTCACAAATCATATCCATGTTCATAATCAGAGGGGTATTAATGTGCATAAAGGATCTGAACATATAATATTCCACCGAATAAACCAACTAGCATCAACTACAAGGAGTAATCAACACTACTAGCAACCCACAGGTACCAATCTGAGGTTTTGAGACAAAGATCGGATACAAGAGATGATCTAGGGTTTGAGCGGAGATGGTGTTGGTGAAGATGTTGATGGAGATTGACCCCCTCCCGATGAGAGGATCGATGGTGATGAGGATGGTGATGATTCCCCCGGAGGGATGTTTCCCCGGCAGAACAGCTCCATCAGAGCCCTATATTGGTTCCGCCTCGAGACGGCGGCGCTTCGTCTCGAAAGCTTCCTTATGATTTTTTTCAGGGCAAAATACACCTTATACCAGAAGATGGGCATCGGGGGGCTTCCAGGTGGCCCACAAGGCAGGGGGGTGGGCCCAGGGGGATAGGGCGCGCCCTCCACCCTCGTGGACAGTGGGTGGCCCCCCTCTGGTGCTTTCTTCTCCCAATATTTTTAATATATTCCAAAACTGACTTTCGTGGAGTTTTAGGACTTTTGGAGTTGTGCAGAATAGGTCTCTAATATTTGCTCCTTTTCCAGCCCAGAATTCCAGCTGCCGGCATTCTCCCTCTTCATGTAAACCTTGTAAAATAAGAGAGAAAAGGCATAAGTATTGTGACATAATGTGAAGTGCTACCTCTTGAGCACTGCGTTGGTTTTCCCATGAAGAGGAAAGGGTGATGCAGTAAAGTAGCGTAAGTATTTCCCTCAGTTTTTGAGAACCAAGGTATCAATCCAGTAGGAGACCACGCACGAGTCCCTCGCACCTACACAAACAAACAAGAACCTCGCAACCAACGCGATAAAGGGGTTGTCAATCCCTCAACGGTCACTTACGAGAGTGAGATCTGATAGATATGATAAGATAATATTTTTGGTATTTTTATGATAAAGATGCAAAGTAAAATAAAAGGCAATGAAAATAACTAAGTGTTGGAAGATTAATATGATGGAGAATAGACCTGGGGCCCATAGGTTTCACTAGTGGCTTCTCTCGAGAGCATAAGTATTACGGGGGGTGAACAAATTACTGTTGAGCAATTGATAGAATTGAGCATAGTTATGAGAATATCTAGGTATGATCCTGTATATAGGCATCACGTCCGAGACAAGTAGACCGACTCCTGCCTGCATCTACTACTATTACTCCACACATCGACCGCTATCCAGCATGCATCTAGAGTATTAAGTTCATAAGAACGGAGTAACGCTTTAAGCAAGATGACATGATGTAGAGGGATAAACTCATGCAATATGATATAAACCCCATCTTGTTATCCTCGATGGCAACAATACAATACGTGCCTTGCTGCCCCTACTGTCACTGGGAAAGGACACTGCAAGATTGAACCCAAAGCTAAGCACGTCTCCCATTGCAAGAAAGATCAATCTAGTAGGCCAAACCAAACTGATAATTCGAAGAGACTTGAAAGATAACCAACCATACATAAAAGAATTCAGAGGAGATTCGAATATTGTCATAGATAAACTTGATCATAAACCCACAATTCATCGGTCTCAACAAACACACCGCAAAAGAAGATTACATCGAATAGATCTCCAAGAAGATCGAGGAGAACATGGTATTGAGATCCAAAAAGAGAGAAGAAGCCATCTAGCTAATAACTATGGACCCGAAGGTCTGAGGTAAACTACTCACACATCATCGGAGAGGCTATGGTGTTGATGTAGAAGCCCTCCGTGATCAATGCCCCCTCCGGCAGGACGCCAGAAAAGGCCCCAAGATGGGATCTCACGGGTACAGAAGGTTGCGGCGGTGGAATTAGGTTTTCGTGGATGCATCTGTTGGTTTGGGGGTACGTAGGTATATATAGGAGGAAGAAATACGTCGGTGGAGCAATGTGGGCCCCACGAGGGTGGAGGGCGCACCCCCTACCTCGTGCTCTCCTGGTTGCTTTCTTGACGTAGGGTCCAAGTCCTCTAGATCAGGTTCGTTCTGAAAATCACGTTCCCGAAGGTTTCATTCCGTTTGGACTCCGTTTGATATTCTTTTTCTGCGAAACTCTGAAATAGGCAAAAAAACATCAATTTGGGCTGGGCCTCCGGTTAATAGTTTAGTCCCAAAAATGATATAAATGTTTATAACAAAGCCCATTAAACATCCAAAACAGAATATAATATAGCATGAAGCAATCAAAAATTATAGATACGTTGGAGACGTATCAAGCATCCCCATGCTTAATTCCTGCTCGTCCTCGAGTAGGTAAATGATAAAAACAGAATTTTTGATGCGGAATGCTACTAGGCATAATTTTTAATGTAACCCTCTTAATTGTGGTATGAATATTCAGATCCAAAAGATTCAAGACAAAAGTTTAATACTGACATAAAAGTAATAATACTTCAAGCATACTAACTAAGCAATTATGTCTTCTCAAAATAACATGGCCAAAGAAAGTTCATCCCTACAAAATCATATAGTTTAGTCATGCTCCATTTTCGTCACACAAGAATGCTCTCATCATGCACAACCCCGATGACAAGCCAAGCAATTGTTTCATACTTTAGTAATCTCAAACTTCTTCAACCTTCACGCAATACATGAGCGTGAGCCATGGATATAGCATTATGGGTGGAATAGAATATAATGATGGGGGTTATGTGGATAAGACGAAAAAGGAGAAAGTCTCACATCAACGCGGCTAATCAATGGGCTATGGAGATGCCCATCAATTGATGTTAATCCAAGGAATAGGGATTGCCATGCAACGGATGCACTAGAGCTATAAATGCATAAGAGCTCAACAAAAGAAACTAAGTAGGTGTGCATCCAACTTGCTTGCTCACGAAGACCTAGGGCATTTGAGGAAGCCCATTGTTGGAATATACAAGCCAAGTTCTATAATGAAAAATTCCCACTAGTTTGTGAAAGTGACAAAACAAGAGACTCTCTACTATGAAAATCATGGTGCTGCTTTGAAGCACAAGTGTGGAAAAAGGATAGTAGCATTGTCCCTTTTTATTTTCTTTTTTTTGGGCCTTATTTTTTTATTTGGCCTTTCTCTCTTTTTTTGGGACAATGCTCTATGAATGATGATCATCACACTTCTATTTATTTACAACTCAATGATTACAACTCGATACTAGAAGAAGGTATGACTCTATATGAATGCCTCCGGCGATATACCGGGATAGGCGATGAATCAAGAGTGACATGTATGAAAAATTATGAACGGTGGCTTTGCCACAAATATGATGTCAATTACATGATCATGCAAAGCAATATGACAATGATGAACGTGTCATGATAAACGGAACGGTGGAAAGTTGCATGGCAATATATCTCTGAATGGCTATGGAAATGCCATAATAGGTAGGTATGGTGGCTGTTTTGAGGAAGATATAAGGAGGTTTATGTGTGACAGAGGGTATCATATCACGGGGTTTGGATGCACCGGCGAAGTTTGCACCAACTCTCAATGTGAGAAACGGCAATGCACGGTACCGAAGAGGCTAGCAATGATGGAAGGGTAAGAGTGCGTATAATCCATGGACTCAACATTAGTCATAAAGAACTCACATACTTATTGCAAAAATCTACAAGTCATCAAAAACTAAGCGTTACGCGCATGCTCCTAGGGGGATAGATTGGTAGGAAAAGACCATCGCTCATCCCCGACCGCCACTCATAAGGAAGACAATCAAAGAACACCTCATGTTTCAAATTTGTTACATAACGGTTACCATACGTGCATGCTACGGGACTTGCAAACTTCAACGCAAGTATTTCTCAATTCCACAACTACTCAACTAGCACAACTTTAATATCACTACCTCCATATCTCAAAACAATCATCAAGCATCAAACTTCTCTTAGTATTCAGCACACTCATAAGAAAGTTTTTATTAGTCTTGAATACCTAGCATATTAGGATTAATTTCCCAATTTAAGCAAATTACCATGCTGTTTAAGACTCTCAAAATAATATAAGTGAAGCATGAGAGAATAATAGTTTCTATAAAGCAAAACCACCGCCGTGCTCTAAAAGATATAAGTGAAGCACTAGAGCAAAAACTATATAGCTCAAAAGATAAAAGCGAAGCGCATAGAGTATTCTAATAAATTCCGAATCATGTGTGTCTCTCCCAAAAGGTGTGTACAGAAAAGATGATTGTGGTAAACTAAAAATCAAAGACTCAAATCATACAAGACGCTCCAAGCAAAACACATATCATGTGGTGCATAAAAATATAGCTCCAAGTAAAGTTACCGATGGAAGTAGACGAAAGAGGGGATGCCTTCCGGGGCATCCCCAAGCTTTGGCTTTTTGGTGTCCTTAGATTATATTGGGGTGCCATGGGAATCCCCAATCTTAGGCTCTTGCCACTCCTTGTTCCATAATGCATCAAATCTTTTACCCAAAACTTGAAAACTTCACAACACAAAACTTAACAGAAAATCTCGTGAGCTCCGTTAGCGAAAGAAAACAAAACACCACTTCAAGGTACTGTAATGAACTCATTCTTTATTTATATTGGTGTTAAACCTACTGTATTCCAACTTCTCTATGGTATATAAACTATTTTACTAGCCATAGATTCATCAAAATAAGCAAACAACACACGAAAAACAGAATCTGTCAAAAACAGAACAGTATGTAGTAATCTGCAACTAACGTAAACTTCTGGAACTCCAAAACATCTACCAAAATAGGAAGACCTAGAATTTTTTTTATTGATATGCTGCAATTGGAATCAATATTTTATCACGTTCTGGTGATTTTTAATAATTGTTTTCGTGAACAGAAAGTTTCTGGAATTTTCAGCAAGATCAAATAACTATCATCCAAGAAGATCCTATAGGTTTAACTTGGCACAAACACTAATTGAAACATAAAAACAAATCTAACCACAGGTTATATCAAAGATTTATCCCTAAACAGAAGCAAAAAGCAAAAAACTAAAATAAAATTGGGTTGCCTCCCAACAAGCGCTATCGTTTAACGCCCCTAGCTAGGCATTGAGATTTCAATGATGCTCACAAGAAAGACAAAAATTGAAGCACAAAGAGAGCATCATAAAACACGTGACAAACACATCTAAGTCTAACATACTTCCTATGCATAGGCATCTTATAGGCAAACAAATTATGAAGGCAAGCAAAAACTAGCATATGCAAGGAAGCGGAAAGAAACAAAAGCAATCTCAACATAACGAGAGGTAATTTAGTAACATGAAAATTTCTACAACCATATTTTCCTCTCTCATAATAATTACATGTAGGATCATAAGCAAATTCAACAATATAGCTATCACAAAACATATTCTTAACACGATCCACATGTATGCAAAGTTGACACTCTTCCAAAATAGTGGGATTAACTAAAGTCATGAGCTCTCCAAACCCACTTTTATCAAAAACTTCATAAGATTGAACATTCTCCAAATATGTGGGATCTAAAGTTGACACTCTTCCAAACCCACTTTCAGGGTCATAAAAAGAATCACCCCAATCATGATCATTGCAACAAATAGTAGACATAGAAAAACTAGCATCCCCAAGCTTAGGGTTTTGCATATTATTAACACAATTGGCATTAAGAGAATTTATAATAACATCATTGCAATCATGCTTTTCATCGAAGGAACTACCAAGAATGGGTGCAATAGCAACGATCTCATGTTTAACGTAAGGAACTATAGCAAATTCATCTTCATAAATATTGGCATCATGGACACAAGGATAGCAAGCATCATGTTCATCACGGGATATTTCAATCAAATCATCGGAATCATAATTATCTATAGATTCGTGCATATAATTATTTTCTTTAGAAGCAACGGTCATTCTTTCAATAAATTCTTTGACATAGACATTATGAGCATAGTTTTCATAGCAATATTCAAGTATGTCACAATTTTCAGATTCGTAAAGAGTAGTATCATACTTTTCAATCAAAGAAGCAACTTCATAAGAACCCTTAAAAGCAACAAATTCTTCAATTTTTTCAATATCATAGTAGCTATAAACACCCTTTGCATAAGAAGATAAGATTTAATTTTCATTAAACTCACATAGGTAGGGAAGGTGTTTTTTAGGGTTCTTAGAGCAACAAGTAATATCACAAATTTCACAAAGATTCCAAGCATAACACAACAATTTGTTTATTTGATTCCATAAGAGTCTCCCTTTTTCAGACAAACGGTGATGCACAAAATGAGCATGCTCATCTAAAGATTTCCCATCAACTAGGCTAGTTGGGGTTTCAGCACGAGCGCATAAGGATCAAAGATGATCCAAATAGAACACTTTAAGTGGATCCATATCAACAGATTTTTAGCAAGCAAAGATGCAAGCAAATAGAAGGCACGTGGAAACTCAAACAGAAAGGCATACGGGAAGAAGGCGAATAAAATGGCAAGTGTCGGGGATATACCCCGCGGCGTAACCCGGCCGGAAGTATAACCCGGCCGGACTGGACGACTCACTGGTAACCCGGCCGGACTGGACGACTCACTGGTAACCCGCCCAGAGCTTGGCGATTCACGGGTAACCCGCCCGATCTTGGCAGTTCATTAGTAACCCGGTGGGCGGGTCAGATGGATGACGAGGCCCAAGGCCCAGAAGGCCGGTTCATGTTTAATGGTGGGCCGGTTTATGAGGAAAGCACAAGGAATATTCCCTTACAAAGGAAGCAAGACTAGGACTCCACTTGTAATAGAGTAATCCTAATCCAACTAGGACTAGTCATGTAAACCGCCCCTTCAACATATATATAAGGAGGGGAAGGGCTCCCAAATAGGGACAAGCAAGAAGAAACAACCTCTAGGGCTAGACACAAAGAGCCGGTTTACGGCGACTCCCTCGTGATGATAATGAGACCTAGCCACAAACAGCATGTAGGGCTATTACCAGATGATGTTTCCCGGGACCCGAAGCTGTCTAAATCCTTGTCTTGTGTGTTGATCCGCCCTGCGTCTCTCGTCCCACTCAACCCCTCTCAAGCTACCACATAGATGCGTTGGCCTCGCGACTAAGTCCTGACACTAAGGACATCTGCCGTGACAAAACCACGACAGTTGGCGCCCACCGTGGGGCTCGCGCACGGTGGTGTTTTCTTGAAGGGATCTCTCCTAGGGATCAAGGAGGCTCGAAATTTTTGAGATGAAGAATAACTGGGTTACAACTTTGGTCAAGCCGCCTTGTGATCGTTTGGACTGATTTCAAGTCGCCAAGACGGACAGATTTTTGAAGAGGACATGTTAGACCGGCAAAAGTCGCTGATTCGTTTGTTCATGGTTACGGCTACAATTGAGAAGAAGAAAAGTTATACGCGTGGTTGATTCGCCGAGACTGACTTGGGTATCATCCGTGTGCGGATCAGCATGACACGGCTCGTAGGACTACAGCAGTACTGAGGCGAACTCTGCAAACATCGTACAGTTGATTCCTCGCCGGAGTGTGCAGATAAGATCAAAAAGTGCTACTGGCTAAAATAGTAAAAAAAAGGAAAATCCCGTGATGTGATCTGCAGTCTTGATGTCCACATCATGGTATTAAAGTAAGTCAAAAGTGCTACTAGGAAAAGACAAAGCTACTACTACTACTTTTCTCAAGCCTGGGAAGTACCTCCCTCACGTGGGGATAATGGATTCTATCATGCGAGATGCAATTACCAGTACTCCGGTCATGAAGGGAAAATTACTATTGAAAAAAAACACAAAAAAAGGGAGGGTCACGACCTGGAGGTTGAAGCGGACGTGGATTCGAAAAAAACATACGGCCCGGAAACGGATTTGGTCACAGACTCAGGCCTCTGCTGCTCACGCCCTCGCGTCGCCTGAGCCGTCGTTGCCGGCCGGCGGCTGCTGTTTCTACGTTGGTCAAAACAAGTCACCTTAAACCGCTGATGTTCAAAGTTGCTGTGAACTGCTACGTCCACTACATGATATAACCAGGTGTTATTTTTCTTATCTATTTACTACATATTAATTTTATCCTAAGAGCAATCACGTTTTCTTGCAATATATTTTACGCAGGACAAATATACATTATAAATGTGTCGCAAAGGGGCGTGCGCCGAAATTATTTTTTGCACTAAGCGCGTGTCCGTACCATGTTACTGGACGGATACATACGCAAGTCGCCGCCCCCGCCACATCATCACGACGCGATTGACTCGCCCGTCCACGTGGTCTACCGCATCTGCGTTTGACTCGCCCATCCGCCCTCGTGGCCGGTTCATGCGTCCACGCCGGCTTACAACGCTGTTGCCGACTCTCCCCGTCCACACCGGATTACAACCCAGCGGCTGACTCATCTGTCTGGTCCCGCGGGCGACTCGTCTGTGACTGATTTCAACTTCACCATGGTGATGATCAACTCCGTGGTGGATAATTTCCGGTTTAAACATATCAGGTGAAATCCATCCAGCATATTTTCATATTACATAACAATCTTTTTAAAAGAGCAATTACTCCGGCTTGCGGTATTTTTTGATGCAGGACAGGTATTCAATGTAAGGGCGATGGTCATGCCATGGATATCATGACCCGCCATAATGCTCAACGAATATATGAGCAAGTTGCCGCCTCTGCGGCCTAGTTGATATCAACATGACGAGGCCAAACCGCCCGTCCGCGCGGTTTTATCGCGCCTGCGACTGTCTCGCCCATCCGTACCGGTTTACAATGCCGCGGCCGACTCATCTGTCCGAGCCGCCTCTGATGCTGCGGTCGTCTTTGCTGTCCGTCTCTCGCGGCCTGGTCTACATCAACATACCGGGTCGCACCTGTCTGCATGAGCTGTTTATTGAGTATGAGCAAGTCACTGCTTGGGTAGCCCGGTTTTTCTTTCAACAAAATGGAGGCAAATTATCATATACTATCAACCACCGTCTGCACTGGGTGGCTCAATGGGTAGGCGCACAAGTCGCCACCACTACAGTTTGGTTAACTTCAAATAGCCAGTTGGAAGGAACCATTGGCCGAGTTGCTGACACGGCTCATACGGGATCATTTATAACCCGCCGCAGTCACCTCAACCTTCTGTGGATTCACATCGTGCTATCAACACCAATGATATACAACTTATGCCGGTTTATATCACGGTCAAATATGGAGAATCTCAAGTCAAACTCCTCGAGTCACCTTGAGACTCGGGGGCTACGATGACATGACTCAACAAATCTTGCCAGTTTCAGCAAATTTAAGAACCCCAGGACGATGGAGGGAAAGATAACCCGGTCCTGGAGGCTACTGTTATATTGATGAGAATTTAAAGGCCGTCAGAAAATTTCCGGCTTAGAAAGTATATGACAGTTACAAAATCCCGGCTCAATGAAGAAGTTCCTGGTCATCAGAAAGGATTCCGGTTTATAATCCGGTTTAAGGGGAATCTGTTTCCCACAAAGCTCTTAAGCTCTCAAATCCGGTTTTAGAATTTCCGGTTCAAAAAAAAGAATTAACTTCTCGCAAGTTCGAGTTAAAGGCCATCAGAAAATTTCTGGCTGAAAATGAAGATTCCGGTTTAAAATCCGGCTCAAGAGACATATCTCTCCTATAAAGCTTTGAAGCTCTCAATATCCGGTTTAACATCCGGTTCAAAAAGAATTCATCTCTCGCAAGTTTGAGTTAAGGTTGCCAAAGAGAACTTGCTGCCATGATGTGCGGTTCAAACATAGGTATCCTGCCTTATTGGCTTATCAGGTGTGGTTACATGGGGGCTTCTGTTCATAAAGCGGCGTCCGGTTTACCCCTTGATTCAGCTTATCAAAGCTTTATGTAAAAATCACTTGGGGGCTTGGTTGCATTTGAACCATAGCTACACCTCTTGATCGGCGCAATGCCACAATATCAATTGGGGACTGGGTCGTATTCGAACCATAGTCACACCTCTTGATCGGCTCAAAGCCAAACTACTCCGGGGCTAAAGAGCGTGTTGCAAAACAACAACTCAAACATAGGCACCCACTGAGGACAGCTCAAAATGTTACTTGGGGATTCTTTGCTGTTGCAATGAACAAAGAATCTACACTTGTAATAGGCTATCAAGCCACGGCTTGGAAGCCTGGTGTATACACCTAAAACCCCGGGTTATCCTGCCTTCTTAAGTAAGTCACTCCGCCGAGGTAAACCTGGTATGACCCGTCGAACTTTGACAAGTTACTCTAATAAGACCCTGAACTTGTCAAGTTAAAACGACGATTGGTTAAGGATTGAGGACCATCTTAAAAGGCTTTGTAAAATGGTTTAACTCAGTGGCCTGGCAGCCCATGAAAAGCCTCGAATTTGGGGCCTGGTAGCCCGTGAAAAGCCTCGACTACAAGTTTTCATTTGCTAAGTTTTTCTCCTTTGACGAGATTTATAATGTTTTTGATAAACCCGCGTTCATTAAACCCGGCTTGACTTTCAACTACAAGTTGTCAATATATGATCACTTATAATCCGGCGATTATTAACCCGGTCTGGTTTCGACTAAAATTCGCCAGTGTTATATATGGATAATTCGGTGTTTATCACAACCCGGTATGGTTTTATCATAAACCGGCACAATATGGAAGAAGTTATCAGTACTCAAGATTGGGATTATCACCCTTACTACAAAAAGTTGGTAAACCAACGATGTGATTCAATGTCACAGGTATGATATATTTCATTATTCTTAAGTGCAACCTTGGTTATAAACCCGGGTTATATGTTGGGCATTATGACTCGTCCGGCGGTAAACCGCGAGGACACTTTAAACTTGTTGTATGCAGAAACAGGTTGAATAAAGCATGATTATAAATCACCAGCGTTCATTAAGCTGGCCTGGCTTTCGACTATAAGTCGCCAGTATGATGATACATTATCCAGTGTTTATTAAACCGACCTGGTTTGGGACTATAAGTCGCCAGTATATATATCTGGATTGCGCCATTGGAATCATGCGCTCATAAATCATTGGATTATATTATTCACATCTTAGCCAACATGGCTGGATTTTATTATGGTTATCAATAACCAGTATTATGATTAAGGTTTTCAAAGTCGCTTTAGCGCAATGGGTATTATATTATCAATGGATATGATTTATTCTACAAATTGAAGGAATAGTCCCGAGTCGCTGCAGGCTTATGACCCGGCACTTGGGGGCTACATTATTCAAGTTGAGATTACATCAAATATGCAAGTCTCATATTGTTGCAAGCATGCACCATGACACTTGGGGGCTAATGCAAAGTCATTTTTTGCTCACCTTATTGAAGACCCGATTCATCACATTGTAATGAGCCGGCCCTTGGGGGCTACCAATTGCTCCTGTCAACAATTCAAGGTACACGAGTCTTAATCCATTATATTGAAGGGACCACTGCTCAGTTGGTAAAGCACACAACTCTTAACCTCGTGGACGTGGGTTCAAGCCCTACGATGGAAGCTACATTATAAGATGTTATTTTCATTGAAGTATATATCAAGTCCCAGCTCAGTATTATCTTACTAAGCCGGCCCTTGGGGGCTACACATCACTGCTCAAATCTACATGATTATATTTACAAAGTCCCTGCTCATTATTGCATAATGATCCGGCCCTTGGGGGCTACACTGGTTGAAGTTTTCATGAGCATAAGGCAATTTCAAGTCCCAAGTTGCTGCAAGCATGACAACCCGGCACTTGGGGGCTACATATATGGAGTATTCAGTTTTAACTAGTGACTGAGATGAACATGGATTTCTTCAAAGTGGCAGTAATTATATGGAAACAAGTCTCAAATCATCACTTTGTTCTGTTCAAGACTTGGGGGCTACAGGTAATATGGATATAAGGGAGGAATATCTTCCAATTTTCAGTTTTGAGCAAACCAGATTGACCCGGCATCACCAATCATTATGACCCGGTGTCTACAACAATCATAACCCGGCGTCATCAATAATTATGAACCGGCATTGGCAACAATCATGAACCGGCGTTGGAAACAATCATGACCCGGAATTATCAATTTTTATAACCCGGTGATTTTGGAAATCATAGATCGGCAAGTTCTATATTTTCAAACCGACTGAATATCAGTTGAATATTTGAAGACCAATATTTTTGTCAAGTCAGAGCATTGAAGGCCGATTCAAATGGATTCTTTATTTACAAAATATCTTCTGCAAGCAAATTGATTATGAAGATGGTTATTGACTCGGATTTTTTAGAAGGAAGAAATGACAAGGACTTAAGGATAATCAAGTGCCGGTTTATAAGAATATTTAAACCGGAGCACAACCCGCCAAATTTGTTCTTGTGTTTATGTTGCAGATCAGTTTAACATGGATAAATCCAAATTAAACTGGGGGCTAATGTCGGGGATATACCCCGCGGCGTAACCCGGCCGGAAGTATAACCCGGCAAGACTGGACGACTCACTGGTAACCCGTACGGACTGGACGACACACAGGTAACCCGCCCGGAGCTTGGCGATTCACGGGTAACCCGCCCGATCTTGGCAGTTCATTAGTAACCCCGTGGGTGGGTCAGATGGATGACGAGGCCCAAGGCCCAGAAGGCCGGTTCACGTTTAATGGTGGGCCGGTTTATGAGGAAAGCACAAGGAATATTCCCTTACAAAGGAAGCAAGACTAGGACTCCACTTGTAATAGAGTAATCCTAATCCAACTAGGACTAGTCATGTAAACCGCCCCTTCAACATATATATAAGGAGGAGCAGGGCTCCCCAAAGAGGGACAGGCAAGAAGAAACAATCTCTAGGGCTAGACACAAAGAGTCGGTTTACGGCGACTCCCTCGTGATGATAATGAGACCTAGCCACAAACAGCATGTAGGGCTATTACCGGATGATGTTTCCCGGTGCCCGAAGCTGTCTAAATCCTTGTCTTGTGTGTTGATCCGCCCTGCGTCTCTCGTCCCACTCAACCCCTCTCAAGCTACCACATAGATGCGTTGGCCTCGCGACTAAGTCCTGACACTAAGGACATCTGCCGTGACAAAACCACGACACCAAGGGTGAAGTGGGCGAGAGGAAAACGAGAGGCAAATGGCAAATAATGTAATGCGAGGGATAAGAGTTTGTGATGGGTACTTGGTATGTTGACTTTTGCGTAGACTCCCCGGCAACGGCGCCAGAAATCCTTCTTGCTACCTCTTGAGCACTGCGTTGGTTTTCCCTTGAAGAGGAAAGGGTGATGCAGTAAAGTAGCGTAAGTATTTCCCTCAGTTTTTGAGAACCAAGGTATCAATCCAGTAGGAGACCACGCACGAGTCCCTCGCACCTACACAAACAAACAAGAACTTCGCAACCAACGCGATAAAGGGGTTGTCGATCCCTCAACGGTCACTTACGAGAGTGAGATCTGATAGATATGATAAGATAATATTCTTGGTATTTTTATGATAAAGATGCAAAGTGAAATAAAAGGCAATGAAAATAACTAAGTGTTGGAAGATTAATATGATGGAGAATAGACCTGGGGGCCATAGGTTTCACTAGTGGCTTCTCTCGAGAGCATAAGTATTACGGGGGGTGAACAAATTACTGTTGAGCAATTGATAGAATTGAGCATAGTTATGAGAATATCTAGGTATGATCATGTATATAGGCATCACGTCCGAGAAAAGTAGACCGACTCCTGCCTGCATCTACTACTATTACTCCACACATCGACCGCTATCCAACATGCATCTAGAGTATTAAGTTCATAAGAACGGAGTAACGCTTTAAGCAAGATGACATGATGTAGAGGGATAAACTCATGCAATATGATATAAACCCCATCCTGTTATCCTCGATGGCAACAATACAATACGTGCCTTGCTGCCCCTACTGTCACTGGGAAAGGACACCGCAAGATTGAACCCAAAATCAAGCAAACAATAAAAGTTTTCAAATATTAAAACTAAAATGTTCAATAAATAGTAGATAAATCAGAGGCTGTGATAAAATTGTAAACAACATTATTGAAATTTGATAAGTGACTTAAACAACCTCAAATAGTGGATGAAAACATTATTTAACAACCTTTTATTAATACAAAAGAAATATGAAATGATATTTACCCCAAACTAGTTTTTGGTGGTAGGATATATTGGGCTGTGAATTGTGGGCCAACTCTCATATTTTACAAAACTCATTTGATGCCCAAACAATTAGCCAAAACAGAAAAGAAATAGAATAAAAAAAGAAGGAAAAGAACACCCCCCCCGCGCTGGGCCTCGGCCCAACTGGGCCATCTCCCAGCCAGGCCGGCCTACCCCGGGCCTACTAGGCCTCCCACCCGAAACCCTAACCCCGTCGCCCCCCCACTTCCCCCACGGTCCTCCCTCTCCCCTCTGGATCGGGGGTAACCAACCCCCGAAGCCGCGACTCATTGCCCCCGTAGCTACGTCGCCGCCCGGAACCCCCGCTGGAGCCGCCCCGCTACCCGCCGTCGTCGGTGTCATCTCCCCGACTCCGCCGGTCGTCCTCATCCTCCTCCTCGTCGCACGTCGTCCACGCACGGCGCCCGACCCTGCCGCCACCGCGCCTTCGCCGTTTCCGTACGCCGGCGTCACCCCGAGATGCACCAGGTTGGGCAGAAGCCTTGTCGCCCTCCCCTACATCGCCTACACGGACCAGCTCGAGCTCCTCACCCCTGGATCAAGCTGCTCGCCCTCGTCTTCCACCTCGGACCCGGAAACCATCGTCGTTGCTTCGTCGTCCCCGGCACCTCCCTGTGCTCGCCGAGCCTTCCATGTGCTCCGATGTGAGCCCCACCATCGATCCCCCTCTTCCTCCTTTCGTTTTCCTCGCCATAGCGCCGCCCCACGAGCTCGCTTGCCCGCTGCCGAACTCGCTCGCGTTCACCATGCCCCGAACGCGCCGGCCAACACTCGGACGCGCCGGCTCCGCCGTGCCCGCGCCCAGCAACCCGAGGCCGCGCCCCTGCTGGCCTTGGTCGCCGGCGCACCGCCGCCCTGGCTCCCGGCAGCCCCGGTGAGCCGCCCGCGCCGCCGAGCTCGCCTCCTGGCGTTTTGGCGTCGACGCCTCTGCACGGGCGTGCTCAGCCGTGGACAGAGCCGGCTGGCTCTCTGCCACCTGGAGCCTGCCCTTGTTAATTAGGGATTAGCCCCTGTTAAGTTATTTTATTATTATTTTGTTTTTAGTTAGATAGCCCTATGACATGTGGGACCCAACACCCTAAGTAACTTAATTAAAATCAGTTAAAAGGCCCTGTTACAACATGTGACATTGACAAGCTGGTCCCACGTGCGCTATTGACCTGATTGACCAGTCAACAGTCAATTGTTGACTGCTGACTGGGCAGTCAACTGAAACCACATGTCAGCCTCTTTGTGCCCTGGCTAGGTACACTTCTGAGTACCCATAGCCATTTGGCTATTTAATTCCAATAATTAAATAAATTCTAAAAATGATTAAAACTTTAGAAAATCAATATAAAATAATCTGTAACTCGGATGAAAATACTTTCTACATGAAAGTTGCTTAGAACAACGAGACGAACCCGAATATACAGCCCGTTCGTCCGTCACGCATCGCTAGCATAGCAAACATGCAACTTTACCCCTCCGGTTGATCTGTCCGAAAACGCGGAACACCGGGGATACTTTCCCGGATGATTCCCCCTTCGTCGGTATCACCTCCTACTGCGTTAGGGCGTACCTAGCACTGCTTATTGCCATGTTATGTTTTGTGATGTCTTGTGTGCTTCGTATTTACTATTTCTCCCCCTCTTCTTCTCCGGTAGACCTCGAGACCGTAGCTGCTGTTGCCCCGTTCGACTACGGAGTTGACGACCCCTCCTTGCCAGAGCAACCAGGCAAGCCCCCCCCCCTTGATCACCAGATATCGCCTATTCTTCTCTATATTGCTTGCATTAGAGTAGAGTAGCATGTTACTGCTTTCCGTTAATCCTATCATGATGCATAGCCTGTCATTGTTGCTACAGTTGTTACCCTTACCTGCTATCCTACTGCTTAGTATAGG
The DNA here is from genome assembly GCF_018294505.1 of Triticum aestivum. Taxonomy (NCBI): domain Eukaryota; kingdom Viridiplantae; phylum Streptophyta; class Magnoliopsida; order Poales; family Poaceae; genus Triticum; species Triticum aestivum. The sequence continues at coordinate 354,874,620 of NC_057808.1, forward strand.
ATGCTAGTGACCCATCAGTGGCCCTACACTCTTGTCCGTCTGCCATGCTATACTACTGGGCCGTGATCACTTCGGGAGGTGATCATGGGTATATACTATATACTTTATATACATGACACATGTGGTGACTAAAGTCGGGTCGGCTCGTTGAGTACCCGCAAGTGATTCTGATGAGGGGGCTGAAAGGACAGGTGGCTCCACCCCGGTAGAGGTGGGCTTGGGTTCCTGACGGCCCCCGACTGTTACTTTATGGCGGAGCGACAGGGCAGGTTGAGACCACCTAGGAGAGAGGTGGGCCTGGCCCTGGTCGGCGTTCACGGATACATAACACGCTTAACGAGTTCTTGGTATTTGATCTGAGTCTGGCCATTTGGTCTATACGCACTAACCATCTACGCGGGAGTAGTTATGGGTATCCCGGCATTGTGGTATCAGCCGAAGCCTTCGTGACGTCAGCGACTGAGTGGCGCGCGCCAGATTGGACTGGAACGCCACTAGGCTAGGTCTGCTTCCGGCCGCGTACGCAACGTGCAGGTGTGCATAGGGCGATGGGCCCAGACCCCTGCGCGCATAGGGTTTAGACCGGCGTGCTGATCTCTCTGTTGAGCCTAGGTGGGGCTGCGACGTGTTGATCTTACGAGGCCGGGCATGACCCAGAAAAGTGTGTCCGGCCAAATGGGATCGAGCGTGTTGGGTTATGTGGTGCACCCCTGCAGGGAAGTTTATCTATTCGAATAGTCGTGTCCCTCGGTAAAAGGATGACCCGGAGTTGTACCTTGACCTTATGACAACTAGAACTGGATACTTAATAAAACACACCCTTCCAAGTGCCAGATATAACCCGGTGATCGCTCTCTAACAGGGCGACAAGGAGGGGATCACCGGGTAGGATTATGCTATACGATGCTACTTGGTGAACTTGCCATCTACTCTCTTCTACATGCTGAAAGATGGAGGTGGCCAGAAGCGTAGTCTTCGACAGGATTAGCTATCCCCCTCTTATTCTGGCATTCTGCAGTTCAGCCCATCGATATGACCCTTTACACATATACCCATGCATATGTAGTGTAGCTCCTTGCTTGCGAGTACTTTGGATGAGTACTCACGGTTGCTTTTCTCCCTCTTTTCCCCTATCTGTACCTGGTTGTCGCAACCAGATGCTGGAGTCCAGGAGCTAGAGACCCCAAGGATGATTCTACGTGGAGTTCGGCTTCGAGGAGTAGTTAGGAGGTCCCAGGCAGGAGGCCTTGCTTTTTTGATGGTTGCTACTTTTGTGCTAGCCTTCTTAAGGAAAACTTGTTTAACTTATGTCTGTACTCAGATATTGTTGCTTCCGCTGACTCGTCTATGATCGAGCACTTGTATTCGAGCCCTCGAGGCCCCTGGCTTGTATTATGATGCTTGTATGACTTATTTATGTTGTAGAGTTGTGTTGTGATATCTTCCCGCGAGTCCCTGATCTTGATCGTACACATTTGCGTGCATGATTAGTGTACGGTCAAATCGGGGGCGTCACACTTGCAAAGATAACCAATCATACATAAAAGAATTCGGAGGAGATTCAAATATTGTTCATAGATAAACTTGATCATAAACCCACAATTCATCGGTCTCAACAAACACACTGCAAAAGAAGATTACATAGAATAGATCTCCAAGAAGATCGAGGAGAACATGGTATTGAGATCCAAAAAGAGAGAAGAAGCCATCTAGCTAATAACTATGGACCCGAAGGTCTGAGGTAAACTACTCACACATCATCGGAGAGGCTATGGTGTTGATGTAGAAGCCCTCCGAGATCAATGCCCCCTCCGGCAGGACGCCGGAAAAGGCCCCAAGGTGGGATCTCACGGGTACAGAAGGTTGCGGCGGTGGAATTAGGTTTTCATGGATGCATCTGTTGGTTTGGGGGTACGTAGGTATATATAGGAGGAAGAAATACATTGGTGGAGCAACGTGGGCCCCACGAGGGTGGAGGGCGCCCCCAGGGGGTAGGCGCGCCCCCTGCCTCGTGCTCTCCTGGTTGCTTTCTTGATGTAGGGTCCAAGTCCTCTGGATCACGTTCGTTCCAAAAATCACGTTCCCAAAGGTTTCATTCCGTTTGGACTCCGTTTGATATTCTTTTTCTGCGAAACTCTGAAATAGGCAAAAAACAACAATTTGGGTTGGGCCTCCGGTTAATAGGTTAGTCCCAAAAATGATATAAAAGTGTATAACAAAGCCCATTAAACATCCAAAACAGAATATAATATAGCATGAAGCAATCAAAAATTATAGATACGTTGAGACGTATCATGAAGTAATAGCCCATGATGCAATAAATATCGATATAAAAGCATGATGCAAAATGGACGTATCAACTCCCCCAAGCTTAGACCTCGCTTGTCCTTAAGCGGAAGCCGATATCGAAAAATATGTGCACATGTTTGGAGATAGAGGTGTCGATAAAATAAAATACGGACATGAGGGCATCATGATCATTCTTAGAATAGCAACATATATATATTGTCATATGATTTCTTATGCTGAAGTAACAATCTATTCACAATGTAAAGTATGAATCAGAAACTTCATTGAAAAGCTAGCAAACTATAATCTCGGTCATTGAAGCAATGGCAATTTATCATAACATCGGAAAGAGTCAATATAAGAGCTTTTCAGCAAGTCCACATACTCAACTATCATTTAGTCTTTCACAATTGCTAACGCTCACGCAATACTTATGGGTATGAAGTTTTAATTGGACACAGAGAAAGATAGGGGCTTATAGTTTTGCCTCCCAACCTTTTACCTCAAGGGTAACATCAACAATAATGCTTTATGAAAACCCACATCCAATTGGATATATATATCAGGATCTTTCCAACACATAGTGCTTGCCAAAGGATAAAGTGTAAAAAGGAAAGGTGAAGATCACCATGACTCTTGTATAAGGTATAAGACAATAATAAAAGATAGGCCCTTCGCAGAGGGAAGCAGAGGTTGTCATGTGCTTTTATGGTTGGATGCACAAAATCTTAATGCAAAAGAACGTCACTTTATATTGCCACTTGTGATAGTGACCTTTATTATGCAGTCCGTCGCTTTTATTTCTTCCATATCACAAGCTCGTATAAAGCTTATTTTCTCCACACTAATAGATCATACATATTTAGAGAGCAATTTTTATTGCTTGCAACAATGACAACTTACTTGAAGGATCTTACTCAATCCATAGGTAGATATGGTGGACTCTCATGGCAAAATTGGGTTTAAGGATATTTGGAAGCACAAGTAGTATCTCTACTTGGTGCAAAGAATTTGGCTAGCATGAGGGGGAAAGTCAAGCTCAACATGTTGGATGATCCATGACAATATTTCGGATATAAGAAAACATAACCCATTACGTTGTCTTCCTTGTCCAACATCAACTTTTTAGCATGTCATATTTTAATGAGTGCTCACAATCATAAAAGATGTCCAAGATAGTATATTTATATGTGAAAACCTCTCTTTCTTTATTACTTCCTATTAATTGCAACGATGACCAAAAGTATGTTTGTCAACTCTCAACAACTTTTATTCATCATACTTTTTATATGTGAAGTCATTACTCTCCATAAGATCAATATGATCTCTTTATTTCTTTTTATTCTTTTTTTTCTTTTATCCCTCAAGATCATAGCCAGATAACCAAGCCCTCGACTCAAGACTAATCTTTATTATATATAGCTCACGGACTCGATTACATAGATAAGGATCAACACAAAAACTCAAAGCTAGATCATACTAAACTTTATTCTACTAGATCAAGATATAACCAAAAGGATCGAACTAAGAAAAACGGTAAAGATAGAAGTGTGATGGTGATACGATACCGGGGCACCTCCCCCAAGCCTGGCAGTTGCCAAGGGGAGTGCCCATACCCATGTATTTATGTCTCTTTCTTCGGAGGTGGTGATGATGGAGTTGTTGATGATGTAGGCTTGTCGTCCATCTTCCAAGGCATAGTCTCACTTAGGGAGTCCTGGACTAAGGGGTCCTCGGGCGTCCGGCCTGTTATCCATGGGCCGGACTGGTGGGCTGTGAAGACATGAAGGCCGAAGACTGTACCCGTATCCAGATTGGGCTCTCCTTGGCGTGGAAGGCAAGCTTGGTGACCAACTATGAAGATTCTGTCGTGGTATTCTCACGGGGGGGGGGGGGGGGTGTGAATCGACAGATGCCACAAGGGCTTTGTGTGAGGGTAAGACTGCTGCTGATAGGACCGGGAGCAGGTATGCAAGTAGCACGCGCTAGTTTACCCAGGTTCGGGGCTCTCCGGAGAGATAATACCCCTACTCCTGCATGTCTGAGCATATATATATCTGGGGTGTACATCGGGCAGTACAAAGCGCTCCTAGAGCTGTATCTGGGGGCAGTGCCATGGGCATCTGCCTCCATATATGTGTGCACCAGGCACGCTTTAGTGGCCGGCCATGAGCATGGCCGTATGTGTGCTTGGGCATGCTTGCCCGTGGGAATGGTTGGATGGATGGCTAGCTAGCTCTCTTGCTAGCTAGCTTGCTTGTGTGTGTACGTGTGAGTCCATCCATGGATGGATGGATGTGTGTCTCCTTTTATAGGAGAGGGTAGCTTAGTATGTAAGCTAGCTAGTGGGCATGGGTAAGGCATGGTGCATGTCATGCTTGTCCCCTGGGTCACTTCATAAATAGTGCCAGGGGACAAGTGACACTATACATGATGGCGGGGATGACACGTGAATAGTGCTCGGGTACGACCGTCTCGTTGGTGTCTTGTCGATGCCGGGTCGGACTGCAGTCGGCAGCCGGCTAGTCGATGCAGTCGGTCAGCTGGCAGCCGGCCGGGTGGAGCAGTCGGACTGAGGAGCCGGCAGGAGCGGCCGGGCAGTCGGACTGAGGGGCTTTGCTAGCCCTGATGTCTTGAAATATTGTCTCGACGTCTTCGGGATACCCGTGTCCACTTACTCCGACAGTAGCCCCCAAGCCTCCGGGCAACTTGGCAAAGTCGGGCGGAGGTTTTTTCGCGAGTGTTCATGGAAATGATCATGCAAAAGACAAAGTTAGTCCATGCAGATATATCAAATGATTGCTTTTTAGCACTGCAAGTTTTATGCGGAGGGTGCCGACTCGGTTTTGTCCGAGCCCCCTTCAATCTTTTTCATGTTCCCTCCGCTCTTTGGCATGTGCTCTCGCTTGCCGGACAGCCGCTCTGCGGTCTGTGGCTGAGAGTGGGCCGCGGAGTGGAGTGTACAATACTCAGACTCCGGGAGCGAATTTAACCGAGTAGATACTCATAAAGAAAACGGTCGGGTCGCCCGAAGCATTTTTCTTCCCGGACGTTTTTCGCGTGGGTGGCCTTCAGCCTTCACTCTTGCCAGTCGGACAGCCGCTCTGCGGTCTGTGACTAAGAGTGGGCTTTTCATACCGCGCACGCTACTAAGCCGTCTGCGGGAACTAACGTCTCAGGCCAAGCGGCCAGCCCCCGGGCCAACTCTGGCTGGCGCCGGGGCGAACGGTGATGCAACTGTAATGAAATGCGGAGATAGCCCCCGAGCATCGCTCGAGGTTATCCGTGCTCTCGCGGTGAAAAAACCTGCGGGTGAGGAGCTCACATTGGTTTTCGTGTAGCCGAGGTGGAGTTTGCCGAAGAGAGCCGGCACACCCGCTGGGTGTAGCCTTCGAGCCCCCGATCGCTCGAAGGAGGGTCCCGGCCGGTCAGGCTCGACCGGCCAGGCGGCGAGGCGTTTTGCAGCGCCCTTTTTCTTCTTCTGCCGGCTGCTGGCAACCGGACAAAACTCTTCTCTTGTCTTCGTGGGGGCGCGCCAGCGCACCCACTGGGTGTAGCCCCGAGATTTGGGCCGACTGCTGAGCAGTCGGGCCGGATCTTCCGGCAACGACTTTGTCTTCTTTCCTCGCGGGGGCGCGTCAGCGCACCCGCTGGGTGTAGCCCCCGAGATTCGGGCCGACTGCTGAGCAGTCGGGCCAGATCTCCCGGCGACTACTTTGTCTTCTCTCCTCGCGGGGGCGCGCCAGCGCACCCGCTGGGTGTAGCCCCCGAGATTCGGGCCGACTGCTGAGCAGTCGGGCCGGATCTCCCGGCGACTACTTTGTCTTCTTCCTCGCGGGGGCGCGTCAGCGCACCCGGAGGGTGTAGCCCCCGAGATTCGGGCCGACTGCTGAGCAGTCGGGCCGGATCTCCCGGCGACTACTTTGTCTTCTTCTTCTTCGCGGGGGCGCGTCAGCGCACCCGCTGGGTGTGCCGTCGGAGCAGGAGGCAGACCAGCCGGCTTGGTACTACCGACAGCGTGGGTCACGACTAACCGTCCGAGTGGCGAAGCAGGCGGACGAATCATCCGGACGGGTGTTTCTTTTCTTCTCTTTGTCCCAGCCGACTTCTTTCTTTCTCTCTTTTTTTTGGGCAGTCGGCCCTTTTCTTCTAGCCGGCTCTATGCGAGCGGCCGCCCCCCGCTTCTCTCTTTCTTTTTCTCTGTCTCCGTAGGGGCAGCCGGTCCCTCTGCATCTGTACGAGCAGCCGGCCTGGGGCGGGCGCTGGGAGGCGGAGGGGGCCGGGGCCGGCTGGGCGTGGGGCGGCGCCGGGAAGCCTGCTGGCGGGCGCGGCGTGCGGAGGCGCCCGCGGGGCACCGCGGGAGGAGGCCGGGACCATGGGGCGGATGAGCAGTCGGCCCGGGCGAAGCCGGAAGACGACCGAAACGGGCGGAGCCGGCCCTGCCGGGTGGCAGGGAAGCCGGCAGGCCGGGTTGAAGACGAGGCCGACGGGCGGGGCACTGAGCCGGAGGTGGCGAAGGGCGTGGCAGCCGAGGGGCGGCACGGGAGCCGGACCTGGCGTGCGGTGGCCGGGTCGACGCGGGGAGCCGGACCCGGAGTAGCGATGGGTCGGGGATGGAGGCGCGAGGCGCGCGGGGCAGCCACCCGGAGCCGGTCGGAGTGAGGGCCAGTCGGCCATGGCGAGCCGGCGTGGGGGCGTAGTCGGCCGAGGGGCGGCGCGGGAGCCGGACCTGGTGTGCGGTGGCCGGGTCGACGCGGGGAGCCGGACCCGGAGTAGCGATGGGTCGGGGATGGAGGCGCGAGGCGCGCGGGGCAGCCACCCGGAGCCGGCCGGAGTGGGGGCCAGTCGGCCACGGCGAGCCGGCGTGGGGGCGTAGTCGGCCGAGGGACGGCGCGGGAGCCGGACCTGGCGTAGCGACGGGTCGGGGATGGAGGCGCGAGGCGCGCGGGGCAGCCACCCAGAGCCGGCCGGAGTGGGGGCCAGTCGGCCACGGCGAGCCGGCGTGGGGGCGTAGTCGGCCGCCGCGGGGAGATGGTGCGGCAGACCCCGCCGCTAGCGGAGGTGGCCCGGCGGGGCAGAGCCGGCAAGCGGGTGCCTCGGGAGGCCGGGCCGGCGCGAAGACGGACCGAGCACGGCCAGGGCGGCTCGGAGCAGGGGCGAGACGCAGAGCAGTAGTCGGCCCTTGTAGTTGGAGAAGCGGCGACGGCCGGGTGTTGGGATGCAGCGTATTTGGTGGAGAGCGACAGTGGGCAGGGAGCCACGGGTGGCTCCATCGCAGGAGTCGAGGGCGACGTGCACCCCGGAGTAGCACCAGAGTGGTCGGCCGCCGGCAGGCGAGCGCTGCACGACGGGGGAGCCGGCGCCGCGGGGAAGCGCGGAGCTGGTCGACGAGGAGCCGCGGGCTGTGCGGGCACAGGGGTGTGCCGAGGAGCCGACCGCGCGCGGTATCACGCGGAGGAGCGAGGTGGAGCATCAGGGATGGACACGGCCGACCGAAGCGAGACCCCACGCGCGGCGCGCGCGCGGACGGCCGGCGTCGCAACGGTGGTGGTGACGAAGGCGAGGCCGGCGGCGAGGACGCGCCGTCCCGCGCGGCCGCTCCGGGGGTGGGTCAAAGTCGAGCCCCCGAGCGCTACCGGAGAGACGGCGCGACGCCGCGGTGGTGATGGCGAAGGCGAGGCCGACGGCGAGGACGCGCCGCCCCTCACGGCCATTCCGAGGGTGTGTCGATATCGAGCCCTCGGCCGCTATCGGAGGGACGGCACGACGCCGGGGTGGTGATGACAAGAATGGTCCCGCCCGGACTGCGAAACCAGCAGCAGCGTGGTAGCATAGTACCGACCCACGGTGGGCGCCAACTGTCGTGGTATTCTCACGGGGGGGGTGTGAATCGACAGATGCCACAAGGGCTTTGTGTGAGGGTAAGACTGCTGCTGATAGGACCGGGAGCGGGTATGCGAGTAGCACGCGCTAGTTTACCCAGGTTCGGGGCTCTCCGGAAAGATAATACCCCTACTCCTGCATGTCTGAGCATATATATCTGGGGTGTACATCGGGCAGTACAAAGCGCTCCTAGAGCTGTATCTGGGGGCAGTGCCATGGGCATCTGCCTCCATATATGTGTGCACCAGGCACGCTTTAGTGGCCGGCCATGAGCATGGCCGTATGTGTGCTTGGGCATGCTTGCCCGTGGGAATGGATGGATGGATGGCTAGCTAGCTCTCTTGCTAGCTAGCTTGCTTGTGTGTGTACATGTGAGTCCATCCATGGATGGATGGATGTGTGTCTCCTTTTATAGGAGAGGGTAGCTTAGTATGTAAGCTAGCTAGTGGGCATGGGTAAGGCATGGTGCATGTCATGCTTGTCCCCTGGGTCACTTCATAAATAGTGCCAGGGGACAAGTGACACTATACATGATGGCGGGGATGACACGTGAATAGTGCTCGGGTACGACCGTCTCGTCGGTGTCTTGTCGATGCCGGGTCGGACTGCAGTCGGCAGCCGGCTAGTCGATGCAGTCGGTTAGCTGGCAGCCGGCCGGGTGGAGCAGTCGGACTGAGGAGCCGGCAGGAGCGGCCAGGCAGTCGGACTGAGGGGCTTTGCTAGCCCCGATGTCTTGAAATATTGTCTCGCCGTCTTCGGGATACCCGTGTCCACTTACTCCGACAGATTCCTTCTTATGTAACCGACTCTATGTAACCCTAGATCCCCCCGGTGTCTATATAAACCGGAGGGTGTAGTCCGGAAAGGATATACTCATTACCATAGTCATAACAGGCTAGGCTTCTAGGGTTTAGCCATTACGATCTCGTGGTAGATCCACTCTTGTAATACTCATATTCCTCAAGATCAATCAAGCAGGAAGTAGGGTATTACCTCTATAGAGAGGGCCCGAACCTGGGTAACATCGTGTCCCCCGTCTCTTGTAACCATCAACCTTAGACGCACAGTTCGGGACCCCCTACCCGAGATCCGCCGGTTTTGACACCGACATTGGTGCTTTCATTGAGAGTTCCACTGTGATGTCGATGAAAGGTTCGATGGCTCGCCTTGTCCTTAAAGACAACATCACCTCCGGGAGAGTCCTGGCCCCAGGCCAAACCCTCCGGCTGGGCGGCTTTACCATGATCGCCCGTTCGGCCGTTGAGCCGACGATGACCTCTCGGGCCATCGAAAACCCCCTTCACATCAACTCCGAACACTCCAAGCAGATGGATCCGGCAGAGTTTTCGTCCTTGAACGAGCTCCTGGATTGCATCGCCGCTTTGGGAATCGCCATAGATTACGATCGGATCGGGCCTAAAACCGATCAAGGAGAAATCAAAACTCCACCGGTCACCCACCAGATAGCGGTAGTTGAGGAGCGGGACGGCGAGTCTTCTTCTATATCGAAGACGGACTATGTCCGGATCGCCGATCAGGAAGAACCGGATACCCACCAGCGAAAGGATGCGACCAGCCCTCCGAACATAGAATCGGACCGCAGTCCTAAACAATCAGAAGATACTCCGGAGCCCGGACTGTCGAGTCTGGAAGGTCTCGAGACTCCGGATAATCGGTCAGGTCAGGGTTCGGATTTAATTCCACCCACCCACCCGGACATAGACGCTCTCATGAGCATAAAACAGCAGTCTCAGGAAACGGTCCACCACTTGTAGGCCAGATTCCTCCTTGTCAAAGACAAGGTAAAAGATTGCCGTGACGAGGACGCGATATCAGCGTTCTGCAACAACTGCGCAGACGATGAAATCCTCAACGCCATCAATCACCGTCGCATACTGAAGTTCGCTGACTTGGCAACTATCGTACAGAAGTACAGCGCGATGGAAAGCGCCTGGAAAACTCAGGCAGCTTGCTAGGAACAGTCGGTCCCAACTCAACTCCTCCTACAGGCAAAGAGGGCGCACCCCTGTGGCACGCCCAGTCCAACAGTCAAGAAACATAAACCCATTACGCGGCACAACACCGTTCTGGAGGGATGGCTCGATGGCCCATGCAAAATACACACGACGCTAGATACCGTGGCAACCCACAGCCTTAGAGCATGTTGGATACTCCGGCAGGTAGCCAAGAGCGGCGAGGACATCCTTATCAAGGACACCCCAGAGCAACAACCTCCAGAAAACGACGACACAAGAGTATTGACGGTCTTCGAGACATTCGCTTCAAACAACAAGCGCAAAAGGGCACTTCGTGACCTCGCCGAAGTCTGCCAAATCGCTGCAATAAACCCTTGGAACGACACGGCTATAACATTTAATGCCGGTGACGAACCGAGGTACAGGACAGTCCGAGTGCCAGCCGCATTAGTCCTTAGCCCCATCGTGGACGGATTTCGACTTACTAAGGTCCTCATGGATGGCGGCAGCGGACTAAACCTCATTTATGAGGACACACTCCACAAAATGGAAATAGACAGGAGCCGCATTAAGTAAAGTAGCTCAACCTTCCGAGGAATCATTCCCAGTGGGAGGCGCGGTGCGCGGGCAAAATCACACTTGACGTGGTATTCGGCACGCCGGAGAATTATCGGTCCGAAGAAATCACTTTCCAAGTGGCCCCTTTCAGCAGCGGATACCACACCCTGTTGGGGCGGGATGCTTTTACACGCTTCCAAGCTATACCTCATTACGGGTATATGAAGCTCAAAATGCCTGGACCAAACGGCATAATCAATCTCGTCAGTGATCCGGACATAGCACTCCGCGCTGAAAACAAAACCGCATCCCTGGCCCTTGAGGCTCTATCTGAAGCCCTCGCGGCCAAAGAATTAACCGCACTGCGCTCCACGGTGGACAGGGACGATGTGATCCTCAACAAACGCCCCAAATCCACCTCCTTCAAACCAGCAGAAGAAATAGTCAAATTCCAGGTCCACCCAACGGACCCCAAGAAGACAGCATCTATCGGAGCGCAACTGAACCCAACAGTTGACGCCGCACTACGAGAATTCCTGCGCGAAAACTGGGACATATTTGCCTGGCACCCTTCAGATATGCCAGGGATCCCACGCAAGCTAGCCGAACATAGCCTCAATATAATAAAGGGATTTAAACCGGTCAAGCAAACACTGCGGTGCTTTTCCGGACCCAAGCGACAAGCCATGGGGGAAGAGCTAGCCAAGCTTATCAAAGCCGGATTCATTAGAGAAATCAAACATACGGACTGACTGGCAAACCTGGTGATGGTACCAAAGAAGGACAAATCCTAGCGCATGTGTGTCGATTTCAAAGACCTCAACAAGGCTTGCCCTAAGGATCCCTTCCCCCTCCCCCGCATTGATCAAATCATTGATGCCACCGCAGGACACGATTCACTATGTTTCCTCGATGCATATTCCGGATACCATCAGTTCAAAATGAAGGAGTCCGATCAAGCTGCAACAACATTTATTAACCCATATGGGCCATTCTGCTTCAACACCATGCCCTTCGGGCTCAAGAACGCCGGCGCCACATACCAATGCATGATTCAAACATGCCTAGAGAAGCAGATCGGCAAGACAGTAGAAGCTTACGTCGATGACGACGTCATCAAAACTAGGCATGTCGAAACACTAATAGATGACTTACGTCTTACATTCGACAACCTCCGTGCATATGACATTAAACTCAACCCGGAAAAGTGTGTCTTCGGCGTCCCCGATAGAAAACTGCTGGGCTTCATTGTTTCCAATAGAGGAATAGAAGCAAATCCAGCTAAAATCTGAGCTCTGTCACAGTTGGCTAAGCCAACAGACCTCAAACAAGTCCAAAAACTAGCTGGTTGCGTGGCAGCGTTAAGTCGCTTTATCTCCAGATTAGGAGAAAAGGCACTACCACTCTATCGCCTCTTGCGGCGCACCGATAACTTCGAATGGACAGACGCGGTGACTGCCGGACTGGAGGAAATAAAGGCCCTCCTAGCAAGCAACCCAATCCTGGCCGCACCAAACGCTGGCGAACCCATGTTGCTATACATATCAGCAACACATCAGGTGGTGAGCGCCGTGCTCGTCGTCAAACGAGAACAGGACAGACACAAATTCCCACTTCAAAAACTAGTATACTACGTATCCACTGTCCTCACACCATGCAAATCGCGGTACCCCCATTACCAAAAGATAGCATACACGGTCTTCATGGCATCCCGAAAGCAATGACACTACTTCCAGGAGTGTTCAATCACGGTGGCTTCTGAAGTCCCACTCCATGACTTAATAAACAACCGCGATGCCACGGGGCGGATCGCTAAATGGGCCATAGAGCTACTTCCATTTGACATAACATACAAGCCACGTCGAGCCATCAAATCCCAAGTGCTGGCTGACTTCGTCGCCGAATGGACAGAGGCCGAACTCCCTAAAGAGTACGACGCATATTCCAATTGGGTTATGTATTTTGATGGCTCCAAAATGCTGGCGGGGCTAGGAGCGGGAGTTGTGTTAACATCCCCCACTGGAGATGTCGTCCAGTATGTACTCCAAATACTATACACAGACTCCAACAACGCAGCCGAATACGAGGCCCTATTGCATGGTCTTCGGATGGTTGTATCCATGGGCATCCAACGCCTAGAGGTGCGCGGGGATTCAAACCTCGCAATATCTCAAATAAACGGAGACTTTGATGCCAAAGATCCAAAGATGGCAACTTATCATAATGCCGTCTTAAAAATGTCGGCTCGGTTCGAGGGGCTCGAATTTCATCACGTCGCCCGGGAAAGTAACCAGGCAGCGGACGTCCTTGCTCACATTGGCGCCAAGCGTGACCCCGTCCCACCCAACATTTTCCTGGAAAGGCTTTTCAAGCCATCCGTGGTGTGGCAAGGGGAGGGCGGCAACAACAGTCCAGATGCGAATACAACCCCAAATCCTGAAAACACCGACAGTATCGGTGGCTCAGCCACTGAAATAACACCGTCGGCCCATCTCATTATGGAAGTCATTGCCCCATGGACCGAACCATTCTTGGCCTACATTAATAGGAAGGAGCTTCTCGAAGACCAGAATGAGGATCGCCGCATTGTCCGACGTTCGAAGGCCTACAAGGTTCATGACGGAGAGCTCTACAAGAAAAGTACTACGGGAGTACTTCAAAGGTGTATCTCCGAGGAAGAGGGGCGGCGGCTTTTAGTGGAAATTCACGCTGGCCTCGGCGGACACCACGCCGCAGCTCGGGCCCTTGTTAGCAAGGCCTTCCGTACTAGGTTTTATTGGCCGACAGCCTGAGCAGACGTGCAGGACCTTGTCCAACGCTGCGTCGGATGCCAACTCTTCACCAACCAAAGCCACATGCCCCAACTGCCTTACAAACTATCCCCATTACTTGGCCTTTCGCGGTCTGGGGACAGGATATGGTTGGACCCCTTAAAGGGGGAAGCCATAAGAAAAAATATCTGCTGGTCATGGTGGACAAATTCACTAAGTGGATAGAGGCTAAACCGGTCAAAACGGCTAAGTCCGGCCCGGTGATAGAATTGAAGGAAATATGCCCTAGAGGCAATAATAAAGTTATTATTTATTTCCTTATATCATGATAAATGTTTATTATTCATGCTAGAATTGTATTAACCGGAAACATGATACATGTGTGAATACATAGAAAAACAAAGTGTCACTAGTATGCCTCTACTTGACTAGCTCGTTGATCAAAGATGGTTATGTTTCCTAGCCATAGACATGAGTTGTCATTTGATTAACGGGATCACATCATTAGGAGAATTATGTGATTGACTTGACCCATTCCGTTAGCTTAGCACTCGATCGTTTAGTATGTTGCTATTGCTTTCTTCATGACTTATACATGTTCCTATGACTATGAGATTATGCAACTCCCGTTTACCGGAGGAACACTTTGTGTGCTACCAAACGTCACAACGTAACTGGGTGATTATAAAGGTGCTCTACAGGTGTCTCCGAAGGTACTTGTTGGGTTGGCGTATTTCGAGATTAGGATTTGTCACTCCGATTGTCGGAGAGGTATCTCTGGGCCCTCTCGGTAATGCACATCACTTAAGCCTTGCAAGCATTGCAACTAATGAGTTAGTTGTGGGATGATGTATTACGGAACGAGTAAAGAGACTTGCCGGTAACGAGATTGAACTAGGTATTGAGATACCGACGATCGAATCTCGGGCAAGTAACATACCGATGACAAAGGGAACAACGTATGTTGTTATGTGGTCTGACCAATAAAGATCTTCGTAGAATATGTGGGAGCCAATATGAGCATCCAGGTTCCGCTATTGGCTATTGACCAGAGACGTGTCTCGGTCATGTCTACATAGTTCTCGAACCCGTAGGGTCCGCACGCTTAACGTTTCGATGACAGTTATATTATGAGTTTATATGTTTTGATGTACCGAAGGTTGTTCGGAGTCCCGGATGTGATCACGGACATGACGAGGAGTCTCGAAATGGTCGAGACATGAAGATTGATATATTGGATGACTATATTCGGACACCGGAATGGTTCCGGGGGTTATCGGATATATACCGGAGTACCGGGGGGTTACCGGAACCCCCCCGGAGGCTATTGGGCCTCATGGGCCCAATTGCTGGAAGAGGAGAGGCGGCCAAGGGGCAGCCGCGCCCCTCCCCCCAAGTCCGAATTGGACAAGGAGGGGGGCGGCGCCCCCCTTTCCTTTCCCCCTCTCTCCTTCCCTCTCCTCTCCTAGTCCAACAAGGAAGGGAGGGAGTCCTACTCCCGGTGGGAGTAGGACTCCTCCTGGCGCGCCTCCTCCTGGCTGGCCGCACCTCCCCCCTTGCTCCTTTATATACGGGGGCAGGGGGCACCCTAGACACAACAATTGATCGTTTGATCTTTTAGCCGTGTGCGGTCCCCCCCCCACCATAGTCCACCTCGATAATACTGTAGCGGTGCTTAGGCGAAGCCCTGCGTCGGTAGAACATCATCATCGTCACCACGCCGTTGTGCTGACGAAACTCTCCCTCAACACTCGGCTGGATCGGAGTTCGAGGGACGTCATCGGGCTGAACGTGTGCTGAACTCGGAGGTGCCGTGCGTTCGGTACTTGATCGGTCGGATCGTGAAGACGTACGACTACATCAACCGCGTTGTGCTAACGCTTCCGCTTTCGGTCTACGAGGGTACGTGGACAACACTCTCCCTCTCGTTGCTATGCATCACCATGATCTTGCGTGTGCGTAGGAATTTTTTTGAAATTACTACGTTCCCCAACAGTGGCATCCGAGCCAGGTTTTATGCGTTGATGTTATATGCACGAGTAGAACACAAGTGAGTTGTGGGCGATACAAGTCATACTGCTTACCAGCATGTCATACTTTGGTTCGGCGGTATTGTTGGATGAAGCGGCCCGGACCGACATTACGCGTACGCTTACGCGAGACTGGTTCTACCGACGTGCTTTGCACACAGGTGGCTGGCGGGTGTCAGTTTCTCCAACTTTAGTTGAACCGAGTGTGGCTACGCCCGGTCCTTGCGAAGGTTAAAACAACACCAACTTGACAAACTATCATTGTGGTTTTGATGCGTAGGTAAGAACGGTTCTTGCTAAGCCCGTAGCAGCCACGTAAAATTTGCAACAACAAAGTAGAGGACGTCTAACTTGTTTTTGCAGGGCATGTTGTGATATGATATGGTCAAGACATGATGCTAAATTCTATTGTATGAGATGATCATGTTTTGTAACCGAGTTATCGGCAACTGGCAGGAGCCATATGGTTGTCGCTTTATTGTATGCAATGCAATCGCCCTGTAATGCTTTACTTTATCACTAAGCGGTAGCGATAGTCGTAGAAGCATAAGATTGGCGAGACGACAATGATGCTACGATAAAGATCAAGGTGTCGCGCCGGTGACGATGGTGATCATGACGGTGCTTCGGAGATGGAGATCACAAGCACAAGATGATGATGGCCATATCATATCACTTATATTGATTGCATGTGATGTTTATCTTTTATGCATCTTATCTTGCTTTGATTGACGGTAGCATTATAAGATGGTCCCTCACTAAATTATCAAAGTATAAGTATTCTCCCTGAGTATGCACCGTTGCAAAAGTTCTTCATGCTGAGACACCATGTGATGATCGGGTGTGATAGGCTCTAGTTCAAATACAACGGGTGCAAAACAGTTGCACACGCGGAATACTCAGGTTAAACTTGATGAGCCTAGCATATAACAGATATGGCCTCGGAACACTGAGACCGAAAGGTCGAGCGTGAATCATATAGTAGATATGATCAACATAGTGATGTTCACCATTGAAACTACTCCATCTCACGTGATGATAGAAGATTAGAGGGATTTCTATCTAAGTGGGAGTTCTTAAGTAATATGATTAATTGAACTTAAATTTATCATGAACTTAGTCCTGATAGTATTTTGCAAATTATGTTGTAGATCAATAGCTCGCGTTGTTGCTTCCCTATGTTTATTTTGATATGTTCCTAGAGAAAAATTATGTTGAAAGATGTTAGTAGCAATGATGCGGATTGGATCCGTGATCTGAGGATTATCCTCATTGCTGCATAGAAGAATTATGTCCTTGGATGCACCGCTAGGTGACAGACCTATTGCAGGAGCAGATGCAGACGTTATGAACGTTTGGCTAGCTCAATATGATGACTACTTGATAGTTTAGTGCACCATGCTTAACGGCTTAGAATCGGGACTTCAAAGATGTTTTGAACGCCATGGACCATATGAGATGTTCCAGGAGTTGAAGTTAATATTTCAAGCAAATACCCGAGTTGAGAGATATGAAGTCTCCAACAAGTTCTATAGCTAAAAGATGGAGGAGAATAGCTCAAGCAGTGAGCATGTGCTCAGATTGTCTGGGTACTACAATCGCTTGAATCAAGTGGGAGTTAATCTTCCAGATAAAATAGTGATTGACAGAATTCTCTAGTCACCATCACCAAGTTAGTAGAACTTTGTGATGAACTATAGTATGCAAGGGATGACGAAAGTAATTCCCGAGCTCTTTGCGATGCTGAAATCGACGAAGGTAGAAATCAAGAAAGAGCATCAAGTGTTGATGGTTAACAAGACCACTAGTTTCAAGAAAAGGGAAAAGGGATATAAGGGGAACTTCAAGAAGAACGGCAAGCAAGTTGCTGCTCAAGTGAAGAAGCCCAAGTCTGGACCTAAGCCTGAGACTAAGTGCTTCTACTGCAAAGGGACTGGTCACTGGAAGCGGAACTGCCCCAAGTATTTGGTGGATAAGAAGGATGGCAAAGTGAACAAAGGTATATTTGATATACGGATTATTGATGTGTATTTTGCTAGTGTTCGTAGCAACCCCTCGGTATTTGATACTGGTTCAGTTGCTAAAGAGTAGTAACTCAAAACGGGAGTTGCATAATGAACAGAAACTAGTTAAGGATGAAGTGACGATGTGTATTGGAAGTGGTTCCAAGATTGATATGATCATCATCGCACACTCCCTATACTTTCGGGATTAGTGTTGAACCTAAATAAGTGTTATTTGGTGTTTGCGTTGAGCATGAATATGATTTGATCATGTTTATTGCAATACGGTTATTCATTTAAGTTAGAGAATAACTGTTGTTCTGTTTACATGAATAAAACCTTATATGGTTACACACCCAATGAAAATGGTTCGTTGGATATCGATCGTAGTGATACACATATTCATAATATTGAAGCCAAAAGATGCAAAGTTAATAATGATAGTGCAACTTATTTGTGGCACTGCCGTTTAGGTCATATTGGTGTAAAGCGCATGAAGAAACTCCATGCTGATGGGCTTTTGGAATCACTTGATTATGAATCACTTTATGCTTGCGAACCATGCCTTATGGGCAAGATGACTAAGACTCCGTTCTCCAGAACAATGGAGCGAGCAACTGACTTATTGGAAATAATACAGACTGATGTATGCGATCCGATGAGTGTTGAGGCTCGCGGCGGGTATCGTTATTTTCTGACCTTCACAGATGATTTGAGCAGATATGGGTATATCTACTTGATGAACATAAGTCTGAAACATTTGAAAAGTTCAAAGAATTTCAGAGTGAAGCGGAAAATCATCGTGACAAGAAAATAAGGTTTCTACGATCTGATCGCGGAGATAAATATTTGAGTTACGAGTTTGGTCTTCAATTAAAACAATGTGGAATAGTTTCACAAATTCGTGCCACCTGGAACACCACAGCATAATGGTGTGTCCGAACGTCATAACCGTACTTTATTGGATATAGTGCAATCTATGATGTATCTTACCGATTTACCACTATAGTTTTGGGGTTATGCATTAGAGACAGCTGCATTCACGTAAAAAAGGGCACCATCTAAATCCGTTTGATACGACACCGTATGAACTGTGGTTTGCCAAGAAACCAAAGTTGTCGTTTCTTAAAGTTTGGGGTTGCGATGCTTATAAGAAAAAGTTTCATCCTGATAAGCTCAAACCCAAATCGGAGAAATGTGTCTTCATAGGATACCCAAAGGAGACAATTGGGTACACCTTCTATCACAAATCCGAAGGCAAGATATTCATTGCTGAGAATGGATCCTTTCTAGAGAAGGAGTTTCTCTTGAAAGAAGTGAGTGGGAGGAAAGTAGAACTTGATCAGGTAACTGTACCTGCTCCTTTATTGGAAGTAGTTCATCACAGAAATTTGTTCCTGTGACTCCTACACCAATTAGTGAGGAAGCTAATGATGATGATCATGTAACTTCAGATCAAGTTACTACCGAACCTCGTAGGTAAACCAGAGTGAGATCCACACCAGAGTGGTACGGTAATCCTGTTCTGGAGGTCATGTTACTTGACCATGACGAACCTACGAACTATGAGGAAGCGATGATGAGCCCAGATTCCGCGAAATGGCTTGAGGCCATGAAATCTGAGATGAGATCCATGTATGAGAACAAAGTATGGACTTTGATTGACTTGCCCAATGATCGGCGAGCCATTGAGATTAAATGGATCTTCAAGAGAAAGACGGACACTGATAGTAGTGTTACTATCTACAAAGCTAGAATTGTCGCAAAAAGGTTTTCGACAAGTTCAAGGTGTTGACTACGATGAGAGTTTCTCACTCGTATCTATGCTTAAGTCTGTCCGAATCATGTTAGCAATTGCCGCATTTTATGAAATCTGGCAAATGGATAAACAAAACTGCATTCCTTAATGGATTTATTAAAGAAGAGTTGTATATGATGCAACCAGAAGGTTTTGTCAATCCTAAAGGTGCTAACAAAATATGCAAGCTCCAGCGATGCATCTATGGACTGGTGCAAGCATCTCGGAGTTGGAATATACGCTTTGATAAGTTGATCAAAGGATATAGTTTTATACAGACTTGCGGTGAAGCCTGTATTTACAAGAAAGTGAGTGGGAGCACTACAACATTTCTGATAAGTATATGTGAATGACATATTGTTTATCGGAAATAATGTAGAATTATTCTGCAAAGCATAAAGGAGTGTTTGAAAGGAGTTTTTCAAAGAAAGACCTTGGTGAAGCTGCTTACATATTGAGCATCAAGATCTATAGAGATAGATCAAGACGCTTGATAAGTTTTTCAATGAGTACATACCTTAACAATATTTTGAAGTAGTTCAAAATGGAACAGTCAAAGAAAGAGTTCTTGCCTGTGTTACAAGGTGTGAAATTGAGTAAGACTCAAAGCCCGACCACGGCAGAAGATAGAAAGAGAATGAAAGTCATTCCCTATGCCATAGGTTCTACAAAGAATGCCATGATGTGTACCAGATCTATTGTATACCCTACCACTGAGTTTGGCAAGGGAGTACAATAGTGATCTAGGAGTAAATCACTGGACAACGGTCAAAATTATTCTTAGTGGAATAAGGATATGTTTCTCGATTATGTAGGTGAAAAAAGGTTCGTCGTAAAGGGTTACGTCGATGCAAGTTTTTGACACTGATCCAGATGACTCTTAAGTCTCAATCTGGATACATATTGAAAGTGGGAGCTATTAGCTAGAGTAGCTCCGTGCAGAGCATTGTAGACATAGAATTTGCAAAATACTTACGGATGTGAATGTGACAGACCCGTTGACTAAAATTATCTCACAAGCAAAACATGATCACACCTTAGTACTCTTTGGGTGTTAATCACATAGCGATGTGAACTAGATTACTGACTCTAGTAAACCCTTTGGGTGTTGGTCACATATCGATGTGAACTATGGGTGTTAACCACATAAAGATGTGAACTATTAATGTTAAATCACATGGCGATGTGAACTAGATTATCGACTCTAGTGCAAGTGGGAGACTGAAGGAAATATGCCCTAGAGGCAATAATAAAGTTATTATTTATTTCCTTATATCATGATAAATGTTTATTATTCATGCTAGAATTGTATTAACCGGAAACATGATACATGTGTGAATACATAGACAAACAGAGTGTCACTAGTATGCCTCTACTTGACTAGCTCGTTGATCAAAGATGGTTATGTTTCCTAGCCATAGACATGAGTTGTCATTTGATTAACGGGATCACATCATTAGGAGAATGATGTGATTGACTTGACCCATTCCGTTAGCTTAGCACTCGATCGTTTAGTATGTTGCTATTGCTTTCTTCATGACTTATACATGTTCCTATGACTATGAGATTATGCAACTCCCGTTTACCGGAGGAACACTTTGTGTGCTACCAAACGTCACAACGTAACTGGGTGATTATAAAGGTGCTCTACAGGTGTCTCCGAAGGTACTTGTTGGGTTGGCGTATTTCGAGATTAGGATTTGTCACTCCGATTGTCGGAGAGGTATCTCTGGGCCCTCTCGGTAATGCACATCACTTAAGCCTTGCAAGCATTGCAACTAATGAGTTAGTTGTGGGATGATGTATTACGGAACGAGTAAAGAGACTTGCCGGTAACGAGATTGAACTAGGTATTGAGATACCGACGATCGAATCTCGGGCAAGTAACATACCGATGACAAAGGGAACAATGTATGTTGTTATGCGGTCTGACCGATAAAGATCTTCGTAGAATATGTGGGAGCCAATATGAGCATCCAGGTTCTGCTATTGGTTATTGACCGGAGACGTGTCTCGGTCATGTCTACATAGTTCTCGAACCCGTAGGGTCCGCACGCTTAACGTTTCGATGATAGTTATATTATGAGTTTATATGTTTTGATGTACCGAAGGTTGTTCGGAGTCCTGGATGTGATCACGGACATGACGAGGAGTCTCGAAATGGTTGAGACATGAAGATTGATATATTGGATGACTATATTCGGACACCGGAATGGTTCCGGGGGTTATCGGATATATACCGGAGTACCGGGGGGTTACCGGAACCCCCCGGAGGCTATTGGGCCTCATGGGCCCAATTGGTGGAAGAGGAGAGGGGGCCAAGGGGCAGCCACGCGCCCCTCCCCCCCCAGTCCGAATTGGACAAGGAAGGGGCGGCGCCCCCCTTTCCTTTCCCCCTCTCTCCTTCCCTCTCCTCTCCTAGTCCAACAAGGAAGGGAGGGAGTCCTACTCCCAGTGGGAGTAGGACTCCTCCTGGCACGCGTCCTCCTGGCTGGCCGCACCTCCCCCCTTGCTCCTTTATATACGGGGGCAGGGGGGCACCCTAGACACAACAATTGATCGTTTGATCTTTTAGCCGTGTGCGGTGCCCCCCCCACCATAGTCCACCTCGATAATACTGCAGCGGTGCTTAGGCGAAGCCCTGCATCGGTAGAACATCATCATCGTCACCACGCCGTCGTGCTGACGAAACTCTCCCTCAACACTCGGCTGGATCGGAGTTCGAGGGATGTCATCGGGCTGAACGTGTGCTGAACTCGGAGGTGCCGTGCGTTCGGTACTTGATCGGTCAGATCGTGAAGACGTACGACTACATCAACCGCGTTGTGCTAACGCTTCCGCTTTCGGTCTACGAGGGTACGTGGACAACACTCTCCCCTCTCGTTGCTATGCATCACCATGATCTTGCGTGTGCGTAGGATTTTTTTTGAAATTACTACGTTCCCCAACAAGAATTCATATCCGGTGTTGTGCACCGCTATGGTGCCCCACACATCATCATCACCGACAACAGCTCTAATTTCACAGCTTACAAGGTAAAAACCTGGTGTACTAATCTTGGCATTAAAATCGATTACGCCTCCGTCTACCACCCGCAAACCAACGGTCAAGTCGAATGAGCCAATGGTCTTATTATGAGCGGCATCAAGCCCAGACTAGTGCGGTCTTTGAAAGAATCAGCCAAGCACTGGGTTGAGGACCTCGACTCCGTACTCTGGGGGTTGCAGACCACGCCCAACCGTACCACCGGATACACACCTTTCTTCATGGTGTATGGCGCAGAGGCTGTGTTGCCCTGCGATATTATTCATGACTCACCTCGAGTGCGCATGTACGAAGAGAGAGAAGCCGAGTTAGATCAGCAGGATAGCCTAGATGCCCTGGAGGAGGAGCGCGATGTTGCAAAAGCTCATTCAGCATTTTACCAACAGCAGGCTCGGAGATATCAAAGCAGAGAAGTACGGGCCAAGACCTACAACGTTGGCGGACTCGTTCTACGCCTGCCGGAGAAGAAAAAGGACAAACTCAAGCCCAAATGGGAGGGTACCTTCATAATTGACGAAGTTCTCACCGGAGGGGCGTACCGTCTTCGCGATGCATCAGACAATCGCCTCGAGCCGAACCCCTAGAACGCGGCCAGACTCCGAAGATTCTATGCCTAGCGCATAACTCCTTGTTCGTCTCCTTCTCCACTGTAGTTTCCATTATTTTTTCTCTCTTTTCCGATTACCTTTTCTTTTCTCGCTTTAAAGCTTTCGTACGGCTAGACCGCACACCCCTGACGCATGCATCTTTAAAATGTACGTCCATTATACCTGGGGGCTTCTGGGACAGAAGCTTTTTATTACTATTCCTTGAGCATCAAGCTCTTCACATATGAGTTCTTTCATATGTACCTTTTCTTCGCCACTATATGCATCGATATGACTTAAGTTTTGGCCAAGCTGGGTTGCCTGGCTCCTGTGCTTATGCCTTACGTTCCTGTTAGTTCGGCTAGGGCATAAAGGGAGCACCTCTGCGATTGTTACTGCCGGGTCATCCGGATGTGTACCTCAGACTGGGTGAAGCCGAAAGCTAGCGTGCTTAAGGGAATATTCGGTTGGTGAGTTAAAGATGTTTTTTGCACTCACTCCATTGTGAACCCCCAGAAGCTATACACACTGTGATTTTCACATCACAATTCGGACATGAATACTAATGCATGCACACCCAGGGAGAGGAACCCTTAACGGAATTATTCTCTCTGGAAGATGTTTCTTACAATCTCAATGTAATATAACATAGCTAGCCGGATACAACTTGTCTGTTCAAGCAACTATGACCCCTACGCCTAGTTTCCGTGCATACCCCGGTCTATTCGGCCGTGCGGGTATTCGGAAACACTCCGCACCTTCGGGTCCGGAGGTTGAAGTGAAAATGTCTGCCATGACAAATGCTATACAATTCAGCTAGAGTTACATATATTGAGGAGAGTGCATAGTCACTTGGACTCAAACACTTCCTCCTCTACACCGTCCAAAAGGTGGTCTAACTTACAATCCTGTTGGGAATATTTGGCGGCCACCTCTACTTGGTCATATACTAAACTAACGGGAATTTCTTCCCCATTCGACCCTAGCAGTCTGACACGGGCCATGTGATTAGGATCCATCTTGGTATATCGCGTCTTCACCATGGCCCAGGCCTCTCGCGCACCCTCTTGGTAGGCCGATATCTTCCATAGTCGGATACGCCGCCGCGCTCCTTTGAACAGCTCTACAAGCTCCTCCATACTTCCTGGAGGGGAGGCGGATGGCCATAGGGCCTTGGCAACACTCCACATCTCCAGCCGAGCCTGTTCGTGCACTTGCGACAGGCCTTGCAGTAGATCACTTGATGATCCGGACACCTCCTCTTTAGGATGGCCCGTCAATATACCTGCAATCATAACTATATCAGTTCCATTTATCTCCGAACTACTTTAAAAATAGTTCAGACACATACTGGATATGCCGCCCCGCAGCTTCTTGTTCTCCTTCACGGAGTCGGCTAGCTAGGCTCGCACATCTTTCAACTCTTCACCCAATGTAGTGTTGGAATCCTGTAGCTTGTTTTTCTCCCCTATGACTCGGGTCAGCACACGCTTGCCTGCGGCGTGTAGCTTTTTCGCCTCTTTTTCTCCCTCTTGGGCGATCTTCAACTTCTCTTCAAGTTGATCGGGCGATCCTATTATGCGAACAGCAACAGTATTAGTACAGTTGGTATACAATTATTGTTCCTCGATGGAGGGGAATGTTACCAGAAGACGCCTTCTTGAAGTTTTCCAGTTCGGCGGTAGCAGCATTTAGCTGGGCCCGACACTGCTCCAGCTCTTGGGCTAGCAGGCCATTCTTCTCGGTAAGGACCTGGTCATACAACAATCCTTAAATCAGTTGTACCAACTGCTTTCAGTCTCGGGGGCTACGGGCATATGGTGATCCTTTTCGTACAAAGAAAAACTTACCTGCACATATGTTAAATGTTGCTTTGTGGCTTTTCTAAGCCCACCTCGAGCAGCTCGGATGTATGCGTCAGCCGAGCTGAAGGCATTGAATGCCTCTTCCGAGAACTTGGGGTCTCGTAAGACAGCCCTGCAATGCCGATGATTCATGGCGCTCTCTACTTCTGAGTTGGTAACGGACATGTCTTCCGAACCCTCGGCCGAAGGACAGTCCGGCGTTGTCCCCATAGCGGCCCCACCTCTTCGATGGGATCTAAATCCCGGTTGTTGGGAGTGCGACTGGCTGAATCCCCGGACATAGTCCGGCGAACCTTTTTCCTGATACAGGACCAACGTAACAATCACTGTTGGGTACGACTGCCAAAGCGTACCTTCAAATCCATACCTCTTCGACGAAAGACCGGCCTTGTCTTGGCCGACCTTCCTTTTCGAGGCCTTGCTCGGCGTGGGAGCCGCTCTTCTTGAAGTCATCCCGGTGTAGCATGACGTGCCGAACGCCTCCCCTTTGAAGCATGAGACAGTGTGGTGGGTGAGGCAGTGCGAGTAAACTCTGTCGAGGGGGATTTCTCCTGATTGCTTATGTGGGAAGCGGGAAGAAGACCAGGATAATCGGCGATGATGGCCACTTTTGTGCCGTCATAGCTCGCCTGGTAAAACACCCCTTCCGCGAGTACCACGAATATATCCGGGTCCTCTTCAAACCCAGGATCAAGCTCCCGGTTGTGGTTCTCTGGCTGTGGGGCAGGGCTATCAAGCCCCTCGGTTACCTTCCGCCAGTGCTGACTCAAAATAAACGGATGGGGAATTCGTTAAAAATGGCTAAGAGAGCGGAGTGAATAAAAGCAAAGGGGTTAGGACTTACCCAGCTGGGAGGATTGTACATGGAGTACCCGTCTCTGCGATTGATGCAAAGAAACTCTTCTTCCTCCCCTTTGAACAGCTCGGCCAGTATCTTGGCTAGAGCGGCGGGGGTGTCCGGACCTTTCCGACCACAACGGGAGGCATCATGCTCCCCATTGTAGTGCCACATTGGGAGCCCTCTGTATTGAAGTGGCTGAACCCCTCGCACTATGGAGGTCGCTATTACCTCTACTATTGTAAAACCAGACTAGGCAAGCATCCTTATCTTGCCTAGGAGCTGACGAACCTCCGCACTGTCCTCCTCTTCAAGACTTCGGGGACGCCAGCTGTGACGTTTCTTTAACGGAATGCTTGCAAATTTCGGGAGACCCTTGCTAACTGGGTCGGTGAGAGCGACGTCTTCTATATAGAACCATCCGGAAGGCCATTTTTCAGATGCCTTCCTTGGTGTGCCGGACAGGTATCCGGTATCGGCGACGCGCCATACTTCGGCTCCGCCTACTTCAAATATTGACCCCTGGTGGTTGCGCGGGACAAGACAGAACAACTTTCTCCACAGTTCAAAATGGGCCTCAATGCCCAGGAACAGTTCGCACAAAGCGACGTAGCCCGCAATATGCAGAATGGAGGCGGGAGGAAAGTTATGCAGCTGAAGGCCATAGTATTCCAGAAGCCCCCGGAGGAACAGATGGATTGGAAACCCAACGCCCCTTATCAGATAAGGGACGAAACAAACTCGCTCCCCCCGGATGGATTGGGAAAATCCTCTGCCTGGGTCTCACCATTAAGGGAAGCTTGCCCTGCTCGAACAGGGACCAGATCTGTAGGGGGGAGGAATCCCTGCGTTTGCAGCTTCTTTAATTGGCTGTAGGCCACTGAGCACCTCTCCCACTTGCCTCTCTCTCAGTCGAAGGAGGAACTGGGAATGCTAGCCATGTTGGAATGGCTTCTCCTAGTACTATTTGGGGATTTTTCTCCGTGAGATATTGAATGGATCTAAGATCCGATCTCTTTAAATAGGCGCTCTTCCTGGCCTAAATGGGGTGTTATTTGCCAAAATACCCTGACCCCCCCGCATTCGCTCGACACGTGGAAGACGAGGTTATTAAGCACGCAGAAGCCGAGTGGAGACGTTGAATCTACAGCCGAATACACTACTTGGAAATCATTAAAGGAGGAACCCGCCTTGCAATGCCGAAGACAATTTGTGTGCCGAACACCTCGCTATTGAAGACTGGTTCGAGGGCTACTGAGGGAGTCCTGGACTAAGGGGTCCTCGGGCGTCCAGCCTGTTATCCATGGGCCGGACTGGTGGGTTGTGAAGACATGAAGGCCGAAGACTGTACCCATGTCCGGATTGGACTCTCCTTGGCGTGGAAGGCAAGCTTGGCGACCAACTATGAAGATTCCTTCTTATGTAACTGACGCTATGTAACCCTAGATCCCCCCGGTGTCTATATAAACCGGAGGGTGTAGTCCGGAAAGGATATACTCATTACCATAGTCATAACAGGCTAGGCTTCTAGGGTTTAGCCATTACGATCTCGTGGTAGATCCACTCTTGTAATACTCATATTCATCAAGATCAATCAAGCAGGAAGTAGGGTATTACCTCTATAGAGAGGTCCCGAACCTGGGTAAGCATCGTGTCCCCCGTCTCCTGTAACCATCAACCTTAGACGCACAGTTCGGGACCCCCTACCCGAGATCCACTGGTTTTGACACCGACACTCACCATCATAGAAGGATGATCGAGTCTCTGGGATCCTCAAATCTGCAGCCAAACTCATCCTCTTGAATCTATATTCATACTCACAGTTTTGGTTTTGCAGGTCATAGATCTGGGCTTGGAGGTGCTCGATTTTCTCGTGAAGCATGAAGATGGTCTCCCCAATGTTCTTGGCATCCAGCTTGTGGTTGTTGGTGAACTCCGTGATCATCATGTGGTTGGCATTGAGTCCGCGTTCCACCATCCCCTGGCACTTGAAAACTTGTTGCTCCATTGCTTCGAGTCTTGTCTCCACGCTTCCGGTCCTCCTTGGTCCATCAACATCGCGGATGTGCAGCACCCCCTCACGCATCTCAATGGTTTGAGGGTGTTGCAGCACCTCCGTGAGGTAGGGGTTGATGACCTTCTCGAAAAACTTGTCCTTGGGGGTGCTTGAAGACGTCATGGTGATCTAGATCTGTCAGAAAAACAGCTCGAAACAAAAGCAGAGGATTTTGTCATGGTACCGTGGTCGAAACCTTCGGGAGATTATAAAATGAATTTTTACCGACCAGAAGAAGTATCGTGCAAGAAAATGGAGTCCGGAGAGCACACGAGATGCCCACAAGGCAAGGGGGCGCGCCCAGGGGGTTAGGGCGCGCCCTCCACCCTCGTGGATGCCTCGTGTCCCTTTCGGACTACTTCTTATTTTCCTATTTTCTAAATATTCCAAAACGGAGAAAATTGCTATTAGAACTGTTTTGGAGTCGGTTTACTTACCGTACCACATACCTATTCCTTTTCGTAGTCTGAAACGTTCTGGAAAGTGTCCCTTATGTACTCCTCCAGGGTTACGGTGTCAATAACATTGGTTTCAACATTTATGGGATTACCTGAGATATAATGTTTGATTCTTTGACCGTTCACCACCTTCGGATTTGTGCCTTCGAAGTTGTTGATTTTTATGGCACCGGAATGATAGACCTCCTCGATAACGTAAGGACCTTCCCATTTGGAGAGGATTTTTCCTGCAAAAAATCTTAAATGAGAGTTGTATAACAGAACATAATCACCTATGTTAAACTCACGCTTTTGTATCCTTTTGTCATGCCATCTTTTAACTTTTTCTTTAAACAGTTTGGCATTCTCATGGGCCTGGGTTCTCCACTCATCAAGTGAACTAATGTCAAATAGTCTCTTCTCACCGGCAAGTTTGAAATCATAATTGAGCTCTTTAATGGCCCAATATGCCTTATGTTCTAGTTCGAGAGGTAAGTGACATGCTTTTCCATAAACCATTTTATACGGAGACATACCCATAGGATTTTTATATGCAGTTCTATAGGCCCATAATGCATCATCAAGTTTCTTGGACCAATTCTTTCTAGATCTATTAACAGTCTTTTGCAAAATTAATTTAATCTCTCTATTACTCAGTTCTACTTGACCACTAGACTGTGGGTGGTATGGAGATGCAATTCTATGATTAACATCATACTTAGCAAGCATTTTACGAAAAGCACCATGAATAAATGTGAACCACCATCAGTCATTAAGTATCTAGGGACTCCAAACCTCGGAAAAATAACTTCTTTAAGCATCTTAATAGAGGTGTTATGATCATCACTACTAGTTGGAATAGCTTCTACCCACTTAGTAACATAATCAACAGCAACTAAAATCTGTGTATACCCATTAGAGGAAGGAAACAGTACCATATAATCAAAGCCCCAAACATCAAATGGTTCAATAACAAGTGAATAGTTCATAGGCATTTCTTGATGTCTACAAATATTACCAATTCTTTGACATTCATCACAAGACAAGACAAACTTACATGCATCTTTGAAAAGAGTAGGCTAAAAAAACCGGATTGCAATACCTTATGTGCAGTTCTATCTCCAGCGTGGTGTCCTCCATAAGCCTCGGAGTGACACTTGCATAGGATCTGTTCCTGTTCATGCTTAGGTACACAACGTCTAATAACACCATCTACTCCTTCTTTATAAAGGTGTGGGTCATCCCAGAAGTAATGTCTTAAATCATAGAAAAACTTTTTCTTTTGCTGGTATGTGAAACTAGGTGGTATAAATTTAGCAACAATGTAATTAACACAATCAGCATACCATGGAGCAATACGAGAATGAAAGGACCACGATGTCGCCTAGAGGGGGGTGAATAGGCGTTTTAAAAACTTTTACGGATTTGGCTATATCTTGATGCGGAAATAAACTAAGCGGATACTTTTCAAGCACAAATCCTAAATATACTAGGCTCAACTAAGTGCACCAACATCTTATTCTAAATAAGATGAGCACAACAAGGATACTCGTAAGCACAGGTAAGTTACACAAACTTACTCAAGATATCACACAATATGGAAATGAAAGATACAAGATAGTAATTCACACTAAGCACAAAATAGAACAGTAGTAGCAAGTATGAATTGCAGACTAGAAAGTGTTGGCCTAAATAATCTCTACGATATGGTAACCAACACAAAATAATGAGGAAAACAAGGATACTACGAAGCACAAGTAAGTTACACAAACTTACTTGAGCAATATCACAATATATGGGACTGAATGACACAAGTTAGCAATTCACACTAATCACAAGATATATCAATGGTAGCAAGTATGAATTGCGAATGTAAAGTGTAGGCCTAAATAATCTCTACAAGGAAATGGCCACCACAATATAATGAGGACAACAATATATAGTGAATGCACGGTCGAGTGACAAAAGTAAACCACAAGTAAGGAGAAAGGGGTAGGGATAAACGAAGTCACAGAGACAAGGATGTATCCCGATGTTCACTTCCTTGGAGGGAAGCTAGTCACCGTTGGAGGGATGGGTGTTACCACGAAGGCACACCAACACCACTAAGGCTCACCCTATTCTCCTTGAGATATCACCACGAAGGCGATTCCCAACCACTAGTGGTAGACCTTGAGGCGGCCTCCAAACCTTCACAAACTTTCCGGGGGACAAATCACAAGTTGATTCCTCACCGGAGTACTCCTAACGCCTAGGAGTCTCCAACCTCCAAGAGTAACAAGATCAAGGGGGAAATGCTCAAGACTTGCTCAAATCACGAATTGCTTTGGTCACAAGAGGGAGAGGGAGAGGATCTATCTTTTGATTTGAAAAACTCTCAAGAACACTCACTAATCTCTCCGGGATCTAAGATTTGGTGTAGGAGAAGTGAGAGGGAGCCACTTGTGTCCTTGGGGCGATTTGGATGAAGTGGTCAACCCTCTCCCGGAGTGAGAGAGGGATATTTATACCCCCCCCCCCCAAGAAAATAGAGTCGTTTCCCGCAGTTGTTGACCTGCCCGGATGATCTGGACGCATACCCGGATGATCCGGGCAATGCCCGGATGTCCGGGAAGGTCAATATACAATGTGATGAAGTAGATACCCGGATGTCCGGGCACATAGCCGGATGATCCGGGCAATTCCCGGATGATCCGGGTGGGTAGCCGGATGATCCGGCTAGAGAAATAAACTACTGTGATGAATTTTACGAATAACCCGGATGATCCGGGCAAAGCCCGGATGATCTGGGAGAGGACCGGGATGATCCGGCCAAACCAAACTGCTCCAGCCCTGAAACTAAAACAGGCACAACTTTTACATCCGGACTCCGATTTTGATGATCTTGGGCTCGTTTTGAAGCTATGGAAAAAACCCAGGTCCTCACATAGAGAACCACCCAAGATCAACCAAAAATGAGGATGCAAGATATGAAAAGGTTTTACCATATATTAGGGTAACCTATTTGGCTTTGGATTTTCGTTCTTGAGTGTATGTGTTCCTTCGGTGGTCATCACTCCACAACACTAACGTCGAAGGAACTAATACCTTTGACTCGAGCCTTTCGCTTGAGCTTGAAGTTGAAGTTTCTTCTTGTCCCAAGTTGAATGGCAAGACATTGGTGAAGTCTTCAAGTAGCTCCCCCATACACAATGTGGGAAGCTTTGCTTTGTATTTATCTTCACTTGTCCATCATGTGATAATCCACAAGCTTCAAGTATGTAATCCTTCGGGATAATTATCATGAACTTGCCCTTGTCAACCATGATCATCAAAACTTGATGTCATCCTCTCATAGACACTTGAAATCTCACTCTCTTGATGCGAGGCCATGAGAATCACCTAACCCTCAAAAACATAGACAACACATAGTATGGGTTAGTACACAAAGCGCAATTGACAAATTCTTATCATACCACAAGATCTCATGTGGCACATGATTTGCGCTTGTGTGTTGACCATCTTTGAATTCAATCTTTGATCTTTATCTTGGTCAACATTTATCTTTGCTCCATGATTAATCTTGATGCACAACTATATGTATATGTCATTCATTCTGAATCCATTCAATATCCTTCTTACATCATCCATGGAACAAACCTTCCTATATAACTTGATGTCATTGTTTCTTCATAGGAATTGTCATTCATTATCAAGTCTCAATGCATATATTTTTGTTGATGGATTACATCCACCAATTCATCCAATATTATTAATGCATTGCAAATGGAACTTTCCTTCAAATGTATATCTCAATGCAAACATTAGTCCATTAGGATTGTCATTTAATTACCAAAACCACACACGACTACATGTACTTTCAATCTCCCCCATTTTGGTAATTGGTGACAATCTCAACAAGAGGGTTTATATAATGAATTTTTAAACAAGCATGCAATTTATCCGAGGATAAATTGTATACTTGGGATGGTTGTACTATCATCAAGACACTACAAAAGCATTTGATGATAGTACACCCAGTATATAGAGCAAACTCCCCCACAATATATGCATGTGTGAATGAACTTTGAATGCCATTGCATATATTGGTTGACATAAACTAGGATAAGATTTCTCTATATACAATACCCATCCAAGCAATAAGAATATATAACAAGGGTAGATATGCATGAGTGACAACAATAACCACAAAAGATATTTATCTTAAACCCTCTAAACTTCTCCCCCATTGGCAACAAATGCCAAAATGGAAGACAAAACATCTAGCAGACCAATATAGTATGAGTTCCTCCTTGATGTGTGCATATCACAAAATGTGAGTGAAAAAAAATGCACATACTCAATGATGAACAATTAAAAGAGCTTGGAATCTATAGAATGCAATCAGATACGAAGATATGAACTTTTTCATGTATAAAAATTTCTAAGTGGCCAATAATATTCATGATATTTATCCACAAAGAAACTTGTATACACAAAAAGAAAGGTTGCAATTGATAAGAACATGATATCCACAAGTGAATCCACTATTATACAACTTGAGCCTAGTCATAATAGCAAGGCACATGGCACAAAGCACATGGCACAAATTGATCTCATTTGCATAAAACAAAGTGAAGTAAGCAATCAAAAGATCCGACGAGCCAAAAGGATAAAAGAATATTACGATTTGGGTAAAGGAGTGTTCTAAGGAAAACAGAGAAGCTCCCCATGATTTGTGCACTATTTAGAATTTTTGTATTTGGATACAAGTGCACAAAATAGGATCATCACTCCCCCAAAATCAATAGGAACACAAAACAATTGCAAGCAAGCATAGATAAGAAAAGAAGCCTAGCGCTTGCAACAAGCATATGGTTGAGCAACATGTAAATGAGGCAACCTAAGAATAGGCACAACCAAAATGATGTGTGTGAGTCATGTCAAAGCACTTGAGAAGACTAATATAAGGATGAGAATTAAGAATCAACATAGTCTTGATTAAATGAGATACAAGGTGCCAGACATGTCCTTCCCACACACACGAAGTTAAGAAGGTCATACACACATCAAGAAAATGGGTTCACAAGCTCACTAATAGAAAATTAAAAATCAAATCTTGTGACAACCCATGATGAAGATAGGAAATAATAGGCTTGTCAAGACAAGCACGAGGACAACAATCTTCACCGAACATGAGTGCACCAAGATGCAAAGAGGTAAGACACGCACTCATACAACAAATGCTTCCACGGAGCCACCAAAGATATAAAAAGAGAATGAAACGATGGACATGAAAGAATAGGGATATCAACTAGAGATGTAACTTCTCTCACGTGTATAAGATTCTAGGTAGATGCCAATCATGATGATATATATCCGCAAAGAAGGATGTGCACATGAAATATTTACAAACGGAAAGAATAAGATATCCAAACGGGAGACATAAAATATATCAATGAGATCTTTGCTTGAAAGTATAGCACATGGCTTAATATAATCTTATCGTATATTAATGAACTCCAAATACACAACCATCAAAGACATCACAACTAGCAACAAGAGATCATTGTTGGGGTGCTTTGAGAAAGCAAACAAGTATAACAAGAACGAGTCAAGAAATTCATGCCATGATGCAACCTACACAAGGTTAAATGCAAGAAATGTATGCATGAAGTAGATACTTGTTACCGAGATAGCATTGGAATGATGTAGTAGGTAATGGTTCAAGCTTGGCTCTAATTTCCTCATAGTGCCACCACCTTCATGAATAAGCCAAGCACCCAATGCTTCTCAAATGTACCTAAAACAATTTAAGTACAATATGCTCCCCAAACTTATTGGGTCCGATGTAGTTAGCATAACTACAAAACATAGGGTAAAATCACTTAAATATGTGCATATCGATATGAATTTGAATTTCATGCACATCTTATCTATTAAGAATTTGATGGATTTACCATATATATTGGATCAAATAAAGCAAACAAGGCATGCGAATTTACACATAGTAAATACGCATGCACAAGCCTACCAAAATCCAGGGAGATACAAGTTGGACAAATGAACACATAACCGTTAATACTTCCAATAACATCACTAGTCATTCATGTTGTCCAAAATGACTCAAAGTGACAAATCAACATATGATAGCACATAAAGTTCAACATATGAACGAAGGAAAACCAATGAGCATATAAGATATGCATTGCACACATACTCACGGGAATATCTCACTCAAGTAGATATAGGACACTATAAACAATGAGATAACAAACTACCATAACTCCATACAAACTAATAAGATGAACTCGATCAAAATGGTGTTTCGAGTTGTCATTCGGTGTAGAAACCAAATAAGTACATGATCATCTATACTAACACAAGCATAATATGAGAGTTTAGAAATAAACACAATGTTTGGATAGCATATTATTAACATTCCGATTAGATAGATCATCATGCAAAGCAATAATTTGAATGGCTTTATTCAAATGATTTTCCAAATACGATTTTTAAGATAACCATGGGCAAAACCGCACAAGAATACCATACTCAAACAAAGCATTGCATGCCACAGAGATATAAGATAATCTCAAATATAAATTCTAAGTAGCAAACTGGCAAACCTCTATTGTTAATGCTCACACGAGAAGTGATGTGCACAAAGTATATCACTCCCCCATAATGTGATAATCCATGTATTATCCACAAGAGGCAAATGAAACCCAACTAAGGATAACTAATGGATGAGGATTTGAGTTTCAAATGAACTTTACATACTACATAGTATCTAGATAATATTGCACTAACAATACTAGGTGGTATCCTACATATATACACATTTAAGGTTTGTGATATGCGTAAAACATAGCACTCCCCCATAATGTGATGATCCATTAATATCTCAAAAGAGCCAAGGAAGATTCAACTAATGAAGCAATAAAGGCTCGAAACCACACACACAACTATATGATGTGCTTAGAAACCTACACATGCTAGATAACATGAATCAAGCATATTAGGAGGCACAACGTAAACAAACACATGCTAGGAACAAGACCTAAACATGCATGGGGCTAGTAACTTTCAATGTAGACAATATCAATACAAGTTACCACCACAAGGAGCATTGGAATGACAAATATGATGATAATTCACTTGACTTGGTTTGAACCATAATGAATGGTGAGAATCATTTTTCTTCAGGAACTAGCCAAGTCTCCAATACCCTCCACACACCTATTGATCAAGTTAGAGCTTGATGGTCCCCAATCAAGTTGGGTCCTAAGAAATTAGTCACAATCGTCTTGGCAACCCAAATGGTCTTTTCTTTACTCAAACCACTTTGGGTGCCCACAAACTTGGCAAACAAATTGCCAACATTTTCTTTTCTAAGTGAATAATGATCATTGACAATTGGAGGCTTAGAGACATTACCGTTAGGACATAATGAAGATATGTGTCCCTTCTCACGGCAAATATAGCAACATGTGCTCCCCTTTCTCTTCTTCTTTACCTTCTCAACTTGGAGAACATTATCTTGGTTAAGCATGGAAGAGGCCTTTCATTATCTTGAGATTGAACTTGAGGCCACTTCCCTTGATGCTTCACACATGAAGCCTTCTTCTTCAATGTACAAGACCTCACATGGTGTCCAACATTCTTGCACTTGAAGCAAATAATGTTGGCCGAATTCTTGACTTGATCTTGTCCCTTCTTCTTGTTCTTGGGATTCTTCTTGTTGAAGATGAAATCAAGTCCTATTTTGTCTTGAGGGTCCTTTTGCACACTCAAGATATTATCGCAATATTTTTCCAAGTCTTTCTTCAAACTGGT
Source organism: Triticum aestivum (assembly GCF_018294505.1). Taxonomy (NCBI): domain Eukaryota; kingdom Viridiplantae; phylum Streptophyta; class Magnoliopsida; order Poales; family Poaceae; genus Triticum; species Triticum aestivum. Next base: position 354,910,574 of record NC_057808.1, read on the forward strand.
GACTTGGGCCTTGAGCTCTTTATTTTCCTCTACAAGGTTAGTATTAACAAAAGAACTAGAGGAAGTAGAAACTTCATTGTTAGCGCAACAAGGCATGGTGAGCAATTCATCACAAGATGTACCAATATCATGTAGAGAGGAATTGCAATGACTAGCACATGGCAATAAGGCATTTCGAGTAGAAGATGTGCTAATATCCACGTGAGACTCACATGATTTTACCTTCGTGACCATAGCCTCATGAGATAACTTTAACCCATCATGAGAGATTAGAAGATCCTCATGAGTGCCTGAGAGCTTTTTATGACTTTCTTCCAATTTCCAATAATTGCTAGTTAGCAAATCAAGTTGAGTCCTTAGCTCAACATTTTCTTTTAACATCGATGCTTCACACAAGATAGAGTTAGTAGCACAAACATCATTATTAATATGAGAGGAGCATGTAGAAACTAGAGACTCCGCATGAGTAGCTTGAAGTTCCTCATGAGACTTAGAGAGTTTGGTGAGCTCTCCTTTGACATTCTTGTAGCCAAGGTCAAGGTGCTCAAAATCCTCTTTAAGTTTACAATGAGTAACTTCAATCTCTTCTTTTAAAGACCTCAAGTCACTAAGACATTGATGGGCCTTAGCAAGTTCATGTTCAAGTTGTTCACTTTTCGTTTGCTCGTTAAGAAACAAGTCATTGCATTTTTGAAAGCAAGAAAGAACATCTTGGAACCTTTTATAAGTGTTATTTCTAGCTCTATGAAGAGTTTTCCCAATCTCATAGAGATTTTTAGTCAAGTCATCATCATCATCCTCATTACAACTATCATCATTATCACTAAGAGAAGATGATACCTCGTCATTACCTCTTGCCATGAGGCACATGTGAACAAAGGGGGTTGATGATGCTTCTTTTGGAGAAGAGGGTTCTTCATCAATCAAGCTTGCCTCATCTTTCTTGATTTCCTCTACATGGTTAGTCATAGAACAACTAGAGAAATCCAAAGCATTTATATTATGGCAACATGGGAGATCAAGCATATCATCACAAATGAGCTTAACACCATCATCACAAGATGTTTCTTCACTCACCATGTCATTACCTTGTGGCACGCCACATGTTGGTGAAGTGGAAGATATTGAAGTGTCCAAGTAATTGGAGGTGGAAGCAATAGAGATTTCTTCATGATTTAAAAATTTGGAGAACTCCTCCATTAACTCCACAAAAAGAATATTGTCTTCATCAAGATTAGACCCACCATATATATCTTCAAGCTTGGTCAAAGTCTCATGAGCCGACTTGCAAGTCGTGACTACCTTAAAAACTTCGAAGGTTAAAGATTGATGAATGACAAGAGAAGTATCACAATCAAGATACATATCCTCAAAAGATGGAGAAGGACCATCCTTTGCAACAGAAATTCCTACAAGAACAATTCGCAAAGCATTTGGACCCATGGCCCGAAAGCGACAAAGCATGCGAATTCTTCACAAGTGATAATTTGTGCCATCAAAATCAAAGGTGTCATTGTGCACTAAATCACTAGTCGACATCGATACTCTCTAGGCGGTGAAGCCTAATAAGGAGAGACCTTGCTCTGGTACCAATTGAAAGGACCACGATGTCGCCTAGAGGGGGGTGAATAGGCGTTTTAAAAACTTTTACGGATTTGGCTATATCTTGATGCGGAAATAAACTAAGCGGATACTTTTCAAGCACAAATCCTAAATATACTAGGCTCAACTAAGTGCACCAACAACTTATTCTAAATAAGATGAGCACAACAAGGATACTCGTAAGCACAGGTAAGTTACACAAACTTACTCAAGATATCACACAATATGGAAATGAAAGATACAAGATAGTAATTCACACTAAGCACAAAATAGAACAGTAGTAGCAAGTATGAATTGCAGACTAGAAAGTGTTGGCCTAAATAATCTCTACGATATGGTAACCAACACAAAATAATGAGGAAAACAAGGATACTACCAAACACAAGTAAGTTACACAAAATTACTTGAGCAATATCACAATATATGGGAGTGAATGACACAAGTTAGCAATTCACACTAATCACAAGATATATCAATGGTAGCAAGTATGAATTGCGAATGTAAAGTGTAGGCCTAAATAATCTCTACAAGGAAATGGCCACCACAATATAATGAGGACAACAATATATAGTGAATGCACGGTCGAGTGACCAAAGTAAATCACAAGTAAGGAGAAAGGGGTAGGGATAACCGAAGTCACGGAGACAAGGATGTATCCCGATGTTCACTTCCTTGGAGGGAAGCTAGTCACCGTTGGAGGGATGGGTGTTACCACAAAGGCACACCAACACCACGAAGGCTCACCCTATTCTCCTTGAGATATCACCACGGAGGCGATTCCCAACCACTAGTGGTAGACCTTGAGGCGGCCTCCAAACCTTCACAAACTTTTCGGGGGACAAATCACAAGTTGATTCCTCACCGGAGTACTCCTATCGCCTAGGAGTCTCCAACCTCCAAGAGTAACAAGATAAATGGGGAAATGCTCAAGACTTGCTCAAATCACGAATTGCTTTGGTCACAAGAGGGAGAGGGAGAGGATCTATCTTTTGATTTGAACAACTCTCAAGAACACTCACTAATCTCTCCGGGATCTAAGATTTGGTGTAGGAGAAGTGAGAGGGAGCCACTTGTGTTCTTGGGGCGATTTAGATGAAGTGGTCAACCCTCTCCCGAAGTGGGAGAGGGATATTTATACCCCCAAGAAAAAAGAGTCGTTTCCCGCAGTTGTTGACCTGCTCGGATGATCTGGACGCATACCGGATAATCCGGGCAATGCCCGGATGTCCGGGAAGGTCAGTATACAATGTGGTGAGGTAGATACCCGGATGTCCGGGGACATAGCCGGATGATCCGGGTGGGTAGCCGGATGATCCGGCTAGCAAAATAAGCTACTGTGATGAATTTTACGAATAACCCGGATGATCCGGGCTGGAACCCGGATGATCCGGCCAAACCAAACTGCTGGAGCCCTGAAACTGAAACAGGCACAACTTTTACATCCGGACTCCGATTTTGATGATCTTGGGCTCGTTTTGAAGCTATGGAAAAAACCCAGGTCCTCACATAGAGAACCACCCAAGATTAACCAAAAATGAGGATGCAAGATATAAAAAGGTTTTATCATATATTTGGGTAACCTATTTGGCTTTGGTTTTTCTTTGGTATATAGGATAGGAGTGGAATTGTGTAGAGAAGATGTTGACTTGAGAAAATCTATCACGAACCCCTTTGATCCGCTCTTAATAGTGCGGGATCCCTATAACTCAAGAATCATAAAAGAGCTACACTACATAGCTATCAAGAATCCGTTCTTGAGTGTATGTGTTCCTTCGGTGGTCATCACTCCACAACACTAACGTCGAAGGAACTAATACCTTTGACTCGAGCCTTTCGCTTGAGCTTGAAGTTGAAGTTTCTTCTTGGCTTAAGTTGAATGGCAAGACATTGGTGAAGTCTTCAAGTAGCTCCCCCATACACAATGTGGGAAGCTTTCTTTGTATTTATCTTCACTTGTCCATCATGTGATCATCCACAAGCTTCAAGCATGTAATCCTTCGGGATAGTTATCTTGAACTTGCCCTTGTAAACCATGATCATCAACACTTGATGTCATCCTCTCATAGACACTTGAAATCTCACTCTCTTGATGCGAGCCCATGCGAATCACCTAACCCTCAAAAACATAGACAACACATAGTATGGGTTAGTACACAAAGCGCAATTGACAAATTCTTATCATACCACAAGATGTCATGTGGCACATGATTTGCGCTTGTGTGTTGACCATCTTTGAATTCAATCTTCAATCTTCATCTTGGTCAACATTTATCTTTGCTCCATGATTAATCTTGATGCACAACTATATGTATATGTCATTCATTCTGAATCCATTCAATGTCCTTCTTACATCACCCATGGAACAAACCTTCCTATATAACTTGATGTCATTGTTTCTTCATAGGAATTGTCATTCATTATCAAGTCTCAATGCATATATTTTTGTTGATGGATTACATCCACCAATTCATCCAATATTATGTTGGGGAACGTAGTAATTTCAAAAAAAAATCTACGCACACGCAAGATCATGGTGATGCATAGCAACGAGAGGGGAGAGTGTTGTCCACGTACCCTCGTAGACCGAAAGCGGAAGCGTTAACACAACGCGGTTGATGTAGTCGTACGTCTTCACGATCCGACCGATCAAGTACCAAACGCACGGCACCTCCGAGTTCAGCACACGTTCAGCTCGATGACGTCCCTCGAACTCCGATCCAGCCGAGTGTTGAGGGAGAGTTTCGTCAGCACGACGGCGTGGTGACGATGATGATGTTCTACCGACGCAGGGCTTCGCCTAAGCTCCGCAACGATATTATCGAGGTGTAATATGGTGGAGGGGGCACCGCACACGGCTAAAAGATCGTAGATCAATTGTGTGTCCAGAGGTCCCCCCTGCCCCCGTATATAAAGGAGCAAGGGGGAGGCCACCGACCTAGGAGGTAGAGGCGCGCTAGGAGGAGTCCTACTCCTACCGGGAGTAGGACTCCCCCCTTTCCATGTTGGACTAGGAGTGGAAGGGGGGAAGAGGTGGAGGGGAGGAAGGAAGGGGGGGCGCCGCCCCCCTCTCCTTGTCCTATTCGGACTGGGGGGAAGGGGGGCGCGGCCCTGCCCTGGCCTCCTCTCCTCTCTTCCACCTAGGCCCACTAAGGCCCATTAAGTTACCGGGGGGTTCCGGTAACCTCCCGGTACTCCGGAAAAATCCCGATTTCACCCGGAACGCTTCCGATGTCCAAACATAGGCTTCCAATATATCAATCTTTATGTCTCGACCATTTTGAGACTCCTCGTCATGTCCGTGATCACATCCGGGACTCCAAACAACCTTCGGTACATCAAAACATATAAACTCATAATATAACTGTCATCGTAACGTTAAGCGTGCGGACCCTACAGGTTCGAGAACTATGTAGACATGACCAAGACACCTCTCCAGTCAATAACCAATAGCGGAACCTGGATGCTCATATTGGTTCCCACATATTCTACGAAGATCTTTATCGGTCAGACTGCATAACAACATACGGTGTTCCCTTTGTCATCAGTATGTTACTTGCTCGAGATTCGATCGTCGGTATCTCGATACCTAGTTCAATCTCGTTACCGGCAAGTCTCTTTACTTGTTCCGTAATACATCATTCCGCAACTAACTCATTAGTTACAATGCTTGCAAGGCTTATAGTGATGTGCATTACCGAGTGGGCCCAGAGATACCTCTCCGACAATCGGAGTGACAAATCCTAATCTTGAAATACGCCAACCCAACAAGTACCTTTGGAGACACCTGTAGAGCACCTTTATAATCACCCAGTTACGTTGTGACGTTTGGTAGCACACAAAGTGTTCCTCCGGTAAACGGGAGTTGCATAATCTCATAGTCATAGGAACATGTATAAGTCATGAAGAAAGCAATAGCAACATACTAAACGATCGAGTGCTAAGCTAACGGAATGGGTCAAGTCAATCACGTCATTCTCCTAATGAAGTGATCCCATTAATCAAATGACAACTCATGTCTATGGCTAGGAAACATAACCATCTTTGATTAACGAGCTAGTCAAGTAGAGGCATACTAGTGACACTCTGTTTGTCTATGTATTCACACATGTATTATGTTTCCGGTTAATACAATTCTAGCATGGATAATAAACATTTATCATGATATAAGGAAATAAATAATACTTTATTATTGCCTCTAGGGCATATTTCCTTCATATTATTCATGCATTGCAAATGGAACTTTCCTTCAAATGTATATCTCAATGCAAACATTAGTCCATTAGGATTGTCATTTAATTACCAAAACCACACATGGGGACTACATGTACTTTCAGAGAAGCATTTATGACAGCTAATTGTTCATCAGGAAAACTATCATCAATAGGGAGTGGGTCATCAAGAACATTTTCTAATCTAGACAAGTTGTCTGTAACGGGGTTCTCAGCTCCCTTCCTATCAATAATATGCAAATCAAATTCTTGTAGCAAGAGAACCCATCTAATAAGTCTAGGTTTAGCATCTTTCTTTTCCATAAGGTATTTAATAGCAGCATGATCGATGTGAACAGTTACTTTAGAATCAACAATATAAGGTGTGAACTTATCACAAGCAAATACAACAGCTAAAAATTCTTTTTCAGTAGTAGCATAATTTCTCTGGGCACTGTCTAGAGTTTTACTAGCATATTGGATAACATTTAATTTCTTATCAACTCTTTGTCCTAGAACAGCACCTACAGCATAATCACTAGCATCACACATAATTTCAAAGGGTAAATTCCAATCAGGTGGCTGAACAATAGGTGCAGAAATCAAGGCTTTCTTAAGTATTTCAAATGCTTCTACGCAATCATCATCAAAGACAAAAGGAACATCTTTTTGTAAGAGATTAGTCAGAGGCCTAGAAATTTTTGAGAAGTCTTTAATGAACCTCCTATAAAAACCGGCATGACCAAGGAAACTTCTTATACCTTTAATGTCCTTAGGACACGACATCTTTTCAATAGCATCAACTTTAGCTTTATCAACTTCAATACCTCTTTCAGAAATTTTATGCCCCAAGACAATACCTTCATTAACCATAAAGTGGCACTTCTCCCAATTCAAGACAAGATTAGTTTCTTCACATCTCTGCAAAACTCGATCAAGGTTGCTTAAGCAATCATCAAAAGAAGTTCCATACACGGAGAAATCATCCATGAAAACCTCAACAATCTTTTCACAAAAGTCAGAGAATATAGCAGTCATACATCTTTGAAAGGTAGCAGGTGCATTACATAAACCAAAAGGCATACGTCTATAAGCAAAGGTACCGAAAGGGCAAGTAAAAGTGGTCTTTTCCTGATCCTCTTTCGACACAGGTATTTGAGAGAAACCAGAATAACCGTCTAGAAAGCAAAAATGTGTATGTTTGGATAATCTTTCTAGCATTTGATCAATAAAAGGTAAAGGGTAATGATCCTTTCTAGTAGCTTTATTTAATTTGCGGAAATCAATTACCATTCTATAACCTGTAACAATTCTTTGTGGGATCAATTCGTCTTTATCATTAGGAACAACAGTAATACCTCCCTTCTTAGGGACACAATGGACAGGACTTACCCACTGACTATCAGCAACAGGATAAATTATACCTGCCTCCAGAAGCTTTAGTATTTCATTTCTTACCACTTCTTTCATCTTAGGATTTAACCGTCGTTGGTGATCAACAACCGGTTTAGCGTCTTTCTCCAATTTTATTTTGTGCTGGCATAGAGTGGGACTAATGCCCTTAAGATCATCAAGAGTATATCCAATAGCAGCACGGTGCTTCTTCAGAGTTTTCAATAATTTCTCTTCTTCCTGCTCTGAAAGGTTAGCACTAATAATAACAGGATATATCTTCTTTTCATCAAGATAAGCATATTTAAGAGTATCAGGTAATGGTTTAAGCTCAAACACGGGATCACCCTTGGGTGGAGGAGGATCCCCTAGAATTTCAACAGGCAAGTTGTGTTTCAAAATAGGTCCCTGTTTAAAGAATACTTCATCTATTTCCCTTCTTTCATTCATAAACATATCATTTTCATGGTCTAGCAAATATTGTTCTAAAGGATCATTAGGAGGCACGGCAATAGAAGCAAGACCAATAATTTCATCTTTACTAGGCAATTCTTTATCATGGGGTTGTCTACGAAATTTAGCAAAATTAAAATCATGAGACATATCCCCTAAACCAACAGTAACAATATCCTTTTCGCAGTCTATCTTAGCATTAACAGTATTCAAGAAGGGTCTACCAAATATAATGGGACAAAAGTCATCTTGTGGGGAAGCAAGAACAAGAAAATCAGTAGGATATTTAATTTTCCCACACAAGACTTCAACATCTCTAACAATCCCAACTGGTGAAATAGTATCTCTATTGGCAAGCTTAATAGTAACATCAATATCTTCTATCTCAGCAGGTGCAATATCATGCATAATTTCTTTATATAAAGTATAAGGTATTGCACTGACACTAGCACCCATATCACATAAGCCATGATAACAGTGATCTCCTATTTTAACAGAAACAACAGGCATGCCAACAACAGGTCTATGTTTATTTTTAGTATCGGGTCTAGCAATTCTAGCAGCTTCATCACAGAAGTAAATAACATGCCCATCAATATTATCGACCAAGAGATCCTTAACCATAGCAATACTAGGTTCAACTTTAATTTGCTCAGAGGGTGTAGGTGTTCTAGCATTACTCTTACGAACCACAGTTGAAGCTTTAGCATGATCCTTTATTCTAACAGGGAAAGGTGGTTTCTCAATATAAGCGGTAGGAACAATAGGATCAACATTATAAGTGATAGTCTTTTCTTCAACTTTAATAGGTTCAACTACTTTTACTTCAATGGGAGGATGATATTTAAACCACTTCTCCTTAGGGAGATCAACATGAGTAGCAAATGATTCACAGAAAGAAGCTACTATCTCAGAGTCAAGTCCATATTTAGTGCTAAATTCACGAAAAGCATCGGTATCCATAAAAGATTTAACACAATCAAACTTAGGTGTTATACCTGACTCCTTACCTTCGTCGAGTTCCCAATCTTCAGAGTTGCGTTTAATTCTTTCCAATAAATCCCATCTGAATTCAATAGTCTTCATCATAAAAGAACCAGTACAAGAAGTATCGAGCATGGAGCGATTATTGAGAGAAAGCCGAGCATAAAATTTTTGAATAATAATTTCTCTTGAGAGCTCATGATTGGGGCATGAATATAACATTGACTTAAGCCTCCCCCAAGCTTGAGCGATACTTTCTCCTTCGCGAGGCCAAAAATTATATATATAATTACGATCACGATGAACCAGATGCATAGGATAAAACTTCTGATGAAATTCCAATTTCAATCGGTTGTAGTTCCATGATCCAATATCATCACATAGCCTAAACCATGTCAATGCCTTTCCCTTCAAAGATAAAGGGAAGACCTTCTTCTTGATAACATCCTCGGGCATACCTGCAAGCTTAAATAATCCACAAACTTCATCCACATAGATTAGGTGCATATCGGGATGTAATGTTCCATCTCCTGTAAAAGGATTAGCTAGCAGTTTCTCTATCATACCCGAAGGAATTTCAAAGTAAACATTTTCAGTAGGTTCAGTAGGTTGAGGAGCAACTCTTTGCTCTACTGGTCGGGGTGAAGATACCCCGAACAAGCCCCTCAAAGGATTATTTTCCATAGTAACAAGTGACAGTAAATTTCAGCACACTATATAAATTTTTCCTTACCAAATTCCACCTACCAAAGGCGCTTCACTCCCCGGCAACGGCGCCAGAAAAGAGTCTTGATGACCCACAAGTATAGGGGATCTATCGTAGTCCTTTCGATAAGTAAGAGTGTCGAACCCAACGAGGAGCAGAAGGAAATGACAAGCAGTTTTCAGTAAGGTATTCTCTGCAAGCACTGAAATTATCGGTAACAGATAGTTTTGTGATAAGGTAATTCGTAACGGGTAACAAGTAACAAAAGTAAACAAGGTGCAGCAAGGTGGCCCAATCCTTTTTGTAGCAAAGGACAAGCCTGGACAAACTCTTATATAAAGGAAAGCGCTCCCGAGGACACATGGGAATTATCGTCAAGCTAGTTTTCATCATGCTCATATGATTCGCGTTCGTTACTTTGATAATTTGATATGTGGGTGGACCGGTGCTTGGGTACTGCCCTTCCTTGGACAAGCATCCCACTTATGATTAACCCCCCTCGCAAGCATCCGCAACTACGAAAGAAGAATTAAGGTAAACCTAACCATAGCATGAAACATATGGATCCAAATCAGCCCCTTATGAAGCAACGCATAAACTAGGGTTTAAGCTTCTGTCACTCTAGCAACCCATCATATACTTATTACTTCCCAATGCCTTCCCCTAGGCCCAAACAATGGTGAAGTGTCATGTAGTCGACGTTCACATAACACCGCTAGAGGAAAGACAACATACATCTCATCAAAATATCGAACGAATACCAAATTCACATGAGTACTTATAACAAGACTTCTCCCATGTCCTCAGGAACAAACATAACTACTCACAAATCATATTCATGTTCATAATCAGAGGGGTATTAATGTGCATAAAGGATCTGAAAATATAATCTTCCACCGAATAAACCAACTAGCATCATCTACAATGAGTAATCAACACTACTAGCAACCCACAGGTACCAATCTGAGGTTTTGAGACAAAGATGGGGTACAAGAGATGAACTAGGGTTTGAGAGGAGATGGTGCTGGTGAAGATGTTGATGGAGATTGACCCCCTCCCGATGAGAGGATCGATGGTGATGACGATGGTGACGATTTCCCCCTCCCGAAGGGATGTTTCCCCGGCGGAACAGCTCCGCCAGAGCCCTAGATTGGTTCCAACAAGGTTCCGCCTCGAGACGGCGGCGCTTCGTCCCGAAAGCTTCCTTATGATTTTTTCAGGGCAAAAGACACCTTATACCAGAAGATGGGCATCGGGGGGCTTCCAGGTGGGCCATGAGGCAGGGGCGCGCCCTCCACCCTCGTGGACAGTGGGTGCCCCCCTCTGGTGCTTTCTTCGCCCAATATTTTTAATATATTCCAAAACTGACTTTCGTGGAGTTTCAGGACTTTTGGAGTTGTGCAGAATAGGTCTCTAATATTTGCTCCTTTTCCAGCCCAAAATCCCAGCTGTCGGCATTCTCCCTCTTCATGTAAACCTTGTAAAATAAGAGAGAAAAGGCATAAGTATTGTGACATAATGTGAAGTAATAGCCCATAATGCAATAAATATTGATATAAAAGCATGATGCAAAATGGACGTATCACCCCCGTATATAAAGGAGGGAGGAGGAGGAGGCCAGCCAAGAGGGGCGCGCGCCATAGGGGAGTCCAACTAGGATTCACAATCCTAGTTGGAGTGCCCTTCCTTTTCCAACAGGGGGAGAGAGGGAAGGAGGAGGAGAGGAGAAGGAAAGAGGGGGCGCCGCCCCCTCCCTTGTCCAATTCAGATTTGCCATGGGGGGGCGTGCGGCCAGCCCTTGTAACCCTTCTTCCTTTCCACTAAAGCCCATTAAGGCCCAATACTTCCCCGGGGGGTTCCGGTAACCTCCCGGTACTCCGAAACTTCCCGAAACCATTCCGGTATCCGAATGTAACCTTCCAATATATCGATCTTTACCTCTCGACCATTTCGAGACTCCTCTTCATGTCCGTGATCTCATCCGGGACTCCGAACAAACTTCGGTCATCAAATCACATAACTGATAACACAAATCGTCATCGAACGTTAAGCGTGCGGACCCTACGGGTTCGAGAACTATGTAGACATGACCGAGACATATCTCCGGTCAATAACCAATAGCGCAACCTGGATGCTCATATTGGCTCCTACATATTCTACGAAGATCTTTGTCGGTCAAACCGCATAACAACATACGTTGTTCCCTTTGTCATCAGTATGTTACTTGCCCGAGATTCGATCGTCGGTATCATCATACCTAGTTCAATCCCGTTACCGCCAAGTCTCTTTACTCGTTTCGTAATGCATCATCCCGTAACTAACTCATTAGTCACATTGCTTGCAAGGCTTATAGTGATGTGCATTACCAAGAGGGCCCAGAGATACCTCTCCGATACTCGGAGTGACAAATCCTAATCTCGATCTATGCCAACCCAACAAACACCTTCAGAGACACCCGTAGAGCATCTTTATAATCACCCAGTTACGTTGTGACGTTTGATAGCACACAAGGTGTTCCTCCGGTATTCGGGAGTTGCATAATCTCATAGTCAGAAGAATATGTATAAGTCATGAAGAAAGCAATAGCAATAAAACTTAATGATCATTATGCTAAGCTAACAGATGGGTCTTGTCCATCACATCATTCTCTAATGATGTGATCCCGTTCATCAAATGACAACACATGTCTATGGTTAGGAAACTTAACCATCTTTGATTAATGAGCTAGTCAAGTAGAGGCATACTAGGGACACTCTGTTTTGTCTATGTATTCACACATGTACTAAGTTTCCGGTTAATACAATTCTAGCATGAATAATAAACATCTATCATGATATAAGGAAATATAAATAACAACTTTATTATTGCCTCTAGGGCATATTTCCTTCAGGTACCACGGGCAATGCTTCAGATTCTTCTGCGCCTCATGAGTGACTCTGTGAATCGACACCTTTTTGACACTTGTTGACAAAAAGGGGGAGAACGACATCGAATACTAATAGATTTGCTCGTCTTTTGTTGGTTGTTTTTTCTCCCAAGTTTACAACACCTACTCTTCATTTGATTCTTATCATATTGTAAAACTCTTTCGTGAACTTCTTGAAGGAAATATGCCCTAGAGGCAATAATAAAGTTGTTATTTATATTTCCTTATATCATGATAAATGTTTATTATTCATGCTAGAATTGTATTAACCGGAAACTTAGTACATGTGTGAATACATAGACAAACAGAGTGTCACTAGTATGCCTCTACTTGACTAGCTCGTTGAATCAAAGATGGTTAAGTTTCCTAGCCATAGACATGAGTTATCATTTGGTTACCGGGATCACATCATTAGAGAATGATGTGATTGACTTGAGCCATTCCGTTAGCTTAGCACTTGATCGTTTAGTATGTTGATATTGATTTCTTCATGACTTATACATGTTCCTATGACTATGAGATTATGCAACTCCCGAATACCGGAGGAACACTTTGTGTGCTACCAAACGTCACAACGTAACTGGGTGATTATAAAGGTGCTCTACAGGTGTCTCCGATGGTACTTGTTGAGTTGGCATAGATCAAGATTAGGATTTGTCACTCCGATTGTCGGAAAGGTATCTCTGGGCCCTCTCGGTAATGCACATCACTATAATCCTTGCAAGCAATGTGACTAATGAGTTAGTTGCGGGATGATGCATTACGAAATGAGTAAAGAGACTTGCCGGTAACGAGATTCAACTAGGTATTGAGATACCGACGATCGAATCTCGGGCAAGTAACATACCGATGACAAAGGGAACAACGTATGTTGTTATGCGGTTTGACTAATAAAGATCTTTGCTACCTCTTGAGCACTGTGTCGGTTTTCCCTTGAAGAGGAAAGGGTGATGCAGTAAAGTAGCGTAAGTATTTCCCTCAATTTTTTAGAACCAAGGTATCAATCCAGTAGGATACCATGCACGAGTCCCTCACACCTACACAAACAAACAAGAACCTCGCAACCAACGCGATAAAGGGGTTGTCAATCCCTCAACGGTCACTTACGAGAGTGAGATCTGATAGATATGATAAGATAATATTTTTGGTATTTTTATAATAAAGATTCAAAGTAAAATAAAAGGCAATGAAAATAACTAAGTGTTGGAAGATTAATATAATGGAAAATAGACCCGGGGGCCATAGGTTTCACTAGTGGCTTCTCTCGAGAGCATAAGTATTACGGTGGGTGAACAAATTACTGTTGAGCAATTGATAGAATTGAGCATAGTTATGAGAATATCTAGGTATGATCATGTATATAGGCATCACGTCCGAGACAAGTAGACCGACTCCTGCCTGCATCTACTACTATTACTCCACACATCGACCGCTATCCAGCATGCATCTAGAGTATTAAGTTCATAAGAACGGAGTAACGCTTTAAGCAAGATGACATGATGTAGAGGGATAAACTCATGCAATATGATATAAACCCCATCTTGTTATCCTCGATGGCAACAATACAATACGTGCCTTGCTGCCCCTACTGTCACTGGGAAAGGACACCGCAAGATTGAACCCAAAGCTAAGCACTTCTCCCATTGCAAGAAAGATCAATCTAGTAGGCCAAACCAAACTGATAATTCGAAGAGACTTGCAAAGATAACCAATCATACATAAAAGAATTCAGAGAAGATTCAAATATTGTTCATAGATAAACTTGATCATAAACCCACAATTCATCGGTCTCAACAAACACACCGCAAAAGAAGATTACATCGAATAGATCTCCAAGAAGATCGAGGAGAACATGGTATTGAGATCCAAAGAGAGAGAAGAAGCCATCTAGCTAATAACTATGGACCCGAAGGTCTGAAGTAAACTACTCACACATCATCGGAGAGGCTATGGTGTTGATGTAGAAGCCCTCCATGATCAATGCCCCCTCCGGCAGGACGCCGGAAACGGCCCCAAGATGGGATCTCACAGGTACAGAAGGTTGCGGCGGTGGAATTAGGTTTTCGTGGATGCTTCTGTTGGTTTGGGGGTACGTAGGTATATATAGGAGGAAGAAATACGTCGGTGGAGCAATGTGGGCCCCACGAGGGTGGAGGGCGCACCCCCTACCTCGTGCTCTCCTGGTTGCTTTCTTGACGTAGGGTCCAAGTCCTCTAGATCAGGTTCGTTCTGAAAATCACGTTCCCGAAGGTTTCATTCCGTTTGGACTCCGTTTGATATTCTTTTTCTGCGAAACTCTGAAATAGGCAAAAAAAACATCAATTTGGGCTGGGCCTCCGGTTAATAGGTTAGTCCCAAAAATGATATAAATGTGTATAACAAAGCCCATTAAACATCCAAAACAGAATATAATATAGCATGAAGCAATCAAAAATTATAGATACGTTGGAGACGTATCAAGCATCCCCAAGCTTAATTCCTGCTCGTCCTCGAGTAGGTAAATGATAAAAACAGAATTTTTGATGCGGAATGCTACTTGGCATAATTTTCAATGTGATTCTCTTATTTGTGGTATGAATGTTCAGATCCGAAAGATTCAAGACAAAAGTTTAACATTGACATAAAAATAATAATACTTCAAGCATACTAACTAAGCAATTATGTCTTCTCAAAATAACATGGCCAAAGAAAGTTATCCCTACAAAATCATATAGTCTGGCTATGCTCTGCCTTCACCACACAAAATTTTTAAATCATGCACAACCCCGATGACAAGCCAAGCAATTGTTTCATACTTTTGGTGTTCTCAAACTTTTTCAATCTTCACGCAATACATGAGCGTGAGCCATGGACATAGCACTATATGTGGAATAGAATGGTGGTTGTGGAGAAGACAAAAAGGGAGAAGATAGTCTCACATCAACTAGGCGTATCAACGGGCTATGGAGATGCCATCAATAGATATCAATGTGAGTGAGTAGGGATTGCCATGCAACGGATGCACTAGAGCTATAAGTATATGAAAGCTCAACAAAAGAAACTAAGTGGGTGTGCATCCAACTCGCTTGCTCACGAAGACCTAGGGCATTTTGAGGAAGCCCATCATTGGAATATACAAGCCAAGTTCTATAATGAAAAAAATTCCCACTAGTATATGAAAGTGATATCATAGGAGACTCTCTATCATGAAGATCATGGTGCTACTTTGAAGCACAAGTGTGGTAAAAGGATAGTAACATTGTCCCTTCTCTCTTTTTCTCTCATTTTTTTATTTGGGCCTTTTCTCTTTTTTTATGGCCTCTTTTTTCTTTTTTTTTAGTCCGGAGTCTCATCCCGACTTATGGGGGAATCATAGTCTCCATCATCCTTTCCTCACTTGGGACAATGCTCTAAAAATGATGATCATCACACTTTTATTTACTTACAACTCAACAATTACAACTCAATACTTAGAACAAAATATGACTCTATGTGAATGCCTCCGGCGGTGTACCGGGATATGCAATGAATCAAGAGTGACATGTATGAAAGAATTATGAACGGTGGCTTTGCCACAAATACGATGTCAACTACATGATCATGCAAGCAATATGACAATGATGGAGCGTGTCATAGTAAACGGAACGGTGGTAAGTTGCATGGCAATATATCTCGGAATGGCTATGGAAATGCCATGATAGGTAGGTATGGTGGCTGTTTTGAGGAAGGTATATGGTGGGTGTATGATACCGGCGAAAAGTGCGCGGTATTAGAGAGGCTAGCAATGGTGGAAGGAAGAGAGTGCGTATAATCCATGGACTCAACATTAGTCATAAAGAACTCATATACTTATTGCAAAAATCCACAAGTTATCAAAGCAAAGTATTACGTGCATGCTCTTAGGGGGATAGATTGGTAGGAAAAGACCATCGCTCGTCCCCGACCGCCACTCATAAGGAAGACAATCAATAAATAAATCATGCTCCGACTTCATCACATAACGGTTCACCATACGTGCATGCTACGGGAATCACAACCTTTAACACAAGTATTTCTCAAATTCAAAACTACTCAACTAGCATGACTCTAATATCACCATCTTCATATCTCAAAACAATTATCAAGCATCAAACTTCTCATAGTATTCAACACACTCATAAGAATTTTGTTTAATTGGATGCCTATTATAATTAAAGAAAATTACCACGCTGTTTTGTAGGACTCTCAAAATAATATAAGTGAAGCATGAGAGAACAATAGTTTCTATAAAACAAATCCACCACCGTGCTCTAAAAGATATAAGTGAAGCACTAGAGCAAAAACTATATAGCTCAAAAAATATAAGTGAAGCACATAGAGTATTCTAATAAATTCCGAATCATGTGTGTCTCTCTCAAAAGGTGTGTACAGAAAGGATGATTGTGGCAAACTAACAAATAAATACTCAAATAATACAAGACGCTCCAAGCAAAACACATATCATGTGGTGAATAAAAATATAGCTCCAAGTAAAGTTACCGATGTAAGTAGACGAAAGAGGGGATGCCTTCCGGGGCATCCCCGAGCTTTGGCTTTTTGGTGTCCTTAGATTATCTTGGGGTTCCATGGGAATCCCCAAGCTTAGGCTCTTGCCACTCCTTGTTCCATAATACATCAAATCTTTTACCCAAAACTTGAAAACTTCACAACACAAAACTCACAGAAAATCTCGTGAGCTCCGTTAGCGAAAGAAAACAAAACACCACTTCAAGGTACTGTAATTAACTCATTCTTTATTTATATTGGTGTTGAAACTAGTTTATTCCAACTTCTCTATGGTTTATAAACTATTTTACTAGCCATAGATTCATCAAAATAAGCAAACAACACACAAAAACAGAATCTGTCAAAAACAGAACAGTCTGTAGTAATCTGTAACTAACGCAAACTTCTGGAACTCAAAAAATTCAGCCAAAATAGGAAGACCTAGACAATTTGTTTATTGACCAGTAGAAATTGGAATCAGTATTTTATCACGTTCTGGTGATTTTTAACAATTGTTTTCGTGAACAGAAAGTTTCTGGAATTTTCAGCAAGATCAAATAACTATCATCCAAGAAGATCCTATAGGTTTAATTTGGCACAAACACTAATTAAAACATAAAAACAAATCTAACCAGAGGCTAGAACAAATATTTATTCCTAAACATAAGCAAAAAGCAAAAAAACTAAAAATAAAATTGGGTTGCCTCCCAACAAGCGCCATCGAATAACGCCCCTAGCTAGGCATAAAAGTAAGGATAGATCTAGGTATTGCCATCTTTGGTAGGCAATCCATACGTGGCTCTCATAATAGATTCATATGGTAATTTAATTTTCTTTCTAGGGAAGTGTTCCATGCCTTTCCTTAACGGAAATTGGAATCTAATATTCCCTTCCTTCATATCAATAATTGCACCAATCGTTCTAAGGAAAGGTCTACCAAGAATAATAGGACATGAAGGATTGCAATCTATATCAAGAACAATAAAATCTACGGGCACATAGTTCCTATTTGCAACAATAAGAACATCATTAATTCTTCCCATAGGTTTCTTAATAGTGGAATCCGCAAGGTGCAAGTTTAAAGAGCAATCATCAAAATCACGGAAACCTAGCAAATCACATAAAGTTTTTGGAATCGTGGAAACACTAGCACCCAAATCACACAAAGCATAGCATTCATGATCTTTAATTTTAATTTTAATAGTAGGTTCCCACTCATCATAAAGTTTTCTAGGGATAGAAACTTCCAACTCAAGTTTTTCTTCATAAGATTGCATCAAAGCATCAACGATATGTTTAGTAAAAGCTTTATTTTGGCTATAAGCATGAGGAGAATTTAGCACGGATTGCAACAAGGAAATACAATCTATCAAAGAGCAATTATCATAATTAAATTCCTTGAAATCCAAAATAGTGGGTTCATTAATATCTAGAGTTTTGATCTTTTCAATCCCACTTTTACCAATTTTTGCATCAAGATCTAAAAACTCCGAATTTTTGGAACGCCTTCTAGGTAAAGGTGGCTCATATTCAGTCCCATCATTATCAAGATTCATATTGCAAAACAAATATTTAATAGGGTACACATCAATAACTTTTAGATCTTCATCTTTATTTTCATAGAAACTAGAAAAACACGCTTTCACAAAGCAATCTTTCTTAGCACGCATCCTAGCGGTTCTTTCTTTGCACTCATCAATGGAAATTCTCATGGCTTTGAGAGACTCATTGATATCATGCTTAGTTGGAATAGATCTAATTTTCAAAGAATCAACATCAAGAGAAATTCTATCAACGTTCCTAGCCAATTCATCAACTTTAAGCAATTTTTCTTCAAGCAAAGCATTGAAATTCTTTTGCGAATTCATAAATTCTTTAACACTAGTCTCAAATTTAGAGGGCATCTTATTAAAATTTCCATAAGAGTTGTTGCAGGAATTACCATAATTATTAGAGGAATTACTAGGATACGGCCTAGGATTAAAGTTTCCTCTATACGCGTTGTTACCAAAATTATTCCTACCAACAAAATTCACATCCATAGATTCATTATTATTCTCAATCAAAGTAGACAAAGGCATATCATTAGGATCAGAAGAAACACTTTTAGTAGCAAATAATTTCATAAGTTCATCCATCTTTCCACTCAAAACATTAATTTCTTCTATCGCATGCACTTTTTTATTAGTAGATCTTTCGGTGTGCCATTGAGAATAATTAACCATAATATTATCTAGGAGTTTAGTAGCTTCTCCTAAAGTGATTTCCATAAAAGTGCCTCCCGCGGCCGAATCTAAAAGATTTCTAGAAGCAAAATTCAATCCGGCATAAAATTTTGTATAATCATCCACAAATTCAAACCATGTGTAGGGCAATTACGTATCATTAATTTCATCCTCTCCCAAGCTTGTGCAACATGTTCATGATCAAGTTGCTTAAAATTCATAATATCGTTTCTAAGAGAGATGATTTTAGCGGGAGGAAAATACTTAGAGATAAAAGCATCTTTGCACTTATTCCAAGAATCAATACTATTTTTAGGCAAAGACGAAAACCACGCTTTAGCACGATCTCTAAGAGAAAAAGGAAATAGCTTCAATTTAACAATATCATTGTCCACATCTTTCTTCTTTTGCATATCACACAAATCAACGAAGCTATTTAGATGGGTAGCGGCATCTTCACTAGGAAGGCCGGCGAATTGATCTTTCATGACAAGATTCAACAAAGCAGCATTAATTTCACAAGACTCAGTATTGGTAAGGGGAGCAATCGGAGTGCTAAGAAAATCATTGTTGTTGGTATTGGTAAAGTCACACAATTTAGTATTATCTTGAGCCATCGTGACAAGCAAGCAATCCAACACACGAGCAAACAAGAAGCAAGCGAAAAAAAGAGGCGAACGGAAAAGAGAGGGCGAATAAAACGGCAAGGGTGAAGTGGGGGAGAGGAAAACGAGAGGCAAATGGCAAATAATGTAATGCGAGGGAGAAGAGTTTGTGATAGGTACTTGGTATGTCTTGACTTGACTTGACTTGGCGTAGATCTCCCCGGCAACGGCGCCAGAAATCCTTCTTGCTACCTCTTGAGCACTGCGTTGGTTTTCCCTTGAAGAGGAAAGGGTGATGCAGTAAAGTAGCGTAAGTATTTCCCTAAGTTTTTGAGAACCAAGGTATCAATCCAGTAGGAGACCACGCACGAGTCCCTCGCACCTACACAAACAAACAAGAACCTCGCAACCAACGTGATAAAGGGGTTGTCAATCCCTCAACTGTCACTTACGAGACTGAGATCTGATAGATATGATAAGATAATATTTTTGGTATTTTTATAATAAAGATGCAAAGTAAAATAAAAGGCAATAAAATAACTAAGTGTTGGAAGATTAATATGATGGAAAATAGACCCGGGGCCATAGGTTTCACTAGTGGCTTCTCTCGAGAGCATAAGTATTACGGTGGGTGAACAAATTACTGTTGAGCAATTGATAGAATTGAGCATAGTTATGAGAATATCTAGGTATGATCATGTATATAGGCATCACGTCCGAGACAAGTAGACCGACTCCTGCCTGCATCTACTACTATTACTCCACACATCGACCGATATCCAGCATGCATCTAGAGTATTAAGTTCATAAGAACAGAGTAACGCTTTAAGTAAGATGACATGATGTAGAGGGATAAACTCATGCAATATGATATAAACCCCATCTTGTTATCCTCGATGGCAACAATACAATACGTGCCTTGCTGCCCCTACTGTCACTGGGAAAGGACACCGCAAGATTGAACCCAAAGCTAAGCACTTCTCCCATTGCAAGAAAGATCAATCTAGTAGGCCAAACCAAACTGATAATTCAAAGAAACTTGCAAAGATAACCAATCATACATAAAAGAATTCAGAGAAGATTCAAATATTGTTCATAGATAAACTTGATCATAAACCCACAATTCATCGGTCTCAACAAACACACCGCAAAAGAAGATTACATCGAATAGATCTCCACGAGATCGAGGAGAACATTGTATTGAGATCCAAAGAGAGAGAAGAAGCCATCTAGCTAATAACTATGGACCCGAAGGTCTGAGGTAAACTACTCACACATCATCGGAGAGGCTATGGTGTTGATGTAGAAGCCCTCCGTGATCAATGCCCCCTCCGGCAGGACGCCGGAAAAGGCCCCAAGATGGGATCTCACGGGTACAGAAGGTTGCGGCGGTGGAATTAGGTTTTCGTGGATGCTTCTGTTGGTTTGGGGGTACGTAGGTATATATAGGAGGAAGAAGTACGTCGATGGAGCAACATGGGCCCCACGAGGGTGGAGGGCGCGCCCCCTGCCTCGTGATCTCCTGGTTGCTTTCTTGACGTAGGGTCCAAGTCCTCTGGATCACGTTCGTTTCGAAAATCACGTTCCCGAAGGTTTCATTCCGTTTGCACTCCGTTTGATATTCTTTTTCTGCGAATCACTGAAATAGGCAAAAAGAACAGCAATTTGGGTTGGGCCTCCGGTTAATAGGTTAGTCCCAAAAATGATATAAAAGTGTATAATAAAGCCCATTAAACATCCAAGACAGAATATAATATAGCATGAAGCAATCAAAAATTATAGATACGTTGGAGACGTATCAATCTTCGTAGAATATCTAGGAACCAATATGAGCATCCAGGTTCCGCTATTGGTTATTGACCGGAGATGTGTCTCGGTCATGTCTACGTAGTTCTCGAACCCGTAGGGTCCGCACGCTTAAAGTTCTGTGACGATCGGTATTATGAGTTTTTGTGTTTTGATGTACCGAAGGTAGTTCGGAGTCCCGGATATGATCACGAACATGACGAGGAGTCTCGGAATGGTCGAGACGTAAAGATCGATATATTGGACGACTATGTTCGGACAACGGAAGTGTTTCGGGAGGTTTCGGGCATATACCGGAGTACCGGAGGGGTTACCGAAACCCCTCGGGGAAGCTATTGGGCCTATGGGCCTTAGTGGAGAAGAGAGAGGGCAGCCAGGAGGTGGCGCGCGGCCCCCTTGCCCCATTCCGAATTGGACAAGGGGAAGGGGCGGCGGCCCCCCTCTCCTTCCTTCTCTCCACCTCCTCCTTCCCCCTTCTCCTTCTTGGAATAGGAAAGGGGGGGGCGCAAACCTACTTGGAGTAGGATTGCCCCCCCTTGGGCGCACCTCACCCTTGGCCGGCCCTCTCCTCCTCCCCCTCCTTTATATACGGGGGCAGGGGGCACCCCATAGACACAACAATTGATCATTGATCTCTTAGCCGTGTGCGGTGCCCCCCTCCACCATATTCCACCTCGGTAATATCATAGCGGTGCTTAGGCGAAGCCCTGCGTCGGTAGCATCATCAACACCGTCATCACGCCGTCGTGCTGACGGAACTCTCCCGCAAAGCTCTACTGGATCGGAGTTCATGGGACATCATCGAGCTGAACGTGTGCTGAACTCGGAGGTGTCGTACGTTCGGTACTTGGATCGGTCGGATCATGAAGATGTACGACTACATCAACCGCATTGTCATAACGCTTCCGCTTTTGTTCTACGAGGGTACGTGGACACACATTCTCCCCTCTCGTTGCTATGCATCACCATGATCTTGCGTGTGCATAGGATTTTTTTTTTAAATTACTACGTTCCCCAACACTACGTTCCCCAACAGTGGCATGCGAGTCAGGTTTATGCGTAGATGTTATATGCACGAGTAGAACACAAGTGAGTTGTGGGCGATACAAGTCATACTGCTTACCAGCATGTCATACTTTGGTTCGACGGTATTGTTGGATGAAGCGGCCCGGACCGACATTACGCGTACGCTTACGCGAGACTGGTTCTACCGACGTGCTTTGCACACAGGTGGCTGGCGGGTGTCAGTTTCTCCAACTTTAGTTGAACCGAGTGTGGCTACGCCCGGTACTTAAGAAGGTTAAAACAGCACTAACTTGACGAACTATCGTTGTGGTTTTGATGCGTAGGTAAGAACGGTTCTTGCTCAGCCCGTAGCAGCCACGTAAAACTTGCAACAACAAAGTAGAGGACGTCTAACTTGTTTTTGCAGGGCATGTTGTGATGTGATATGGTCAAGACATGATGCTATATTTTATTGTATGAGATGATCATGTTTTGTAACGGAGTTATCGGCAACTAGCAGGAGCCATATGGTTGTCGCTTTATTGTATGCAATGCAATTGCCCTGTAATTGCTTTACTTTATCACTAAGCGGTAGCGATAGTCGTAGAAGCAATAGTTGGCGAGACGACAACGATGCTACGATGGAGATCAAGGTGTCGCACCGGTGACGATGGTGATCATGACGGTGCTTTGGAGATGGAGATCAAAGGCACAAGATGATGATGGCCATACTATATCACTTATATTGATTGCATGTGATGTTTATCCTTTATGCATCTTATTCTGCTTTGTTTGACGTTAGCATTATAAGATGATCTCTTACTAAATTTCAAGATAAAAGTGTTCTCCCTGAGTATGCACTGTTGCCAAAGTTCGTCGTGCCGAGACACCACGTGATGATCGGGTGTGATAAGCTCAACGTTCATTACAACGGGTGCAAGCCAGTTTTGCACACGCAGAATACTCGGGTTAAACTTGACGAGCCTAGCATATGCAGATTGGCCTCGAACACTGAGACCGAAAGGTCGAGCGTGAATCATATAGTAGATATGATCAACATAGTGATGTTCACCATTGAAAACTACTCCATGTCACATGATGATCGGACATGGTTTAGTTGATATGGATCACGTGATCACTTAGATGATTAGAGGGATGTCTATCTAAGTGGGAGTTCTTAAGTAATATGATTAATTGAACTTTAATTTATCATGAACTTAGTCTTGGTAGTATTAGCATATCTATGTTGTAGATCAGTAGCTCGCGTTTAGCTCCCCTATTTTATTTTTGATATGTTCCTAGAGAAAACTAAGTTGAAAGATGTTAGTAGCAATGATGCGGATTGGATCCGTGATCTGAGGATTATCCTCATTGCTGCACAGAAGAATTATGTTCTTGATGCACCGCTAGGTGACAGACCGATTGCAGGAGCAAATGCAGACGTTATGAACGTTTGGCAAGCTCGGTATGATGACTACTTGATAGTTTAGTGCACCATGCTTTACGGCTTAGAATCGGGGCTTCAAAGACGTTTTGAAATGCCACGGAGCATATGAGATGTTCCAAGAGTTGAAATTAGTATTTCAGACTCATGCCCATGTCGAAAGGTATGAGACCTTTGAAAAGTACTTTGCCTACAAGATGGAGGAGAATAGCTCAGCTAGTGAGCATGTGCTCAGAATGTCTAAGTACTACAATCACTTGAATCAAGTGGGAGTTAATCTTCCAGATAAGATAGTGATTGAACAGAGTTCTCTAGTCACTATCACCAAGTTACTAGAACTTCGTGATGAACTATAATATGCAAGGGATAACGAAAACGATTCCCAAGCTCTTCGTGATGCTGAAATCGACGAAGGTAGAAATCAAGAAAAGCATCAAGTGTTGATGGTTGACAAGACCACTAGTTTCAAGAAAAGGGCAAAGGGAAGAAGGGGAACTTCAAAGAAAAATGGCAAGAAAGTTGCTGCTCAAGTGAAGAAACCCAAGTCTGGACCTAAGCCTGAGACTGAGTGCTTCTACTGCAAAGGGACTGTTCACTGGAAGCGGAACTGCCCCAAGTATTTGGCGGATAAGAAGGATGGCAAAGTGAACAAAGGTATATTTAATATACATGTTATTGATGTGTACTTTACTAGTGTTTATAGCAACCCCTCAGTATTTGATACTAGTTCAGTTGCTAAGATTAGTAACTCGAAACGGGAGTTGCAGAATGAACAGAGACTAGTTAAGGGTGAAGTGACGATGTGTGTTGGAAGTGGTTCCAAGATTGATATGATCATCATCGCACACTCTCTATAATTTCGGGATTAGTGTTGAACCTAAATAAGTGTTATTTGGTGTTTGCGTTGAGCATGAATATGATTTGATCATGTTTATTGCAATACGGTTATTCATTTAAGTTAGAGAACAATTGTTGTTCTGTTTACATGAATAAAACCTTCTATGGTCTACACACCAACGAAAATGGTTTGTTGGATCTCGATCGTAGTGATACACATATTCATAATATGGAAGCCAAAGATGCAAAGTTAATAATGATAGTGCAACTTATTTTTGGCACTGCCGTTTAGGTCATATTGGTCTAAAGTGCATGAAGAAACTCCATGCTGATGGGATTTTGTAATCACTTGATGCTTGCGAACCATGCCTTATGGGAAAGATGACTAAAACTCTGTTTTCCGGAACAATGGAACAAGCAACTGACTTATTGGAAATAATACATACTGATGTATGCGATCCGATGAGTGTTGAGGCTCGCGGTGGGTATCGTTATTTTCTGACCTTCACAGATGATTTAAGCAGATATGGGTATATCTACTTGATGAAACATAAGTCTGAAACATTTGAAAAGTTCATATAATTTCAGAGTGAAGTGGAAATCATCGTAACAAGAAAATAAAGTTTTTACGATCTAATCGTGGAGGAGAATATTTGAGTTACGAGTTTGGTCTTCATTTAAAACAATGCGAAATAGTTTCGCAACTCACTCCACCTGGAACACCACAACGTAATGGTGTGTCCGAACATCGTAACCGTACTTTATTAGATATGGTGCAATCTATGATGTCTCTTACCGATTTACCACTATTGTTTTGGGGTTATGCATTAGAGACAGCTGCATTCACGTTAAATAGGGCACCATCTAAATCCGTTGAGACGACACCATATGAATTGTGGTTTGGCAAGAAACCAAAGTTGTCGTTTCTTAAAGTTTGGGGTTGCGATGCTTATGTGAAAAAGTTTCATCCTGATAAGTTCAAACCCAAATCGGAGAAATGTGTCTTCATAGGATACCCAAAGGAGACAGTTGGGTACACCTTCTATCACAGATCCGAAGGCAAGACATTTGTTGCTAAGAATGGATCCTTTCTAGAGAAGGAGTTTCTCTCGAAAGAAGTGAGTGGGAGGAAAGTAGAACTTGATGAGGTAACTGTACCTGCTCCCTTATTGGAAAGTAGTTCATCACAGAAACCGGTTCCTGTGACTCCTAAACCAATTAGTGAGGAAGCTAATGATGATGATCATGTAACTTCAGATCAAGTTACTACCGAACCTCGTAGGTCAACCAGAGGGAGATCCGCACCAGAGTGGTACGGTAATCCTGTTCTGGAGGTCATGTTACTTGACCATGACGAACCTACGAACTATGAGGAAGCGATGATGAGCCCAAATTTCGCGAAATGGCTTGAGGCCATGAAATCTGAGATGGGATCCATGTATGAGAACAAAGTGTTGACTTTGGTTGACTTGCCCGATGATCGGCAAGCCATAGAAAATAAATGGATTTTCAAGAGGAAGACAGACGCTGATAGTAGTGTTACTATCTACAAAGCTAGACTTGTCGAAAAATGTTTTTGACAAAGTTCAAGGTGTTGACTACGATGAGATTTTCTCACTCATAGCGATGCTTAAGTTTGTCCGAATCATATTAGCAAATTGCCACATTTTATGAAATCTGGAAAATGGATGTCAAAACTACATTCCTTAATGGATTTCTTAAAAAAGAGAAGGTTTTGTCGATCCTAAAGGTGCTAACAAAATGTGCAAGCTCCAGCGATCCATCTATGGACTGGTGCAAGCATCTCGGAGTTGGAATATACGCTTTGATGAGTTGATCAAAGCATATAGTTTTATACAGACTTGCGGTGAAGCCTGTATTTACAAGAAAGTGAGTGGGAGCTCTGTAGCATTTCTAATATTATATGTGGATGACATATTGTTGACTGGAAATGATATAGAATTTCTGGATAGCATAAAAGGATACTTGAATAAGAGTTTTTCAAAGAAAGACCTCGGTGAAGCTGCTTACATATTGAGCATCAAGATCTATAGAGATAGATCAAGACGCTTGATAAGTTTTTTCAATAAGTACATACCTTGACAAGATTTTTGAAGTAGTTCAAAATGGAACAGTCAAAGAAAGAGTTCTTGCCTGTGTTACAAGGTGTGAAATTGAGTAAGACTCAAAGCCCGACCACGGCAGAAGATAGAAAGAGAATGAAAGTCATTCCCTATGCCTCAACCATAGGTTCTATAAAGTATGCCATGCTATGTACCAGATCTATTGTATACCCGACACTGAGTTTGACAAGGGAGTACAATAGTGATCTAGGAGTAAATCACTGGACAGCGGTCAAAATTATCCTTAGTGGAATAAGGATATGTTTCTCGATTATTTAGGTGAAAAAAGGTTCGTCGTAAAGGGTTACGTCGATGCAAGTTTTTGACACTGATCCAGATGACTCTAAGTCTCAATCTAGATACATATTGAAAGTGGGAGCTATTAGCTAGAGTAGCTCCGTGCAGAGCATTGTAGACATCGAATTTGCAAAATACTTACGGATCTGAATGTGACAGACCCGTTGACTAAAATTATCTCACAAGCAAAACATGATCACACCTTAGTACTCTTTGGGTGTTAATCACTGGACAACGGTCAAAATTATCCTTAGTGGAATAAGGATATGTTTCTCGATTATGGAGGCGACAAAAGGTTCGTCATAAAGGGTTACGTCGATGCAAGTTTTGACACTGATCCAGATGGCTCTAAGTCTCAATCTGGATACATATTGAAAGTGGGAGCAATTAGCTAGAGTAGCTACGTGCAGAGCATTGTTGACATAGAAATTTGCAAAATACATACGGATCTGAGTATGGCAGACCCGTTGACTAAACTTCTCTCACAATCAAAACATGATCACACCTTAGTACTCTTTGGGTGTTAATCACATGGTGATGTGAACTATTGGTGTTAATCACATGGTGATGTGATCTAGATTATTGACTCTAGTGCAAGTGGGAGACTGAAGGAAATATGCCCTAGAGGCAATAATAAAGTTGTTATTTATATTTCCTTATATCATGATAAATGTTTATTATTCATGCTAGAATTGTATTAACCGGAAACTTAGTACATGTGTGAATACATAGACAAACAGAGTGTCACTAGTATGCCTCTACTTGACTAGCTCGTTGAATCAAAGATGGTTAAGTTTCCTAGCCATAGACATGAGTTGTCATTTGATTAACGGGATTACATCATTAGAGAATGATGTGATTGACTTGACCCATTCTGTTAGCTTAGCACTTGATCGTTTAGTATGTTGCTATTGCTTTCTTCATGACTTATACATGTTCCTATGACTATGAGATTATGCAACTCCCGAATACCGGAGGAACACTTTGTGTGCTACCAAACGTCACAACGTAACTAGGTGATTATAAAGGTGCTCTACAGGTGTCTCTGATGGTACTTGTTGAGTTGGCATAGATCGAGATTAGGATTTGTCACTCCGATTTTCGGAAAGGTATCTCTGGGCCCTCTCGGTAATGCACATCACTATAAGCCTTGCAAGCAATGTGACTAATGAGTTAGTTGTGGGATGATGCATTACGGAACGAGTAAAGAGACTTGCCGGTAACGATATTGAACTAGGTATTGAGATACCGACGATCGAATCTCGGGCAAGTAACATACCGATGACAAAGGGAACAATGTATGTTGTTATGCGGTTTGACCGATAAAGATCTTCGTAGAATATGTAGGAACCAATATGAGCATCCAGGTTCCGCTATTGGTTATTGACCGGAGACGTGTCTCGGTCATGTCTACATAGTTCTCGAACCCGTAGGGTCCGCACGCTTAAAGTTCTGTGACGATCGGTATTATGAGTTTTTGTGTTTTGATGTACCGAAGGTAGTTCGGAGTCCCGGATATAATAACAGACATGACGAGGAGTCTCGAAATGGTTGAGACGTAAAGATCGATATATTGGACGACTATATTCGGACACCGAAAGTGTTTCGGGAGGTTTCAGGCATATACCGGAGTACCGGGGGGGTTACCGGAACCCCCCGGGGAAGCTATTGGGCCTTATGGGCCTTAGTGGAGAAGAGAGAGGGCAGCCAGGAGGTGGCGCGTGGCCCCCTTGCCCCAGTCCGAATTGGACAAGGGGAAGGGGCGGCGGCCCCCCTCTCCTTCCTTCTCTCCACCTCCTCCTTCCCCCTTCTCCTTCTTGGAATAGGAAAGGGGGGCAAACCTACTTGGAGTAGGATTGCCCCCCCTTGGGCGCGCCTCTCCCTTGGCCGGCCCTCTCCTCCTCCCCCTCCTTTATATACGGGGGCAGGGGGCACCCCATAGACACAACAATTGATCATTGATCTCTTAGCCGTGTGCGGTGCCCCCCTCCACCATATTCCACCTCGGTAATATCATAGCGGTGCTTAGGCGAAGCCCTGCGTCGGTAGCATCATCAACACCGTCATCACGCCTTCGTGTTGACGGAACTCTCCCGCAAAGCTCTACTGGATCGGAGTTCGTCGGACGTCCTCGAGTTGAACGTGTGCTGAACTCGGAGGTGTCGTACGTTCGGTACTTGGATCGGTCGGATCGTGAAGACGTACGGCTACATCAACCGCGTTGTCATAACGCTTCCGCTTTCGGTCTACGAGGGTACGTGGACACACATTCTCCCCTCTCGTTGCTATGCATCACCATGATCTTGCGTGTGCATAGGATTTTTTTTAAAATTACTACGTTCCCCAACACTACTGGTCTGCAACATAAATAACCCCTCCCGCTGAACTATATATGTCTCTCGAGAATCTATTTTGCAAGTGATATCATTATCAGAAGTTACGATCAAATGTACTATATCATTTATTGGCTATTATCTTTCAATGCAATCCATTATCTTCGAAGATATGAAATGTCTCTCCACCAGGTCTATTCCAACCTATGCAGGAAATTGGACTTCAAGATTTTCTATCTATGCATACATATACGAGAGCGCATTTTATCTTTGAGATACATAACACTTGTTAATTTACACGCTTCTGGTTACATATCTATCCTTACTTCGATGATTATCTATTTTGGCAACAATCTTCCAAAAAGGGGGAGATTGTTGGTGCAATAATTTGCCTCCGTGTGTTTTGGGTATTGTTGTCATAAACAGTGAGGGACTAACGTGTTTGCTAGTACACACAGACATTATAAGTCCCTGCAGTTAAGAGGAGTTTGGTACAAACTCTGAAGATAATCATCTGTGGTGCAGTGAACATTATCGCGGAAGATCATGTGTGATGAAGATGCCCCCAAAAAAATTGCTGAAGTGAAGCAATTGCTTCGGTACATGGTCCGAAGAAATTTACTACAGTCGAGAAGAATGAACATGGAGAAAAGATGTAGTATTTCCTTTCGTAGTTCATTTTCTCCTTCTTGAGTCATAGGACCACCGTACTATTAAAGGGGGCATAGTGTTCGAAACTTATGTTTCTCTGATGCTAAACCAAAACCTATGAGAGTTGAGAGAAATCTCTTTGTGTTCCGAAGCAATACTTGCTAGCAAGAGACGTAGTTCTTCTTCGCTGCGAGAGATTTGATTCGGACCAAGGAGTCAGCTTCTTCTTCCTTAAGTAAAGTTGTCGGGTGCATTTGAAATTCGACCGTTGGCAACGTGTCGGTTGGGCATTGGCTAGCGTCCAAAATGGTATGGAAGACCAGGGCTATAAATAGCCACCCCTCTCCAACGTTGGCTGCTCCATGTGGATTTTTTGAGAAGTTTGTGTGAGCAACCCCTCTCTCGAAAGATTTGAGTTTGAAATCCACCGAGAGAAAAAAATCCAGAACAAAAAAATTGGATAGTGGTTTAGCATCACTGGAATCTAAGTCTAATACGTTCCGCCTATCACTCTTGAGAGTTGCCAACTCTAGACGGTTAGGTGTCAAGTTCTTCAGTGACAAGAAGTAATTGTGGTCACGAAGACAAAGTTTGTGAAGGTTCTTGAGATCACCTCAAGCATCTACCTCGAGTGATCGGCACTAGTTGAAGTACTAGTTGTCGAGGAGAATAGGACGAAGAGAGTTTATCTTCTGTGTTCAATCACAAGTCCCTCCAACTAACCATCGAGCATCACTAGTCATCTCTGTATCACTATTTATGTTCAGTTGCTTGTCGTGGGTTGTGTTTCGACCATGTCATTGGTGTTTGGTACATGTCTCTGATTTCCTTTCGATAGTTTTCCTTCGTAGAGTTGGTTCTAGTCTGCTATTCCGCTGCCATGCTCTGAGGGATTTGAAGTTTCTCAAAAGAATTTTAAATCTCCCATTCATTCGTCTCTCGTAGGCATATTTCGTTCCTACAATCATGTATAGTGAACTGGACAAAAATAGCTTTTTTGGAATCACTGGACATTAATAGCTGGTGTCGTCTCGCAGTAGGCGATCGGGCCAACCCAATATGGTTTCAAATGAAGTGGTTCTAGGAAGCTTATATAACCGGTTCGGACCGGTTTTAGAAGCTTGATGCGTTATTTTCTTTTTTCATAACCGGTTTTAGAAGCTTGATGCGTTATTTTCTTTTTTCATTTTTCTGTGCTACTTGACTGGTTTTCTTTGTTTTCTTCAACACATGACATCTTTTTTTCATACACATTATACATTTTCCATATACACATTGAACACTTTCAAATACATGATGTACATTTTCTTAAACACATGTTTTGAACATTTTTTAATACATCCGAAACATGTTACAAATACACACTCATCCTTTTTCAATAGAAGGAATATTTTTGTTAATTGCGTGAACATTTTCTTAAATTTTTGTAAATGTTGTCATAAATGTGATGAAAATGATGTAGAAACGCATGCTTTTTTTACATGCCAGGTACTTTTTTTGGTATGGCACAAAGCATTTAGTATGTTTTTTTAAATGTTATGAACATTTTTTCCACAACGCATGAGCAATCATCGAAAGTCATTTTTTTTGAATAGTACAAACATTTCTATGAATTATGCTAACAATATCTAGATTGTATAAAAAATTTACTAAAAATTCTTGAACATTTTTTAATGCTATCAACATTTTGAAAAAGTGGTGAGAACATTTTTTTACACTGCATGAACATTCCAAGTGTGTGATGGACACTTACAAAAAATTAAATAAAAATTGGTGGAATGTGTATATTTCGAATATCGAAAATATACACAAAAGTAAAAAAATAAACGAATGAAAATAACATATAAACGCAAAGTAATGAATTTAATATACTGGGTGGCCCACTTTGCGCTCTCTCGAAGCTGATGTTGGGCACCCCTATTTCTCGGAAATCACTAATTAAGGTGCACCTTTCAAAGATCACTCCCACCTCCTCATATTAGGACAAGTGGCGCACTGCATGCACGTCACATGTCGCAACCTGGGAGTTTTGTCTTTTTTCGTGCATCCGTTTATTCAAAATGTTTTATCTCTTAAACCGTGCGTCTAAATCTCGAACCGTTTTCACTATTGGATACCTCGTGTCGAGATTTTCAAAACTAGATCCCAGGTTCACGGGTTTTGATAAACTTTTTTTCACGAAAAAACGGACGGAAAAACCGAACCAAGAGCACTTTTTTTCCGAAAGAGGCACGGTCGTGCCTCTCGTGAAAGCACAATCATGCCTCTCGCAGAAGGAAAAAACAGAAACATGCTTTTTTCGTTTTCGAGAGGCACGTCTCTCGCAAAAGCACAACCATGACTCTCGCGGAAGCAAAACCATGCCTCTTGTGAAAGGAAAAAAACTAGAAAATGCATTTTTTTGTTTCCGAGAGGCATGACCGTACCTCTCGCGAAAGCAAAACCGTGTCTCTAGCAGAAGGAAAAAAAGAAAAGAAGTTTTTTTTGTTTCCGAGAGGCATGACCGTGCCTCTCGCGAAAGCAAAACCGTGTCTCTAGCAGAAGGAAAAAAAGAAAACAAGTTTTTTTTCGTTTCCGAGAGGCATGGCTGTGCCTCTCGCGAAAGCAAAATTGTGCCCGTCGCGAAAGCAAAAAAAAGGTGTTCTTTCGCGCAAAAAATTCGCAATTTTGTCCAAATGCGAAGGAAGACCGGTGGAAAACCAAAAAAATAAAACAGGCCGTGGCTCCCAACGATCACTTGGAGTGGGGCGAGAGCGTGCCACTTGGCACGCTCTCAGCCGCCGCCATGTGTCGTGCTCTGGGCTTTCTCTCTGGATTTTATTTTTAGTTATTTTTCTGCATGCGTTTTTGGCTTTTTAAACGTTTTTTTTTACAAAAAAAAATGAAAAAGAAAAAAACGGAGAATTAAAAAAAGTAAAGAAACAAAGCAAAGAAATGAAAAAAAAGAGGGAAGAAAAAAAAACCGGCACGTCATGCTTCAAGTGGGTCGCGCCCTTGCTATTATCACGAGCTAGTGCCCTTCGTTTGGGGAGCTCCTATTCACCACTCGCTACGGCAAACAGGCGTTGTTTCGCACAGGCGGGTGTACAACTGGGCTGGCCCATGAATATAGTGACCGATAGAGCGCTGTAGCTAAAAAAGAAATAACAGGGTCGCGGGAATTCGAAACCAGGACCCCACATTATACCTAACGTGGGTACTACCAGTCGAGGTAGCAGTGGTTACCTACAGCAGCGCCAAACTTAAAAGACCCAATCTCGCAGAGCGGATCGAAATTATATCTTGAATTTCAAAAGCATTTATTATTGAAAAAAAATAAGGGATCTGTGACACACAAACAAATTGCTGATTTCCAAAATAACTTAATTAAGACTGAAATATTTGCAAAAACCAGGAACATTTTTTTGAAACGGGAACATTTTTTGAAATTCCAAGGCAGAATTTGAAAACACAAATATATTTTAAAAAAAGTGAAAACAAGAACATTTTTTGAAAATATGAAAGAGAACAATTTCGAAACTCCTGAAAAAATGAAACATGCACATTTTTGAAAAATGCGAACAATTTTCGGAAACGGGAACATGTTTTGACCTGCCGACATTTTTTGAAATTTGTGAACAAAAATTTGAAACTGAACATTCAAAACTCCTCAAAATGAAAACGTGCACATTTTTGAAATTTATGAATAATTTTTGAAAACGGGAACATGGTTTGAACCGCCCTAACATTTTTCAAAATTTGTAGACAAAATTTTGAAAATCTACATTTCGAAACTCCTGAAAAATATGAAAACATGCACATTTTTTGAAATTGCGAACAATTTTTGCAAACGGGGACATGTTATGAACCGCCCGAACATTTTTTGAAATTTGTGAACAAAAAATTGCAACCGAACAATTTCGAAACTCAAAAATAAGAAGTTGCACATTTTTCTGAAATTGTTTTGAACAATTTTCAGAAATGGGAACATTTTTTCAAATTCCTGAGCATTTTCTAATTCGTGAACAAAATTTAGATACACGAACACTTTTTAAATTTGCAAGAAAATTTTGAAACATGAATATGTTTAGAATTTTTTAACAAATTTTGAAAGTGCGAAAATATTTCTTAAATCGAAAATTGTTTAGTTTGTGAACAAAATTTAAAAAGACAAACACATTTTTTAAATAAGCGAACAATTTTTGAAATTCGAAAATTTTATGAAACTTCTGAACAAAAAACTGAAAACAGGAACATTTTCTGAAAAAGGAACAAAATCTGAAAATTTTCCTTTTTTAAAAATTTCTGAAAACATTCGTTGAACAAAGAAAAAAATCAAAAAGAAATAGAGTAAGAAGAAAGAAAAAAGACAGAGAAAAGAAAGAGAAAAAAGGAAAAGGGAAACAAAAAATAAAAATAAAAACGAAAATAAATATTAAAAAACCTGTTCAGGAACTTTCTCCTTCTAGAAGGTTCCTAAAACCGGAAAAAACCGTCTAGAAGGTTCCCAAGACCACTGTACTAGGACGCTTAATAGGTCAGCCCACTCGCGCCACTCGCTCGATAGCCCCTGTGCGGAAGCCAGACTGTTTGCCGCAGAGAGCGGCAAATAGGGTTTTCCCTTCGTTTGTTCGTGCGTGTTTTGGGATCGATCCCTTTTTCCATTTTTTTTTCTGCTTGAAAATGGGCCAGCCAAGTAAAGAATCACGGCAGGAAACTCGACGCGAGACTAGTTTGTAGCATTGCTTAATACGATAAATAGCTCTCGCGGTTGATGTTTAAGTCTGCCTCACTATACGCGATGCCAGGGCTACTATATCTTGCCAGTTCCCAGATTAAAGTCCGTCTCAATCCCGGGCCAACTAGGGATCCCATTGCCCACGTACCCGGCGGGTAAAAACCCTATTAGGGCAAAGGTATGGGATAAAAGATTACCCATGGTTACATAAATAGAAAAATATTAAACCCATCGGGTATTGTGGATACGGGTATGGGATATCATAACCCATACCCGTGTACCCATAGACCCACAAAAAATATATTAAGTGGGCCTTCACTATTCATTTATCTAATTTAACTTGCCACAAAATGAGTCTAATTCCGTACCCATTGACTACATCAGTAGCCCCACGTTGGCAATAGGTAAATGGTAACATGGAAAGGAAACATGTAATGGCAGAACGAATCCCATAAATCTCTCCTTCTCTCCTAGATTAACGTGATTAGGTGATGGTGAATAATGAATACGTGATCACATCACATATTTAGATAGATATCCTCCTCATCTCCTCGTCTCATCTCGTCTCCTCACCACCTCGCCCAGTTCTAGTCGCCCCCGCCAGCGCCTCCAGCTACTCACTGCCTCGCCGTTGCTAGCGCCTCCAGTCGATCGGACGCCATGGACCTTGCGGATGAGGACCACGGCTTGCGAGAGGACCGCGACCGGGAGAAGCAGATGCAGCTCACACTCATGAGGATTTAGTCAGAGGGCGGCGACCACCACGGCTCCACCATGGCCAGGAGCATGGCACGACAACCCCGATCTCGTCGATGGACGAAGCATTGATCTTGTAGTTTTCTTATATGGATGAGGTGATGCATCCGTGCATAAGCATTGATTTCTGCTTATACATGATGTATACAGTATATAGCTATTGTGATGAATATGATTTTTCTATATATAAAAGATATTCGATATGTACGTAGTGTCTTATGTATATATGAGCATCGTAACTTCAGTGATCATTAAGAATCAAGTATTATATTCAGTAGACTATATATATGAATTTGATGTTTATTTTGTTATTTATGCTCCTTTTGCAGTAGTACAAGCGCAGCAGCCAAGGACATGTTCCTTGTGAATATGCCAATAATACATCTGCCCCAATGGATGAAGATGGAGATCATGTTGTTCTTTCCGACGATTAAGATGTACAGGAGGAGGTAGAAGACATCAACGAAGTACGCAAGCAGAAGATAATTTCTAAAGTTTGGCTAGAAATGAAACGAAAGAGGTCAGTGATATCTTGTCGATTATGACTACTTGTTGCTCAAGTTGATGTGTGCACACGGGTATTTTTACCCGTGGGACCCATTTACCTTGTTGGGTGATGGGTATGGGAAAAAATTGTACCCGTTGACGGGTATGGATACGGGTAATGGGTAAGCTCAAGAAAGATGGGTAAAGGAATGGGGTAACTCTACCCGTACCCAAACTCGGCGGGTGCCATCCCTACCCACCAGTGTAACTCATTTTTCCAATTGTTATACTCTTCGGTTTTCAATGGTATTTTCCAGATTTTCATATTTTTTAGTTTTTGCTTCTCTGGTCTGTTTCGCTTTTGTTTTTTTGCTTTTCTTTAGTTTTCGTTTTTCGTTTTTGTTTTAGTTCCTTTTATTCTGTCTGTTTTCTTCTTTTTCTTTCTTGTTTTTTATGTTTTCTTAATATTTTATATTTATATTTATTTTTCATGTTTCCTTTTCTGTTCTTTGATTCCTTTGTTTTGTTTTGTTTTTTCTCGATTTTTGCTTTTATGAACACATATACATATTTCATATACATCAGGAACATCTTTTTCATGTGTACATTTCTTTCATACACACTATTCATTTTTCATATACTCGGGCAACATCTTCTATTCATTTTGAAATATATATGTTTGATGGATATTTATACACATTGTAGAATTTCACAAGAACAAGAACATTTTTTATACATGTTGACCATTTTTCAAATACATGATTAACATTTAATAAAAATTCTGTTTGACGACTATATTTTTTCCCTATATACCAGGAACATTTTTTACGCATGTTTAACATTTTTTAAATATATGATTAACTTTTTTCTGATACACAATCAACATTTTTTCAAATTAATGTTTTGATGTTGAATTTTTTTACACATGTTCTACACTTGATGTACACATCAGGAACATTTGTTTATACATGTTCCACAGTTTAAATATTTCTGTTTGATGACCAATTTTTTCATTCACATTGTGTATTTTCTGTATATATAGGGAACATTTTTAGTACGCCTTTACCATTTCTTAAATGTACAATTAGCATTTTTTTATTAACTTTATGGTGCTTTCTACTTCCGGTGAGTCTTTATAATAGTTTTGAACCTTCTTACACAAAAAAATTCCCATTGAACCTGCAAAAATTTGATTTTATTATATAAATACTATTAAATTGTTAAACAGGCATAAACAAACAACTACATTGTGCATGTATGTTTGAAGAACATCTGATTTATTATCCCTTTTGCACGAAAAGTTTCACTAGGTATGTGTATGTGCTATGTACTTACGTACCTGTCTGTGCACCTAATATAATTACTTTAACCTTTACTTGCAAAAAATGACTTATGCATAACCTTTTTTTAACACGGTACATACGCAAGCGCTCATATATATGCGCATACACTCACCTCTATGAATGCACACACGAACACCCTACCCCTTTGAGCACATTCGAGAGACTGAGCCGGCATATCATCTTGAGATTTACGAAGTCACCGTAGGTGCCTCGTCGTTGACGGGAACGTCTCCTCCTATTGAAAGCGCATCGCCGAAAATAAATGCGAGCACTAAGACTTGAACCCTGATGGGCAGACGATACCATCGTCCCTCTAACCATCCAACCATAGATTGGTTCGCAGGACTTATGCATAACCTAATAACCCAACATACGTACTTGTCTCAAGACTTGGGTTTAGCTACATGTGCGCATTTCCTCAAAAAAGAGCAGCTACTTTTTTTAGGGGAAACTAGGGGCTTTATTCAGAGTTTAGGAACTGAGGGATACAAGCAATATCGGGCAAAACCCCTAGCCACACATGGCGACCCACCGCAAGAGACGCAGCTCCTTTAGCTAGCGAGTGGGCCTCAAAATTGTTCTCTCTATGTTCGAACAGGAAAATAACAGAAGAAAAAAGGTTCCTACTAATCTGAATCTCCCTAAGAATAGGGGCATAAGCCGGCGACCCTCCATTCTTGATGTTTGAGATCACTTCCTGACAATTCAAAGCTATCTCCAAGTCCTGCAAATTTAGGTCCCGAGCGAGGGCTAGCGCCTTGCTGCGTGCTATCGCCTCCAGGCTAGCTGGATCGATCAAGCCTTCATATACCACTGCCGAGGCTCCAAGATAGTGGCCACCCGTATCTCTGCATACTACAGCGCCAGCTCCTTTCTCTCCCAAGGTAGATAGACCGCCATCACAGTTCATCTTAGCCGCATCGCCTGACGGTGGTGACCAAGCCCTGACCCGGGGCCGCTCAACTCGACCTGGCTGTTGTTTTGGCGATCGAACGTCAGCAATCTCTAGCTCCTCCAAATACCTCCTTATGAAACAAATTGTCGACAACGGGCTCTGAAATTCATTCTCATGAATAGCCTTTCGACGGGCCCACCATATCACCCACATAGTCACCAAAACTCGAGCAAGATCATGTTGGTTTGTGGACTCAAAAAGCCAGAAAAGCCATAGCCTTGCATCTTCATTTTGGTTTGATATCATATGCTCAAGCAGTTCTTCGTCTCCTAAAGCCCACACACACCTGGCCATTCGACAGCTGAGGAGGGAGTGCCGCCATGTGTCCTCCGCTGCATTACCGACAGAGCAGACATGATTATCCGCCATTTTCCTATTGTGTCGGATCAGTCCTGTGGGGAGCGAGGTATGTGCGAGTCTCCACACAAACACGCGTATTTTGGATGGAACTTGTACTTTCCACAACTGTGACCATGAACTCCTGTCTGCTTCAACATTGGAGTGTCCCGGCCGATGATCGAGTCAGTCTTCCCTCTGAGCCTTAATAGCATAAATCATCGTATAAGCTGATCATACTGAGAAAACACCACGTCTATCATAGTGCTAAGCCCAGAAATCCTCCTGTATCCGAGTGCTAATGGGTATGTTGAGGATTACTTCAACATCCGGGGCGATAAAATGATCCATGAGAGTTTGCCTGTCCCAAGATCGGGTAATAGGATTGATAAGTGTCGAGACCATCATAGGTGGATTATTCATTTTAGCACAAATCGGCCGGAGCTTGTAGCCTCTTGGCAGCCAATTGTCAGTCCAAATCCAGGTGCTCGTACCTGAACCTATCCTTTTAATGAGCCCAAGAGATAGAATATTCCGTCCTTCCAGAAGGGATTGCCAAACCTGGGAGGGGGCCTGGCCCAAGGTGGCCTTTAGGATGTGCATTGGGATGATAACGAGCTCTAAGTACTCGTGCACTGAGCGTCTCAGGCTCCTGTAATAATCTCCAAGCTTGTCGGGCGAGTAGAGCCAAATTGAAAAGCTCCACACCCCGAAAGCCTAGCCCTCCCATAAATTTGGTTTTGTCATCGTGTTCCATGACACCCAAGCTGTTTTCCTTTGTCCATTCCTACTCCCCCACCAAAACTTCTGATATGTTGTTAATGTGTTCACACAGACCACGTGGTAACTTGAAGCAAGCTATTGAATATGTAGGGACGGATTGTGCCACTGATTTAATTAGGGCTTCTTTACCTCCCGCTGATAAACACTTCT
Source organism: Triticum aestivum (assembly GCF_018294505.1). Lineage (NCBI taxonomy): Eukaryota > Viridiplantae > Streptophyta > Magnoliopsida > Poales > Poaceae > Triticum > Triticum aestivum. The sequence goes on from NC_057808.1 coordinate 354,950,200, forward strand.
CCATCCACCCTTGTACCCGCTTCCAGATTCCGTCCTTTAAGTATCTGAAAGATCCTTCTTTTGATCTACCCACATCTGAAGGTAAGCCAAGATATTTCTCTGATAATCATTCATTATAGACATTCAGTATCTGCTTGATCAATCCTTTTGTAGAATCAGCCACACCTTTGCTAAAAAAAGATAGAAGACTTGTCTACATTTATCCTTTGGCCAGAAGCATTGCAATATGTTGTAAGTATCTCACTGACTCGGGTGGCACTAGCATCGGTGGCCTCAAAAAAGAGTAGACTGTCATCGGCAAAAAGTAGATGATTTACTACAAGGGCATTTGGTGCAACTTATATCCCCCGCACCGCTCCTTCTGCCTTTAATAAGCATGACAACCCTTCAGCTGCTAGCAAAAACAGATACGGCGATATGGGGTCTCCTTGCCGCAAACCCCGGGACGGCCTGAAAACATCCAAACTCCCACCATTAAACATGACTAAAAGAGAGACCGATGACAAGCACCTCATGATAGTTTCAGTGAATATGGGACGGAACCCCATCTTGAGCATCACTGCCTTTAAATACGACCACTCCAGACGGTCATACGCCTTCATCATATCCAACTTAAGTGCACAAAATCTATTTCATTTCACCCTCCTGGTTTTCATGTAATGCAAACATTCATAAGCTGTTATGAAATTATCCGTAATGAGACGTCCAGGAACAAAAGCTGACTGCTCTTCGGAGATGATATCAGGGAGAATAGATTTCAGCCGGTTTGCTAAGACCTTTGAGGCAATCTTGTAGATCACATTGCAAAGGCTTATAGGCCGAAACTGTCCTAAAACTTTTGGACTAGCTATCTTGGGAATGAAAACAATGAACGTGTTGTTTATCTCCTCCGGTGAATCTACTCCATCGAGCACTCGAATGGTCATCCTTATGACTTCATCACCACATAAATCCCAATGCTTGTGAAAAAAGTGTGCGGGAAAGCCATTCGGGCTGGGTGCTTTTGTTGGAAACATTTGAAAGAGGGCTTCTTTAACTTCCTCTTCGCTATACCTTTCGTTCAGCTTTGTATTCATATTACCATCGACCCGTACAGGTATGTGAGATAGTACCTCCTCCATGCCAATGGTACCCTCTGAAGTATAAAGATTAGCATAGAAATCAGTGGCCATGCTAGCTAACTCGTTCCTATCTGTGCAAGCAGTCCCATAATCCCTGTTCAATTGTGTTATCCTGTTTTTTGACCTTCTGGCACTTGCTTTCCTCTGAAAAAACTCTGTATTCCTATCGCCTTCAGATAGCCAGGTAATCCGGGATCGCTGCCTCGCCATGGTCTCTTCCCTATAAGCTAGTTCAACCATGGGATCCTCGATGCTCTTCTCTTCTGGGCTGGGCCCTGTGCGTACCGAGTCCTCCCGTAACAAAGCAAGCTGACGACATAGAGAATGCAACCAAAAAAAGAGCAGCTAGTTGTGTGCAAGCTGCCGTCATTGGGCCTAGCCCATGTAGTGTACGATGTAGTAGGGCAAGCGCTTCATCCAGCTTGCCTGACGCCGCGACGCGCCCTTGGCCAATGGACTTGCTTAGTGGGTGTGACGCCCCCGATTCAATCGTACACTAATCATACACGCAAACGTGTACGATCAAGATCAGGGACTCACGGGAAGATATCACAACACAACTCTAAAAATAAAATAAGTCATACAAGCATCATAATACAAGCCAGGGGCCTCGAGGGCTCGAATACAAGTGCTCGATCATAGACGAGTCAACGGAAGCAACAATATCTGAGTACAGACATAAGTTAAGCAAGTTTGCCTTAAGAAGGCTAGCACAAACTGGGATACAGATCGAAAGAGGCGCAAGCCTCCTGCCTGGGATCCTCCTAAACTACTCCTGGTCGTCGTCAGCGGCCTGCACGTAGTAGTAGGCACCTCCAGTGTAGTAGGAGTCGTCGTTGACGGTGGCGTCTAGCTCCTGGGCTCCGGCATCTAGTTGCGACAACCAGGTAGAAAGGAAAGGGGGAAAAAAGGGAGAAAAGCAACCGTGAGTACTCATCCAAAGTACTCGCAAGCAAGGATCTACACTACATATGCATGGGTATCTGTGTAAAGGGGCTATATCAGTGGACTGAACTGCAGAATGCCAGAATAATAGGGGGATAGCTAATCCTATCGAAGACTACGCTTCAGGCCACCTCCATCTTGCAGCATGTAGAAGAGAGTAGATGGTAAGTTCACCAAGTAGCATCGCATAGCATAAACCTACCCGGCGATCCTCCCCTCGTTGCCCTGTTAGAGAGCGATCACCGGGTTGTATCTGGCACTTGAAAGGGTGTGTTTTTATTAAGTATCCGGTTCTAGTTGTCATAAGGTCAAGGTACAACTCCGGCTCGCCTGTTACCGTGGACACGGCTATTCGAATAGATCAACTTCCCTGCAGGGGTGCACCACATATCCCGACACGCTCGATCCCTCTGGCCGGGCACACTTTCCTGGGTCATGTCCGGCCTTGGAAGATCAACACGTCGCAGCCCCACCTAGGCTCAACAGAGAGGTCAGCACGCCGGTCTAAATCCTATGCGCGCAGGGGTCTGGGCCCATCGCCCATTGCACACCTGCACGTTGTGTACGCGGTCGAAAGCAGACCTAGCCCCCTTAATACAAGTGCGAGCTTACGGTCCAATGCGGCGCGCGCCGCTCAGTCGCTGACGTCAAAAAGAGCTTCGGCTGATACCACGACGCCGGTTGCCCATATCTTGTCCCACGTGGCGGTTAGTGCATATAAGGTCAACGACCCAACTCAGATCAAATACCAAGATCTCGATAAGCGTGTTATTATGAAATAACCGCAGACGCCGACCAGGGCCAGGCCCACCTCTCTCCTAGGTGGTCTCAACCTGCCCTATCGCTCCGCCACAAAGATCCACACAGAGGGCCGGCGGGAAAGTATGTCCTTTCAGCCCCCAATTCGTGGATCACTCGCGGGTACTCCTCGAGCCGACCCGACTTTAGCCACCACATGTATCATGTATAAAGTATATAGTATATACCCGTGATCACCTCCTGAGTGATCACGGCCCGATAGTATAGCACAGCAGACGGACAAGAATGTAGGGCCACAGATGGAATACTAGCATCCTATACTAAGCATGTAGGATTGCAGATAAAGGTAACAACAGTAGTAGCAAGGATAGGTTATGCAGCAGAATAGGATTAACGGAAAGCAGTAACATGCTACACTACTCTAATGCAAGCAGTATAGAGTAGAATAGGCGATATCTGGTGATCAAGGGGGGGGGGCTTGCCTGGTTGCTCTGGCAAGAAGGAGGGGTCGTCAACACCGTAGTCAACCGGGGCAGCAGCGGCGTCGGTCTCGTAGTCTACCGGAGAGAAGAGGGGGAAGAAACAATAAATATAATGCAAACATAAGCATGACGATGCATGACATGACTACGAGCGGTGCTAGGTGTGCCCTAACGCGGTAGGAGGTGATACCGACGAAGGGGGGAAACATCCAGGAAAGTATTCCCGGTGTTTCGCGTTTTCGGACAAATGAACCGGAGGGGGAAAGTTGCGAGTTTGCTATGCTAGGGATGTGTGGCGGACGAACGGGCTGTGTATTCGAAATTGTCTCGTCGTTCTGAGCAACTTTCATGTACAAAGTATTTTGATCCGAGCTACGGTTTATTTTATATGATTTTCTAAAGTTTAAAAATCATTTTTAGAATTTATTTAATTTATTTTAAAGCAACATTATCTAGAATAGTGCATGCTGACATCATCATGACGTCAGCATGACGCCAGCAGTCAACGGCGAGGTGTGGGGCTCCGGGCTGCGGCGTCGCGGGCGACGGCGACGACGAGGTGGTCCTCCTGGTGGCGCGATGCGGCATCAAGCCCGCTCCCGATTGGATCGGGGGGAGAGGGAGAGTGGGGGCGCGAGTGGGGGAAAGTGGGAGCGAGTGGGGATGGGCGTTAGGGTTTCGGGGGGTTAACGGGTGCGTGGGGGTTGGGCCAGTCTTGGACGATGGGCTGGCTGGCTGGGCCGTTTGGCCAAGTTGGCCAGGGGGTCTCCCTAATTTGTTTTTTTTTCTGTTTTGTTTTTCTTTCTCTTTTTATTTATATTTCTTTTCTGTTTTTGCTCATTTTAAATATATAGGCCTTATATAGAAACATGGTTTCTACATGACAAATAGTTAGGGAATATTTTCAACACATCGAACATTTTAGTTTTGACTTTTGAAAACTTCAATTGTTTTAACTTTAATTCAAATTTTGAATTTGAATCCGTTTCGAACTAACGCGAGATTATCATCAGTAACCGAGGTGACGTGGCATCATTAACGCGGGATTACTATAGCCTAATTATCCGGGCGTCACAAATCTCCTCCACTACAAGAAATCTCGTCCCGAGATTTAAGAGGGGAGTAAGGGGGAAAGTTCTGGTTAGATATTCTAACGGATCTTCTCGAAGAAGTTAATCCCTTTCATTGATGTCTTCAATTCTTTATTCTAGTGCATCATGATGAAGTTGTCGTCCTTTCTCCGGGGGTTCCATCGTACTTACGAAGAAAAAACATGGGTATCTTCGGAAGAACTGGCCTCTAGAAGGTCGCTTATCTGGTAGATAACACCAGGGAAGGTGGCGAAAAGTAACTCTCGAATTGAAACTGAAGAAAATTTTGAGAGCAAAGTAAGAAGGTACCATGAGAAGTTTCGATCGGGCAGGCAATCATTCATTGCCTGAAAAGAAGTGTGAAAGGGGATTAGAACAAAGGGAATAAGCATTGTGTCTGATACCAGAATAGATCAATAGGCAGGCGGCCCGTGAATTACATACAAAGTCAAGCGCGAGGAATAACTTTGACAACAGGGTGTACAAGAGAGTCAGGTTTCGATCCTGTGGAACTGTGGGTTATGGGTCCACCATGTGGGTTAAAAATAGGAGCGGTGACATCTTGCACGGTCATGATAGCAAGGCATGTCAGAGAGTAGTCTGTCGGTTATGTTAGCAACAACATCGGTACCAAGGGCAAGGGACGAAGAGAACCATTTTCCTGCTCGTTGAACGAGGCGGACCAGTAGGCAAAGTTCTCGTCCATCGGTGGTTACCGGAGTGTCATCAACAAAAGTAACAGGGTCTTTTTGACAGAATTGTACACCGAGGTGTTTACAAAAGCAGGAGAATATTACTGCTTAGATCATATAAATCACAAGAAATGTTAAGCCAAACACACTGCAAAAAAATACACTTCCGTGATGATACGTGTTTGTCACAGTAGGTCGCATTTTCTGTCATGCATGTACATCCATGACGATTTTATGACAGAATCAAGATAGTCATACCTGTGTTGTCGTAGAAGTGTTCCATGACATTACCAAAATTATCATCACGGAAGTGTCCACTTCCATGACGATAAATCCCGCGTCACAGAAGTGCTTTCGTCAAGGGTGACCGACACGTGGCATCCACCGTAACGGAACGCCGTTAAGCTATCAGGTCGGGTTTTGGATCCGATAACCCATTAACAGCCCCGACCAATGGGGATTTTCCATGTGTAAAATCATCATTGGCTGGAGGAAACACGTGTCGGCTCATCGTTGGGACAGATGTCATCCACTCATTGGACAGAAGGCGCCTATGATACGTCGACACGTGGCACGGCCCAACAGAGGCCCATTCCTGTGAAAAGGCCGACTCGTTTGACTTGGTCAAAAGGTGGCGGGCCGGCCCATGTAAAGCCTGTTAATGGCTTGTTCGCATATAGCCCATTTACAGCCCGCTAACCCAAGGCCCGTTACGCCCTATCCGAATTAGGCCCAGTAGCGTCATCTGGGCCACCCAATATGATTCTAGCCCGTTTTCACTTCTGGCCCATGTATGGCCCATGACGTCTTTCGGCCCATATGAGGCCCTATGTAACTCTTGGCCTATTAACGGCCCGTGGTGAAACTGGCCCGTAATGAACAGTGTATCACTTTACACCCATTAACGGCCCGTGGTGAAACTGGCCCTTAATGAACAGTGTATCACTTTATACCCATTAACGGCCCGTTATTCCGTTGGGCCGTTTCCAGCCCATGTTATCTTTCGGCCTTCTCAGAGCCCATTTATTCTTGGGCTCATTTCCAGCATTCGTTTACTTATGGCCCGTTACTGTCATTTTCTGCTTGTGGGCCAAATTCAGCCCGTGGTTACAGTCGGCCCGTTTGTGGTCCGTTAATGCGTTGGGTCATTTTCATAGTGTCATCAAATACGGCCTATTAACGATGGCCCGTAATGGTCAGCCCATGAACGGACGATTCCAACTCTAGCTCGTTTACGACCATAATGCGGCCTGTTATTGGCCCATGTTTGGCCAATCGATCATACTGCCCGTATAAGGCCCATTGATGATACGACCCGTAGAAGGCCCACTGTTTCTACGGCCCGTAGGAGGCCCAGTGTCACTACAGTAAATATTAGCCCATGGTTATTGTGGCCTAGTTTTAAAAAATAGGTTATTGCAGCCACTAGCAAACCGCGGAAAAAGAACTGCAATGACTACAAGCAAACAAATAAACAAGACAACAAGGAAATAAATAAGCAAGCAACTTACGCTAGGCTATCACGGCTATCACACATATTACATCCACTGGGCATCAAAGTTCGCCACCAGTGCAAATAAACGCGCCGACAAAAGAATATACAAAACTAAGAGCACTTCAGAAGGCACTAGGCCTGGCCACGTCGGGCCCCCCAAACAGCTGAAGAAGCTGAGTAGAACTCAGTTGTGTCAATGATAGATGCATCAACACTAGATTTAAGGTATGATGGTGCGCACGGCAGTCCTCTGACATCTTCATTGCATCTTTGACGTAAGAGATACGAGTCTGAAAGAGAAACAAGGAGACACGTAACAGGTTTCACAATTATATAAGCAAATAAATGGATCTGTTCTGCATAAGGAACATGTTTTTACAACTACAATTTGAAACTGTAGTTGTTGCAAACATCCAATCAGATGTAAACAGCAAAGCAAACAGCAGTGGAGGAACTGATGCCTATCCAAATCTATACTAGAACAAAGTTTGAAGGCTTGAGAAGGATGAACTTACATTACATGTTAACACGGGCTGGACAAAGCCCTTCTCCATGTTGATGGAAGGATAATTCAATAAATTCCCCAAAGAAAATTCTTTATAAGCGTTGCCATTATTCTACATTTTGCAAAGAGTAAATATAGATCAAGTAATATTGGAAGAAACAGAGGATAATGAAGCTCAGGTGCAGACTGATGATACATAATCAAATAGCAATTAATTAAGTACAGCGCTACAAGGCAAAAGGGAGAGAGGTACTGACAAGAGCAATGCAGAGCCCATTATTGTTTTGAGATCGTATGATCCTTTGAGCAAGGAGATTCATCTGAAATTAGTTTTCATACAAGAGAGAAGGTAAGGCACAAGCAGAAATTTAGGAGTTCAAATTTTGAATTGATATCATAGACAGTACCTGACGCTGGGCTCCCAGCAGTTCTAATAGGGGTTTGGCCACTAGAGTAGGGGTAAAGTGTGGTACAGTTGGGCCTGTGTTTTCTGTGGCTGCTGATCTATCTGATTTAACAGGTATCACTACCTTTTCCAAATACCTAGTTTGTACTCCTTGAGGATGTGCACTCACCCTCTTCCTTTTGGACATCTATTACGAAAGAACAACATTTGACTGGAAAAACATAGTGTGACGACACATGGAATAGGTACAGAAAATGGATAGGTATGGCATATACTCATATATGATGCTTAAACTAAGCAGATGGTGTAACAAAGTAGAAGTAATGCAAGAGGTCAGATGCAAAATATGTGCGACCAATACAACTTTGCAAAGTTAGAGCAAGCACCTTGATGGGTGAATAAGATAGGCCATCCTCCACCATGCCAAGTTTGTTAGCCAGTGGATCATTCCGCAATATTCCTCTCATGCGCCCATTCTCATATTCATTTTGATAATGTTCAATATCTGACATGCATGAAAACATAAAAACAAGTGAGATTTTCTCTGTAATGCAGAAGTGATTCTAATCCAATACTGCCTCCTTGTAAACCCCTTTGTGCTATCTCTGCAATTCTTTTAAAAGATGCCATGCATGCTGTAATTTGTTGTGTGCATTAATATAATGTGGCCTACTACTCAAAATATGAGAGCTCCAGAAGTGATGACACTTCGCAGATGATAGCTTCAACATATAGTAAAGAAGAACAAGTCGACCTGACCTGACAGATTCAAAATATACTAAGGGAGAACAACTCGACCTGACCAGTCGACCGCAAGAAAAGAGTATCATCTTAAAGAAGAGCAGAAGAGCAAGCAGATTGAAGATATTACAAGTCTTTCAATACAATGTCGGTTGGCCACCCATGATGAACCAGAGCGCACAGAGAAATACTATTCTTTCCGGTCTCTCCATATGTGGCTCACATGCATTTCGAAACTAAAGTAGGAACATTTAGCTAACCAATTAAACATCTCTCAGTTTTACTAATATCAGCAATAATATCATATATGAATTTGTACAACTAAGCTTGTTTAGCTCGATGGGTGGAGCAGTGCTATTACGACACGAACCACGTAGGCTGATTGTGGTCATCATAAAATGGGGAAAACATAAGCATGATGAGTACAGTGTTGACCGTGGCAGTGGGATGGCAGATCTGAAGCTGCAAACCACACAAAGGGTAGTTAGCAACCGATGTTTGCTTTGAAATAACAACTAAGATTTGGTATGGACAAGAAAGTACGGTCAACAAGTGACAAAGAAATGCAATTATGTTGTCTCTCTATATGTTGCGACATGCATTTGGAAACTCAAGTGAGACCTTTAGCTAACCAATTAAATGTGTCAGTTAACTGATATCAGTATCATATCACAATCATATTTGAACAACTAAGCTTTCGAATTCTGAGTGTTGTGTTGTTTAGCTTGAAGGGTGAAGTAATGCTAGTACGACAGAAAGCACCTACGAGATCATAGTAGAGTAGGTAAAAGGGGAAAACCCTAAGCATCAAGAGAAAAATCAGGAAAGTGGAACTAGCTGGACCAGTGGGTGGCGCACATGCTTTTCGAAATGAATATAGGAACATTAGGTGACCAATTAAACGTTCTCTGTTTTAGTGATATGAGCATCATATCATATTCGTATTTCAACACGTAAGCTTTGGGTTGAGGTCTTGAGGAGCGGTGCTAGCATGACACGAAGCACCTACGATGATGGTAGTGAATATAAAGGGGGGAAACCATAAGCTTTACGAGTATAGTGCCCGTGCAATGGCGGATCTGAAGGTGCAAACCGGACAAAGCTACTTCGCAACCAATGTTTGCTTTCAACTAGCCACTACGATTTGGTACGGACAAGAAAAGTACAGTAAACAAATTACAATCTATTTTCCAGGTGAGATCAATAACTTAAGCACATATGGAAGAGTACCACCTCTCTTGCGACGCCGTGTAGGCCTATGCTGATACGTTGAGGGTGCTGCGGGTGCGATGGCTGTCAGCGGCGGGGAAGAAGACTTTAGACGGCAGACGGCCGGGTCGGGGGATATATCCTGTTGCCGTGGACGAGGCGGTCGTAGGAGCGGCAACAGCAAGGTGGACGACGGCGCCGATGAAGCGAGAGGAGGTGATGAAAGGATCCTGGTCCAGCGCCGTGGATGAGAGACGTCCATCTCTTGCAGTGGACGACGGGGTAGGGTAGCGGCTCCGGCAAGGTGGAAGATGGGGTGGCGGACAGAGGAGGCTGGCCGCAGTGCGGAGGTTGTCGTGCCGCCGAGGGTGTATGAATGGGGAAATGGAGGGGAGGGGGGATCTCAAACTTTGGTATGCACTTCTCTAAAATGGGGGAAAGTTACGAACTTATCCCTCATTTAAAATTTCGGACATCGCGTCGGTTGGGGATAGGACGGTAATCTCGCATCTCCCAAATATTTGCCGGTAACTATTTCGGCGAGGAGAGGGTGTTTTGCCCCCACGGTGTATGAACGGGCCTGACAGGTAGGGCGGTTGTGTCACGTCTGATGGAAGTTACACATCTGCCCCTATTTAAAATATCAGCCTACATCAATTTTGTACGAGAGTTTGTTTTGCCGCCCACCGTGTATGAATGGGGAAATGGAGGAAGAGACACATGTCTTTCGGACGAGCTTGAATCAAATGTGTTTTGCCGCCCACGTTTGGCGCCCACCGTGTCTGAATGGGCTCAGAGGCCGTCGTGTCACGTCTGATTGAAGTTACTAGTCTACCCCTATCGACAACAGTGTAAATCCGGTCTATAAGGATGTCAAGTGTCAGGGGTAGACATTAATTTCCATCTCGCAAACACTTGCTTCGGGCAGCCCACAAATTATAGTGGGTGTTTAGCCGCTTCGTTCAAAACTTGGGAGAATTAGCATTCACGTTTGCCCTGGGACCTGGCAAACTAAATTCAAATCCACTTTGTATTCGATTACGAATATCCACAGATAATTATACGTTTTGTTATTTATTTCTTCAAAACCACAACAAAGATTTATTCCACCTTTATATATGATTATGATTTAGAAATGCCGTGATCTTCGAATTCAGTAGGTTGGATACACTCTGAGTCAAACAGTTATTTCATCCAATACAATATGCTCACATGAAAAATAGTTCACCTTATGTCAATCATACAAGTACTGAGGATTACCTCGCCTACAAAATTCGGATCATTACAACACATGGACAACATAGGGGGTCTTGCAACATAATCCATTCAGAGACATGACACAACATGCAAGTACAATAATCTAATGACAATTTCAACTGGTATCTAAAGAAGAACCGGGATTACCTTGGGCTTCAGATAGCAGAACAGCAGGACCTCCTCCGTCTTCAAATGCAACATTCTTACTTCCTCCAATTCTTGGGTTGCTTGCATAATGCGTGCCGCTAATTCGTAATTTCCAGCCTCAAGATAAAGATTACCTCATTCATGGCAGCCACACCATCTCTTTCTGCCTCTAGTAGAGCCTCAAGCACTATAATATCTGTGCTCAGACTGCTCTCCGGCGGTGTTGCCTCTGAACTGCTACCATCTGGTAACATGGATGGCGCACTGCTTCCACAAATAGATTCTGGGGTTGTACATTGTGTCCTAGTGTGAACGGCATCCTGAAAGGTTTCTGCTGGACATCAGTAAGAGATAGTTATCGTATGATCCAGGCAGTAAGCTTACATGGTAAACGACGGACGAATTATTGCCGAGCATGGCAAACTATATTTAAATGGTTCGAAGCAGCATCAGCCGAAAAGAAATTAAAATGGTAAGATGAAACTAGGGATGTAAGTGGCAAATAAACAACATCCGCCAGTCCCATCTAGTTAGTTTTTGCTACCTCCCTAGTTCATTTTCCTCAAAAAACAAAAACTCTTTTGAACTATCATACCACTAGTGGACTTTAATCGGGATTAAATGGGACCCAGTTGACATCCCTAGTTGAAAGGGAGTGTACAACCGCTATATTTAAGTTGCCAAGGCATCTAAGCAGTTGAAATAATCTGAGAAAGCACTTAACAGTGTGGCCTCATATAAACTACGAAGACAGTCTTGTGATGAAGTTGAGAGGAAAAGTTAAGGACTCAAATGAAATAGGCATGCATTTCTTTACGATAGTACAGCAGGCACTGCTGACATATTGGCCAACTCAGGTATAGCGTAACAACAAATAAGCATTCGAATCAAGCAATACAGCAAAGCAGACAACTGAACTATTTGTAATTCGGTAGGATTACACGTTGAGGGCACAAGCCAAGAAAGCAGCCCACTCGCATTACATTTCACATGTACTAAAACACACTGGCTTACCATATGTTGCTGTGAAGCCTAGCTGCTGTTGCAATGTTCTTTGAAGATATCGTCAGCATCCCGTGGTTGCAAATCTAGTTGTTGTAGTTTATTCTGCACCATCTATTTAGGTAAAATTAATTTTAATCGCATGCACTGGTCTGAATTGATCATCAATGGTTCATCTAAACTAATGAAAGAAGGGTGTGTGCATACACGACAATATATCTGCTTCCCTCTATTTTTATGCTTGTTCGAGGTGCCAGCCCCAAAAGAACAAATATTTTGCTTGATGGGGTTGGCAGCTCCATAATTAATAGAAGCATCAAATTAGTCATGCAACTTGGGGAAGATCAAGAACACACAAACAAGTAATGAACAGAGGCTCGGAGCAGTGATGTAATAGCTAGCATCAGAAAATATAGGGTAAAACGAACAAAAAGCAGCGGAACCACATGCTAGTTTGCTGATGTGTAATTAAGCATAGAGAACATTAAGCAGTCTGATGGAACCAACAGGTGGCATCAGAACAAAACTAAAGCATATTAACTATATGTGCACTGGTATGTAATTTAGCACATGTAACATGTTCACTGCCAGAAGTATGGCCCTACAGGTGCAAGCAGAATAACGCGTCTCATGAAAAACTGAATGATGCCCTGAAGAAATTTAAAGGTGCGGTGCTTATGCTAGGAAAGTGAACGTAGGCGCCGGCCGTTGGATAATAGTACCTGATTCTCGGCGGCGTATGGGTATCGTTGTCATACTTGATAGCTAAGGATCGTCGATGGTGCTCGTGTTGCGGTTGAGTTTGGGCCGGCTGTCGCCGTCGCTGAAGCGGCTCCGGTGCTACGGTTGCGGCGCCTGTCGACATACAAGAAAGCTCATCTGTGGTAAGTGAACAGTTGCACGATAAAGAGAAAAACCGAAGGAGTACAAATCGAAATAACCTGATGAGGCTGCAGCGTCGGTAAAGCAGGGCCGGTGGAGTTGAATATGGCGTCCGTGGAGCGGGTCCGGTGCAGTGGACGAAGGCTTCGGCGGGCGCGTTGTACAGTGCTTTCGGTGAGGCGGATCTGTTGCGGCGGACGAGGGCTTGTATGAAGGGCCAGCGAAGGGGCGGACGAGGGAGTCAGTGAAGGGCCTACGCTGTGGTGGACGAGGGCGCCGGTTAAGCAGATCCGGTGCGGTGGACCATGATGGCGGTCAAGGAGATCTGGAGCGGTGGACAAGCCAGTCGCTGAAGCGGCTCCGGTGAAGTGGTGAGTTGGCAGTTGGGGGTTCCAAGGTGCGGAAGGTAGATCCGGCGGGGTGTGAGGTCCACCGCTGCGGCGGAGGACTAGATTCGGTGGCTTGCCTTGGTTGGGGGGGTCGGGGAGGGGAAGGGGAGGGGCTCTGGGGAAGAATGTTGGGGGCAAAGAGGGGAAAACAATGGAGTTACCAAAGCAGCCCTTTTCCGTTCATGTGGCAGGGGTAAAACAGGAATATCGCAGGGCTAAACTTTCGGGCGCATGATATTTCGATGTGAGCGGGAAGTTTGAAAGCTTTTGGCGCCTAAAATTATAAGTATTCTGCTTCGTACGGCCGACTATGATATCATGGCCGACAATTTGTTTGTTTTGCAAGCAAAAAAATGTGCAAGTTTTGAAAATCAATGTCTCCAACTCGAAACTTAGATTGTCCATTCAATTCAAATACGGATCATTGAGCTACTACAAGCAAATACCATCATACGGTCCAATTCAAAGGAAATTCCAAATGTGTTTATCCTAAATATGATGACAAAAGAAAAAATGTGTATGTGTATGAATAAAGTGGATGATTATAAAGTTTGAACATGCCCGTATGTGTATATCTCTAGGTTTGATATATGAATTTGAAATCACGAAAGCCCGGCTTAAAAAATGTACCTCCGTTTAAATGAATTACAAAAACTAATGATGGATTCGAATTCCAAAATTCCAATCTTAGGTTTGTAATTCTGGTACATCAAGGTATATCACGCATGTTCAAAAGTATCATTATCTCATAGTACAAATTGTGAAACAAATCGATCAACCATGAGTGCACAATATCTCAATTACGCTAAAGTCCCTCAAATATAGACACCTCACTCTTTATCTGAAGTCAACCCCCCCCCCCCACCACACACACACACATAGAGAAGTCGTTCTCCCCCCCCAAACACCAACACACGAGAACATTAACACCCCTCTCTCTTGTAAAGTCCGGACCCCAACATAGGTCTCTATCACTTTGTCTCTCGGGCATGCACACATCTCTTCCCTCACTCTCTAGGTCTCCCGCTATCTCTCTTACCCAAGCACACACACTATGTAGAGTGTATATTTCCCATACACACAAAACGTCGCCCCCAAACGTCTATCTCCCTAGTCATGTGGTTCTCGCGCACTCACCTCACACACCACCCCACTGCAAACAAGCACACTTTGTCTCCTTGTGCAGCACTCTCCTCTTTCTATCTCTCCCACATGCGGACCCGCCCCAGCTCCTTCCCTGTATACATATATGTCGTGACTCTTTGCATAGCTCCCTAATGTATAATCGTTCTCGATTTCGCACACTGTTCTCTACACCATCTATTCTAGATCTCTCATGAAGTCCCTATCACACACACGATGACTCACTTCCCTTGCGTCTCCGTTCATAGGCCAATTTCGGACAACATCAACATTGTCTCCCTATCTATACGCCATTTATGGACACAAACGACCCCTCTCGCCCCCTCTCTTCCTCTCTCTCTCTCTCCGTCGCTAGCTCTCTCTTTCTCTCGCTCTCACACCCCTCTCCCACACACACACTCGATGTCTCTTCCAAATAGTCTGCTCCCCCCGCCCGCACCCGTGCTATCTCGCTACTACACATGTCACACCATTCCCCCTTCCCTTATACTAGGTTTACATCATCAGTGGTCTCTCTACTCCACATACACTCTCTCCCTCTTACACACAGACACGCACAAACACCCATTTATCTGGATCCTCATCTCTCCTCATGTCCGCATGTGTATCTCACACACTCACTCTCTAATTATGTATATGTGTCTCCATGTTACACAACACAAAGCCCCATGTACATGTCTCTCTCTATCCTCCACACACATAGACACAAAGAATCTGTTATCATTGCCTCATTCTCTAACATATCACACACGCACACTGTCTCTCTCTCTCTCGCAAACATGCTCAACAAGGGTTTCCCCGTGAATAACTTACCGTCTATTCATCAACAGTCGTGGCAGTACAGCGAAGACGAGACGTGAAAAAGAATAAATCTACACGTGCTTAGACCACCTAGTATGACTACTAGGACTAGAGCAAGCCAAAAAGATCCTTGTCGGCGACGGGAAAATCTTTGTTTTACACAGTTGAGAAGTCATTGTGCTAAGGCCCCACATGCCAAGGCGTTGAATAGAATGTAGATGCTAGTTTACGGAAGCAAGTATCGATAATACGTTTGTATCTCCATACTTATATTTCTTCTCTTATAAAAACCGAGTTGGTGATGATGGTACGTGTGCCATCTTGCAATATAGACCGTCCGATCTATATCTGACGGATGGAAATTAAACTAAAAGATACCCGCACCCCTCTCCACATTTGTAGACAAGGCCTTCCCTCGTTCATCCTTATCTCCAACAAACCTCATTGTTGAGCAATTAAGAAAGGAAGTCTCTGGAACAAACTGGCCTGGTGGCCGCTGCCGGCGTCGTCAATCCCCATGCCTCCGCTCAGTCCGACCACCAACCACCACCACACCCCACTCCTCTTCACCTTATCTCATATTTCTTGAGATATCATTAGTTTTTACACATGGGATTACTCCCGCAAGGGTCAATCACAACAAGTGTTTTATAAAAAAATGCATCTTGATGTTCCGTGCAATGCACGGATCTTGCTAGTACTCCTACACAAGACTAAGTTGGTGATGCTGGTGTGTCTGCCATCCGTCGTTTCTGACCATTAGATCTACATCTAACGATTGTGAGGTAAGTTGTTGCCTTTTCTCACCAACATCCCACTTGTCTACCAATTTGCAGAAAAACCCATAATTAGTATCTTAAAACCAACCACATCCCTCCCTGACCTCACCAAAACAGCCCAAGGAATATATTCTAATTGAAACATAATATATCTCTAGTGACATATGTATATCAAAATTAGAGTGTTTTGTACCAAGTTTGTGAATAAGTATTATTCTAATTATGATTCGTTGCAACGGACATGAACATTGCTAGTATTTCCAACCATGCATTTTTTCCTAGTATTCCATAGTTTCGAGTTTTCCATCAAGATATTAGTCACTCATGGTTGATATTTACTTTCAATCATGTACACATATGCACTATGTAACTAGCCTTGCTTATTGGCTTCCAAAGCTTAACTTTCACTCCTACTTACAATATGTAGAGTATTTAACAAAAAACTACCACTTTCAACCAGCCCTAGGAAGAATCTATTGTACAAAAAATAGCAAAAACATACCCAAAATTTCTTAATCCACGCCAAAAACTACCTAGTACTCCTACCGATTAGGTTCGTTTAAACCCATTTATGACAGGGTTGGCCCACACGTCCGTGCTGAGAGGCAGCTTAAACCAACACATTTTGTTTGACCGTTGACACGAGGGACCCACATCTGACCTTCTATCCTGTTATTCCCCCTCAAATCATTATTTTTCCTGAACATTACTTCAAACAGTACTGATGCGTGTTCGTCGGTGGCGCCGGTGATGAGCGAGTTGGCCGCCGCTCCGCCGGACGGGCCGGACGCCGCGCTGGCCTCCGCACGGGTTGGCAGGCTGGCCCGAGCGTGACTCACGAGCGAGCAAGCCGCCGCGCTGGCCTTCGCTCGAGCCAGATGGCTGGCCTTAGCGCGGCGCGCGCGAGCAAGCCGCCGCGCTGCCGTGCCAATCTAGCTAGCAAACCTTGCAGACAAGCAGCTGGACGGAGCTATCTTGGCTAGCTAGCGGCCGCGAGCGCCGGACGGAGCTGGCATCCGGGCTGCCGCAACATGGGCTCCGCACCGCCGGCGGTTTTGACCTCGCCTTCTGCCGGCGGCGGTAGCTGCGTCCCATGGCCGAGGATGACTAGGTGGACGGGCCGGAGGTAGGAGGTCACTCGAGGATTTTTGTTGGTAAGAGCATGTACAATGGTTGATAAGGTAGTCTTATCTTAAGTCTGCCACGTATGCAAGTGGTAGTAGTTTCTTGGCATTTTAGTGGTTTCTTGCATTATTAGAGCAAGTACAATAGAGCTCAGTCAGCGGGCTAGAAGAAATAAACTAGTATATTTCTGCTTAGTTGGAGGAAAGAGAAGAGGAGAGAGAAGGTAAGCGGGCTCTTTGTGAAGAGCCAGCTCTAGCACGTGCTCCTAGGCACTTTGTGAGAATGAGAAGTGGGCCACATAATAAAAAAGTAGTACACTCTTTTGATCTATTATTGTACATGTTGGCTATAAGATGGGCTGTAGATGACATGACACTGGCTTATAGCCAGCAGCTGGCTATACTATTAACCATTAGGGGTTTCTTGTAAGGAATAATGTACGTACTACTAGCGACAAAAGGCGATTCTAAGTTGCGTTGTACTCCAACGAGTACTACTAGTGGTCGCGGGAGTGTATACCTCGTTTTGTGGGTTCGATCCCGGCCGAACGCACGGCGCCCTTTTTTTAAAAATAGTACTACTACACTTCGCCGCGAGCCAATATTTTACACGGGTAGTTTGAGTTTTGAAGTCAAACGGACATGCGACCCCACAATCTGGGTGCACTGGACAGCCTAGCCACGTGAACGGGTTTTCCTTCCCAGCATCCCGTGGCTCGCGTGCTCACCCTAGCCACACCTCGCTTGCAGCTTCCAGCTAGTAGCATATTTAAACTAGCGCCTCCCAATTAAGCCCGAGGAGCCGGAAAAGCCTGGCGGGGCATTGGGAACTATGCAATATGGCTCTGTACATAAAGTGCTCTACTACTACTCTGTAGCTTGTGGCGTTGCACGCATGGACTTCACTCCATTATCGGCTCTACTATAAAAGAAATTCCTCTTGACGTGTTTTTTTAAACGGAGGCAAAAGCTTTGCTTCATCTCATTCATAAAGAAGGAACTACTAACAAAGTTCAACAAGATCCATTACACCTCCACAAACGGAAGCGAAAAGCCTAGTCTCGCTGTATCAAATAACTCAAATGTTCTGCCCCCGCAGTAACCATCGCTGATAAACAGGCTGCTAGTGTGTGTGTGAGAGGAGCGGCTGAGTAGGCCAGCTACGTGAGAGGAGCGGCTGAATAGAGCACCGAGAGTACCCACTGGGCCACTACGCAGGTGTACTTCCCCTGCATTGATAGTACAGCGATGGTTCTAGAGAACAGTAGTACCCTCCACTTCCAACTGTAGCTCCTTGGCCCTGAGATTCAAGAGTTCAAAACTGGTGCACTATACTAGACTAGACTAGAAGTACAGTACATCGCACTACTAGTTGAGAAAAGTAGTAATAGTACTACTACAGTACGAGTACGTACTCCTCCGTCACATAATGTAAGACGTTTTTTGACACTAGTTGGCGTGTACAAAAAATGGCAAAAACATACCCAAAATTTCTTAATCCACGCCAAAAACTACTACCTAGTGTCAAAAATTTCTTACTCGTGCTATTATTTACAGTATAATGCAATCCCATAATGTTCCATAATGCTAGTACTAGTAGTAAATAATAGCCTCACCCCTTCGCTGAGGAACGATCTACAGTTGGAAGGGACGAGGCCCTGCGGTTACTACGCTCTTATCTCCTCCTCGCCAGTTCCCCTCCCCCCGAAGAGAAGGCAGTTCGTCGCTGCACCCATGGATTCGCCAGGCGGTTCTCCTCCTCATCGGGCCTGGGAGACCTTGGACGACGATCCTCTGGGAGAAATCGCACGCCGCTCCGACGTCCTCACCGCCGCAAGACTCGGTGCTTCCTGCACCAAATTTTTCAAGACGCTGCTTAAACAGGCTTGGGAAAAGGCCATGCTTGTTGGTCTTCCATGCGTCCTCGAGGAGAAGGTTCTTCTATGGGACAATCCTTCGAACAGTCCACCGCTCCCTGGCCATGGTTGCACGTTGACTCCGCTAGAGTTGCCGACGTTGAGAGGTAGTCGGATTTTGTCCGATGAGCAGGTCAGTAATGGAGTTTGATCATGTAGTACTTAGTTATTCCATTTCCATCCCGTAATTTCTCCGCTGCCCACCGTCTTATATATAGGTCTGGGTCGGTGCCAATGAATATTGGCTTGCATACCTCCGGCCGGATACCACCATCATTTTGCACAACTTCCACATCAGTGCGGCCGTTCCGGTAGACCCCTTCTCCACCATTGGGATCGGCCTTCCGGACTGGCTGGGCTTGAATACGTATGATGATGCCTACATGAGATTGAAGAAGATAGCAATTGCGGACCCGCCGACAAAGCGACGCGGCTACGACGATTACTATCTCATCGCGGTGTTCGACATAAGGATTGCCATCAATGCAAGAGGCAGTAACGGCAGAGGCTGGCGCATGTTGGCGGCGGCAGATTTGTACCCCTACACATTCGAAGACGCCGTGCGCCATCTAGGCCGCATCTTCGCGGTTACAAGCCAGGGGACTTGTTTCATCTGGTTGCCATCCTACGGTACGGGAGATTACAAACGGAATGCACAAACCATCATTTGCATCCCTAACGGTACTCCATTATTTTGCAGGGACCAGTCATCCCCCGATCAAAATAAGATCGCCGATCCTGGATGTGCATTTGCATCTGTGATTCGGTCTAACCTGGAACCTTGTAGCTGACTTTGGCATATTGGGATCAACTATCTTAGCAGTCGTTACCCATGGTACCACTGATGTGCAACATGGTCACACAATCTACCACGATCGGACCGTCACCATCTACCCAGGTATTCCATTTTTTAACCCTTCCGCCTTCTCTTTCATTGTTGTACTAGTAGTATACTTTGTAGTACTAGTAGGAGTACTTTTTACCTTGGAGGACACGTATAGCTAGCTAGGCCCTTGAAGACTTGAACCCACTAGCTGCCACCATTTTTGTTTTTCCATGTCTTACTATCTCATCTATGTAGCCAAGAGTGGCTATATATAATAAGCCGGTTATTTTACTTCCTCTATACCGGAGTAGTACTATTTGCTGCACAGTATTACTGACCGCCATATTTGAGCACAACATTATTATGCATGGACCTTGACTATGTACGTCACCATGTGTCCAGATCTGGGATGCCGCGTGTACCAGATGAACGGCACCGAGTTCGACCCCCATGATGCTACGTGGGTGCCGAGGAACACTCTTGGAGAGTACTCGCTTTTCATCGGGGACAGCTACCCCATTGTGAAGCGGATGCCACCTTCCATGCACGACACGGAAGGCCTACCGTTCATGAAGCATGGTTGTGTCTTCAGTGCGCACCGCCGGATGAACGTCATGCTGGGACACGCTATCCCTGATTTATGCCGCTTCAGCTTGGATGAGTCTCCATCGTGTGGAACCGGACTAGAAAGCTGCGACAATGATTCCCGTTGCCCACCGCTATGGATCGTGCCATCCATGAAGAACACTTGGGACTGGAACCTGGAGGAGGACATGTAGCCCATCTATAACGTGTAAGTGGAGTACGGTAATTGTGAACGGTAGCGCTGTGAATATATGTAGACTAGTCGTGCACAAATTTACCACATGAATTGGAGATGAACTTGTGTGGCATACTGGCATTTGTCCTTTAGAATTTATTACTAGTAAATGTGTTATGTGTACGTGCAACTTGTGTGGTTGTTGCACGGGCTCCAACATGCTCTTTGAGGAAAAAAGGTGGCACAACTTTGGATATACGTGAAGTGGTGGCATCATACAGTAGCATCGTTCGCTATAGTTGTAGTACACTCCTACTAGGATGACAACTCCTATAAAACCTTGCGCTTGGCTCTTTGCCTCTTCGGGAGGTTCAACAGTTCGTACTCGTGTGAACCTTGCACTTGGCTCTTCGCCTCTTCGGAAGGTCGAACAATGATGATACTACAGTACAATATGCTTCTGGCAATCTGACACCAATTGAACTGCTGCACGTCCACCGCGAGGGTGAGGGCGAGGGCGAGGGAGAGGGAGAGGGCTCTGTAGTCAAAACCCTCTCCTCGTCCTGCGAACCACCGCACGCGTGGGCGAGGGAGAGGCGTAGTAAGCAAGCTTCTCCTCGTTTGGCGAGTTGACGGGACACATCAAAGCAGTACTAGTACTAGTGGTAGTAGTCCATACTGCGTCCTTTCCGATTAATATGGCTTAATTCGAAACGAGAAAAATACACTGGCGGTCAACGTATGTAACAATATGCTCTTTACGGCCACTACATATAGTTTTGCGGCGATTATACGATCACTAGCTCATCGTAGAGCACTGTATTGCACCCTACTGACCGGCCACATAGTCGACATGGCACTTTGTTGACTGGTTAAATTGTCACCTGGTTTTTGGGTCCCACCTGTCAGTTGGCAGACCAAAGAAATCAGTTAAACAAAACTTTACGTAGGCGCGACACGAGTCCAACCCTTGCGCGCGAACTGCTCTGGCTGTGTATGTGAGTGCATGCACGTGTCCTCCTTGGTCTTCCAACAAAGAGTGTACATCGGCTATAAAACAAAGAGTGTAGTACATGATCTACATCTACACTTCCAATGCATTTAGCCTTTAATCTAAATCGATATTGATTGACTAATGCACCAACTTGTGCTGTAGGTATAGGTTGCATGTCTATCCTTAATTACAGCATGCAACGACCTTCATTTAATCTTCTTATCTCAATGGTCACATGCACACATAAGTCTGCTACTTTTGGGCGTTAATTATGCCCTGGTCAATGTGTAAATCTCTAAATGTACAGTCTTTCACGGACGTAGGGAGTAGGTTGAGCACTTGAGCGTGAGCGTGTGTGTTGCGTCGTGTGCTGTGTGCTGCATGGGTGCGTGAGTGTTGCGTGCGTCCATGTGTGCGTGTGAGTGTTGCATGTTGCATGCATGCATGCATGGGGCTTACTCCCTCCCATTGACATGCTCATATTTCAAGCTTCCTCTGTTCCCTCCATATGGTGATACTCCCTCTGTTCCCAAATAGTACGGAGTAAAAGCCTCCCTCTGTTCCCAAATACGGAGTATTTGTCTTTCTACAGATTTCAACAAGTGACTAGGTACGGAGCAAAATGAGTGAAGTGAGCGTAGAGGCATAGGGATACTGTAGAAAGGAAGTCCTCGCGATCCATTATTCCCCATCTCGGTCAGAGAGAACTATTCAACTAGTCTTCGCAGTGAAGTGACAATACACGCTGCAGCAGATGGGACACGTAATTAATAAGCTGAACCAGCGTGTTGGTGTTACTAAACCAGCCTTACCCAGTGCTGCCATCATGTTTGCCAGTAGAGCACGCTTCCGCAAATACGCCTACGCACCTCTGTCCTCCATTAACTGACATATGGGCCCTGTTGTGGTAGACCCACATGTCATCGGTGTAACTATTTACACTCCGAAGGACGGTATATCCTGGTAGTAGTACTAGTAGAATTGAGATTGAATGCACTTTCTTCCCCGTCTTCCACTCTTCTTCCTCCTCTCTTCTTCTTCCTCCTCTCTTCTTCTTCCTCCTCTCTTCCCCATCGTCGGCCGCACACCATTTACCCCCGCTCACTGCTCGCCCACCCGCGCCATCTTCCTTGGTAGCTCGCGCGTACCATATCCCCCCGCTCACTGCTCGGCCACACGAGGAGAAGCTTCTTCGCCCGCCCGCCCGAATCCACTTCCCCGCTGGCTCGCAGGCACCGAAAACCCCAATGGCAGAACTGACTGACACGCAGAGCCGCGATTGGAATTCCCTCCCCGATGTTCTCTTGGAGCAGATCTGTAGTTGTATGGGCCTACTCAGCACCGTCCGTCTGGCCGCATGCTCGGTGTCTTTGTACCGTCTACTCGTCTGCAACCGGCCGGCTCTTTTCAAGACACCCTGCTTGCTGATGCCCGATCCTCGCAGGTGGCCCAGACACCAACTTGACGATCCTACGGAGGTTGCCGTGGTTCCCCTCGACATGCTACCACTACCCATCCACCTGTCCTTCATGCGCGGCCACTACTGGGCGGGCATGAAGGCCAACTGGATCGTCCTCATCCACCACACCGGTAATCCGTGGCGTCTCGTGGATATCTACACCCAGTGAGAGATCACCCTTCCATCGTTGGATACCGCCGCCATCGAGCCTCGCAGCCCGCCGGACACTCCTGCCTACTACGCACGAGACGCGTCAAGCTTTTGGCTCAACCTCTGTTTGCAGAAAGTTGTAATCTGTGAAGTGCCCACACCATCAGAAGACTACATGGATTACAAGCTCATTGCCTTTTTCAACATGGGATTAGTCTATCTGGAATCCGGTCTCCATACATGGTTATGGCTCATCATCAATCCTGTTGAGGCAACATTTCTGTCTGATGCTATAGTGCACGATGGCATCGTTTACGCGGTCGACGCACAGATTGGCTGCCTATACTGGTGGAATCTATCGTCGTGTAATTGTTCTATCTCATCTCATCTTTACCTTATGAATACGACTGCCTGTTCATTTGTTACAAATTTAGAATGCATAGCATGTCTATAACCACATCATTGCTATATGTTCCTCTCATTTCCTAGATTTTTATGACCACACATGTTATTGTTAGAGTTGATATGAGAACAATTGGCATCTAATGATTGTTAGAATACATATTATGAGCATAACATCATGATTGCTATATGTTACTCTCGTTTACAAGATTTTTATAGCAACACATGTTATTGCTTAGAGTTGATATGAGAACAGTAGTAGTAAGTGCTATGGTAGAATATGAGTAGGCGCTGTCATAGCTGTTTTCCTCTCATTGTTACATGATGTTTGAACCATGACATATTGCTAGAATATGAAAGCCATTGGCTTATTTTTTTAACTTCGGGTATGATTATGACCACGGCATTGCAATTCTCTGTCTATGATATGTGTCACTGTTATAATAATCTTAATTCCACACATACTCTGAACATGATTGTTTATTTTTGTCCTTTTGGTCTCCAATTTGAATTGTTGCAGCAGACGCAAATGCGCTGACCTTCATGATTCCAGGACCTGGAATCATACCAGCCGATGGGTGGTGGTTTATCGCTCGTTCAGCTGACGGCGGTCATTTGATGCTCATTCGCACGTACCAAATTGACCAAACCATTACATCAAACCACATGCAGTACAATGCGTGGGGCGTTCGTGACATTGATGGCTATGGCTGCTTCGTGTTCAAGAAAGATCCCAGCTCCATTGGGCCAGGCGTATTCAACTGGAGGCGGGTTTACAGCCTCGGCAACCACTCCTTGTTCCTCGGGCTCAATTATCCGATCATCCAACCAATCATCGATCATATCACCGGCGATGATTACTGTGCTATGCAACTTCCGTTCGCGAGGGGGGGCTGTGTTTACACATCATACCATGGGTTTCATGAATCACCATATCCAGAGATTCGTCGATACAGCTTGTTGCCAGATAATCTTCAGTGTGTGAAAGGCATCAAGCTTCCATGCGATGGATGGCTTTTGCAAACCCGACATGCGGCGATGTGGTTCATGCCAACAGCAAATATGCACAACTTGATTCGTGCTGATATCTAGACTGAGCCATGTATTCTGCTGCTGTAGCACGACCCTCTTTTGTTGGATATTATGTACTGTTGTTAGTTTGAAGCACTCCTCTGGTTTGAAGGATAGATACCTTCCTGGGATCAAGTGCATCCTAACTCACCTGCGTAGGATGTACTGATAATGATGATGGAGATGCTGTGCAGAAGCCATATATATATATATCAGTTAGGCTTCAAGTGCGTACTTGTTAGTTAAACCTATGTATGAATTGTGACACTAAATACGACTAGTAAGTAGTACATTAGCAGTACTAGTATACGTCGGTCAAATTATTCATCATGTCCACACATTGAATTGAAGTGACAACACGCTGCGCGTGAGGTGACACAAGAATCCCGACGGCGTGTTCGGGTATTCTGGACTTTAGATTTGGAGTACCACTTATCTGTCGAAATCTTTCATCATTCACTTAAAACAGTCGATTGATCATACATTGAGTACCATATAACTGGAATTACCGATGCAAGTCGAAGAAGGATTGGCCGATGCTGCCGGCTGGCGTCAAGTTCGATCCCACGGATCAGGAGATGATCGAGCACCTTGAGGCCAAAGTGAGTGCTGACAGCGCGAGATTTCAGTCTCTCATCGATTTGTTCATACCAACCATCGACAGCGAGCACGGCATATGCTACACCCAACCTGAGAAACTTCCAGGTAAGACACCGATCGGCCGTCTACTTGCACAAACATATTCCTTTGTTTATAGCTCTATTTTTCTTTTTAGAGACCCGGTGAAGCAATTACAATTTGACAGTTAATAAAAAGTGAAACAAGTGACTGCAACATGCCAAAGATGTTTTGAAAATGCCAACTAGGTACACTAAAACCTGTATTCCACAATACTGCAGGTATCACACTGAGTGGCCTAAGGAAGCATTTCTTCCAGCTCAATTCCAGGGCGTTCAAAAGGGGCACGTGGACGCGTCACAAGATACAGTCGGAGTGCGGCATGCACGCGATGTGGCACAAGACCGGCAATACCTTGCCGGTGATGGTCAATGGCCGGCAAGACGGGCAGCAAAAAAGGTTCTGGTGCTGCACACCAACAAGAACTTTGACCAGCAGAGGACCAACTGGGTGATGCACCAGTACCACCTCGGGGACCTGGAGCAAGAGAAGGAGCGGGAGCTGGTCCTCTTCAAGATTTTCTACCAGACGAACACTAGGGCCAGGAGTAAAAAGATTATAAGTTAGTTTGGTATTGGTAGTTGTACTACCTTGTCGTCCGCAAGTTGGTATTGGTGTTAACGATCTTTTGGTATGAACTTGCATTTGCTTCCAACCATCATGCCGAGGGTCAACGTGGATATAAAGCTGAATCATTTGTTTCGAAACGAATTTTCAGGCACCTGATTTTTATTTGATGGGTAGCATAAGCACCCGCCTTTCGAATTCCCAGTTCTCCAATTTTTTTGAAACAAGTGCATGCACTTATTATCATGATAAAAAAACAATATCCGTGCTGCATCCCAGTTATCAGTCTGTACTTGTAGAATTCTCTCGTTTATTGAGCACGTATATTGTTTTTTCAGGTCGAGCAAGTTTCAACTGGGCTGTAGACTGCCCAGGGTTGGTTTTGTTTTTAACAGGCCCAGCCCATGACAACAACGGGGCACAAAGATCCAGCAGGTATCTACTGGCCTCTGGCCCGCCAGCGTTAGTTATATTTTGTCTTACAACATCCACACGCAGTTTTTTTTACTGAATCAAACACACAGCCCAGTTCTATTTTCCTCTTGAAACGCATGTCCTACATCCGTTTTCTAATCTCTACCTATAGTTTTACTAGTTCATATACACGTATCATTATATTGAAAACACATAAAAATTTCCTTTTCATATTTACATCCTTATTTTTGTTGTTTTTTCCCACCCAGCGCTGATTTTTTTACCACTGGTTTTCCCTTAAACCAACTTAATTGTCCCACGTCTTATTTGCTTACAAAAACAAAACGATTTTTTGGCAAATCAATAAGTTCTTAAAAAATGTTTATCATTTCGGGATTACAACAGTTCGGACTCCACCGAAATATGCAAAATAAGGTTGAACTTTTTGACCGTGGTCCTGGGCAGAAAATGGGCTGTAATAAATTACTTAAGAATTAGCAAATGGGCTGCAAATTATAAAAAATAGCAAATGGGCTTTATGTTGTCTGCCACAGATTTGGAGGCTGACTTGTGGGCCTACTAAGTGCATGCGTACACAAGGTTTCTCAAAAAAGAAACTTAGTCAACAATCGACTCTACCAGCGTCAGACCGTTAAATGTCAATCTAACGGCAATCGTGCTTCTTCAGTCTCTGATCTTCCTGCCCCAGCCACCCAAACCAGCGTCGTCGGAACCGCCTGCTCCCGCCTTCCGTGGCCGGCAGTGCTGCCGGGCAGGCCTCACGGCCCCATCATACTCGCATCCCCGGCCTGTCTATCCCTCTACTCACCCACACCTCCTGTTATTTTCCGGCGACGGCAGCCGAACCAGTCAACCCTCGTACTCTCCACCGCGTGGGCAGCCACTGCCGTGTCTTCCCCGGCTCCGTGTCGTTCCCTTCGTAGGCCTCGCCGTCGTCCACCGCCCTGGTGCTCTCGGCGCGGCATGGTCAACGATGTCCATCCAACGGCCGTAGTGCTTCTTCAACCTCTGGTCTTCTTGCCCCAGCCGCCCAAAGCACCGCCGGTCGTGTTGGAAATATGCCCTAGAGGCAATAATAAAATGGTTATTATTGTATTTCCTTGTTCATGATAATTGTCTGTTGTTCATGCTATAATTGTATTAACTGGAAACCGTAATACATGTGTGAATACATAGACCACAACATGTCCCTAGT
Organism: Triticum aestivum; assembly: GCF_018294505.1. Classification (NCBI taxonomy): domain Eukaryota; kingdom Viridiplantae; phylum Streptophyta; class Magnoliopsida; order Poales; family Poaceae; genus Triticum; species Triticum aestivum. The sequence continues at coordinate 354,977,623 of NC_057808.1, forward strand.
AAGCCTCTAGTTGACTAGCTCGTTGATCAATAGATGGTTATGGTTTCCTGACCATGGACATTGGATGTCATTGATAACGGGATCACATCATTAGGAGAATGATGTGATGGACAAGACCCAATCCTAAGCATAGCACAAGATCATGTAGTTCGTTTGCTAGAGCTTTTCTAATGTCAAGTATCATTTCCTTAGACCATGAGATTGTGCAACTCCCGGATACCGTAGGAACGCTTTGGGTGTACCAAACGTCACAACATAACTGGGTGGCTATAAAGGTGCACTACAGGTATCTCCGAAAGTGTCTGTTGGGTTGGCACGAATCGAGACTGGGATTTGTCACTCCGTATGACGAAGAGGTATCTCTGGGCCCACTCGGCAATGCATCATCATAATGAGCTCAATGTGACTAAGGAGTTAGCCACAGGATCATGCGTTACAGTAGAGTAAAGTGACTTGCCGGTAACGAGATTGAACAAGGTATTGGGATACCGACGATCGAATCTCGGGCAAGTAACGTACCGATTGACAAAGGGAATTGTATACGGGATTGATTGAATCCTCGACATCGTGGTTCATCCGATGAGATCATCATGGAACATGTGGGAGCCAACATGGGTATCCAGATCCCGCTGTTGGTTATTGACCGGAGAGTCGTCTCGGTCATGTCTGCATGTCTCCCGAACCCGTAGGGTCTACACACTTAAGGTTCGGTGACGCTAGAGTTGTAGAGATATTAGTATGCGGTTAACCGAAAGTTGTTCGGAGTCCCGGATGATATCCCAGACGTTACGAGGAGTTCCGGAATGGTCCGGAGGTAAAGATTTATATATGGGAAGTCCTATTTTGGCCACCGGAAAATGTTCGGGATTTTTTGGTATTGTACCGGGAAGGTTCTAGAAGGTTCCGAAGTGGGGCCCACCTGCATGGGGGGACCCACATGAACGTGGGTAGTGGGGGCAAGGCCCCGCACCCCTGGTCAAGGCGCACCAAGATCCCACCTTAGAAGGAATAAGATCATATCCCGAAGGGATAAGATCAAGATCCCTAAAAAAGGGGGATAACAATCGGTGGGGAAGGGAAATGATGGGATTTCTTTCCCCCACCTTTGCCAACGCCCCAATGGACTTGGAGGGCAAGAAACCAGCCCCTCCACCCCTATATATAGGGGGGAGGCGCATGGGAGCAGCACCCCAAGCCCTGGCGCCTCCCTCCCTCCCGTGACAACTCTTCCTCCCCGCTTGCGCTTGGCGAAGCCCTGCCGGGATCCCGCTACTTCCACCACCACGCCGTCGTGCTGTTGGATCTCCATCAACTTCTCCTCCCCCCTTTCTGGATCAAGAAGGAGGAGACGTCCTTGCTCCGTACGTGTGTTGAACGCGGAGGTGCCGTCCGTTCGGCGCTAGGATCATCGGTGATTTGGATCACGATGAGTACGACTCCATCAACCCCGTTCTCTTGAATGCTTTCGCTTAGCGATCTTCAAGGGTATGAAGATGCACTCCCTCTCTCTCGTTGCTAGATGACTCCATAGATTGATCTTGGTGATACGTAGAAAATTTTAAATTTCTGCTACGTTCTCCAACAGTGGCATCATGAGCCAGGTTTATGCATAGATTCTATGCATGAGTAGAACACAAAGTAGTTGTGGGCGACAATTTGTTCAATTTGCTTACCGTTACTAGTATTATCTTGATTCGGCGGCATTGTGGGATGAAGCGGCCCGGACCGACCTTACACGTACTCTTACGTGAGACAGGTTCCACCGACTGACATGCACTTGATGCATAAGGTGGCTAGCGGGTGTCTGTCTCTTCCACTTTAGTCGGATCGGATTCGATGAAAAGGGTCCTTATGAAGGGTAAATAGCAATTGGCATATCACCGTTGTGGCTTTTGCGTAGGTAAGAAACGTTCTTGCTAGAAACCCATAGCAGCCACGTAAAACATGCAACAACAATTAGAGGACGTCTAACTTGTTTTTGTAGGGTATGCTATGTAATGTGATATGGCCAAAAGGATGTGATGAATGATATATGTGATGTATGAGATTGATCATGTTCTTGTAATAGGAATCACGACTTGCATGTCGATGAGTATGACAACCGGCAGGAGCCATAGGAGTTGTCTTAATTTATTGTATGACCTGCGTGTCAATGAAAAACGCCATGTAATTACTTTACTTTATTGCTAACCGTTAGCCATAGTAGTAGAAGTAATAGTTGGCGAGACAACTTCATGAAGACACGATGATGGAGATCATGGTGTCATGCCGGTGACGAAGGTGATCATGCCGCGCCTGGAAGATGGAGATCAAAAGGCGCAAGATGATATTGGCCATATCATGTCACTTTATGATTTGCATGTGATGTTTGTCATGTTTACATCTTATTTTCTTAGAACGACGGTAGCATAAATAAGATGATCCCTCACTAAAATTTCAAGAGATGTGTTCCCCCTAACTGTGCACCGTTGCGAAGGTTCGTTGTTTCGAAGCACCACGTGATGAACGGGTGTGATAGATTCTAACGTTCGCATACAACGGGTGTTGACGAGCCTAGCATGTACAGACATGGCCTCGGAACACAAGCAAAACACTTAGGTTGACTTGACGAGCCTAGCATGTACAAACATGGCCTCAGAACACAAGAGACCGAAAGGTCGAACATGAGTCGTATAGTAGATATGATCAACATGGAGATGTTCACCGATGATGACTAGTCCGTCTCACGTGATGATCGGACACGGCCTAGTCGATTCGGATCATGTATCACTTAGATGACTAGAGGGATATCTATCTAAGTGGGAGTTCATTAAATAATCAGATGAACTTAATTATCATGAACATAGTCAAAAGGTCTTTGCAAATAATGTCGTAGCTTACGCTTTAGTTCTACTAAGATATGTTCCTAGAGAAAATTTAGTTGAAAGTTGATAGTAGCAATTATGCGGACTGGGTCCATAAACTGAGGATTGTCCTCATTGCTGCACAGAAGGCTTATGTCCTTAATGCACCGCTCGATGTGCTGAACCTCGAGCGTCGTCTGTAGATGTTACGAAACATCTGACATACACATTTTGATGACTACGTGATAGTTCAGTGTGTGATGCTAACGGTTTAAAATTGTGGCACCAAAGACGGTTTTGAAATGTCGCAGAACATATGATATGTTCCAAAGACTGAAATTGGGATTTCAGACTAATGCCCACGTCAAGAGGTATGAGACCTCTGACAAGTTTCTTAAGCCTGCAAACTAAGGGAGAAAAGCTCAATCGTTGAGCATGTGCTCAGATTGTCTGAGTACTACAATCACTTGAATCGAGTGGGAGTTAATCTTCCAGATGAGATAGTGATGGTTCTCCATAGTCACTGCCACCAAGCTATTAGAGCTTCGTGATGAACTATAACATATCAGGGATAGACATGATGATCCTTGAGCAACTCGCGATGTTTGACACCGCGAAAGTAGAAATCAAGAAGGAGCATCAATTGTTGATGGTTAGTAAAACCACTAGTTTCTAGAAGGGCAAGGGCAAGAAGGGATACTTCATGAAACGGCAAATCAGTTGCTGCTCTAGTGAAGAAACCCAAGGTTGAACCCGAACCCGAGACTAAGTGCTTCTGAAATGAGGGGAACGGTCACTGAAGCAGAACTACCCTAGATACTTCGTAGATGAGAAGGCTGACAAGGTCGACAGAAGTATATTGGATATACATTATATTAATGTGTACTTTACTAGTACTCCTAGTAGCACCAGGGTATTAGATACCGGTTCAGTTGCTAAGTGTTAGTAACTCGAAATAAAAGCTGCGGAATAAACGGAGACTAGCTAAAGGTGAGATGACGATATGTGTTGGAAGTGTTTCCAAGGTTGATGTGATCAAGCATCGCATGCTCCCTCTACCATCGAGATTGGGGTTAAACCTGAATAATTATTATTTGGTGTTTGCGTTGAGCATAGACATGATTGGATTATGTTTATCGCAATACGGTTATTCATTAAAGGAGAATAATGGTTACTCTGTCTATTTGAATAATACCTTCAATGGTCTTGCACCTAAAATGAATGGTTTATTGAATCTCGATCGTAGTGATACACATGTTCATGCCAAAAGATATAAGATAGTAATGATAGTACCACATACTTGTGGCACTGCCACTTGAGTCATATTGGTATAAAACGCATGAAGAAGCTCCATGTTGATGGATCTTTGGACTCACTCATTTTTGAAAAGATTGAGACATGCAAACCATGTCTATTAGTATATGTGCATGAAGAAAGTCCATACAGATGGATCATTTGGACTCACTTGATTTTGAATCACTTGAGACATGCAAATCATACCACATGGGCAAGATGACTGAAAGGCCTCGTTTTCAGTAAGATGGAACAAGAGAGCAACTTGTTGGAAGTAATACATTTGATTTGTGCAGTCCAATGAGTGCTGAGGCACGCAGTGGATATCGTTATGTTCTTACTTCACAGATGATTTGAGTAGATGCTGAGAATATTTACTTGATGAAACACAAGTCTGAATTATTGAAAGGTTCAAGTAATTTCAGAGTGAAGTTGAAGATCGTCATGACAAGAGGATAAAATGTCTGTGATATGATCATAGAGATGAATATCTGAGTTACGAGTTTGGCACACAATTAAGAAATTGTGGAAATTGTTTCACGACTAATACCGCCTGGAACACCATATTGTGATTGTGTGTCCGAACATCATAACTGCACCCTATAGGATATGGTGCATACCATGATGTCTCTTATCGAATTACCGCTATCATTTATGGGCTAGGCATTAGAGACAACCGCATTCACTTTAAATAGGGCACCACGCAATTCCGTTGAGACGACACCGTATGAACTATGGTTTAGAGAAACCTAAGCTGTCGTTTCTTAAAAGTTTGGGGCTGCGACACTTATGTGGAAAAGTTTCAGGCTAATAAGCTCGAACCCAAAGCGGATAAATGCATCTTCTTAGAATACCCAAAACAGTTGGGTATACCTCCTATTTCAGATCTGGAAGCAAAAGTGATTGTTTCTAGAAACGGGTCCTTTCTCGAGGAAAAGTTTCTCTCGAAAGAATTGAGTGGGAGGATGGTGGAGACTTGATGAGGTCATTGAACCGTCACTTCAACTAATGTGTAGCAGGGCACAGGAAGTTGTTCCTGTGGCACCTACACCAATTGAAGTGGAAGCTTATGATAGTGATCATGAAACTTCAGATCAAGTCACTACCAAACCTCATAGGACGACAAGGATGCGTACTACTTCAGAGTGGTACGTAATCCTGTCTTGGAAGTCATGTTGCTAGACAACAATGAATCTACGAGCTATGGAGAAGCGATGGTGGGCCCGGATTCCGACGAATGGCTCGAGGCCATAAAATCCGAGAGGATCCATGTATGAAAACAAAGTATAGACTTTGAAAGAACTACTTGATGGTCGTAAGGCTGTTGGGCACAGATGGATTTTAAAGGGAAGACAGACAATGATGGTAAGTGTCACCATTAAGAAAGCTCGACTTGTCGTTAAGATGTTTTCCGGCAAGTTCAAGGAGTTGACTGCGATGAGACTTTCTCACTCGTAGCGATGCTAAGAGTCTGTTAGAATTATATTAGCAGTTACTGCATTATTTATGAAATCTTGCAGATAGGATGTCAAAACATTGTTTCCTCGACGATTTTCTTGAGGAAAGGTTGTATGTGATACAACCAGAAGGTTTTGTCAATCCTGAAAGATGCTAACAAGTATGCAAAGCTCCAGCAATCCTTCTAAGGATTGGAGTAAGCATCTCGGAGTTGGAATGAACGCTTTGATGAGATGATCAAAGATTTTGGGTTTATACAAAGTTCATGAGAAACTTGTATTTCCAAAGAAGTGAGTGGGAGCACTATAGAATTTTTGATGAGCATATGTTGTTAACATATTGTTGATCAGAAATGATGTAGAATTTCTGGAAAGCATCCAGGGTTAGTTGAAAAGTGTTTTTAATGGAAAACCTGGATTAAGCTACTTGAACATTGAGCATCAAGATCTATAAGGATAGATCAAAAACGCTTAATAGTACTTTCAAATGAATACATACCGTGACAAGATTTTGAAGGAGTTCAAAATAGATCAGCAAAGAAGGAGTTCTTGGCTGTGTTACAAGGTGTGAGTATTGAGTAAGACTCAAGAACTGACCAGGGCAGAAGAAAGAGAAAGGACGAAGGTCGTCCCCTATGCTTTAGACGTAGGCTCTACAATATGCTATGCTGTGTACCGCACCTGAAGTGTGCCTTGCCATGAGTTAGTCAAGGGGTACAATAGTGATCCAGGAAGGGATCACATGACAGCGGTCGAACTTATCCTTAGTATCTAGTGGACTAAGGAATTTTCTCGATTATGGAGGTGGAAAGGGGGTTCGTCGTAAAGGGTTACGTTGATGCAAACTTTGAAACTAATCCGGATGACTCTGAGTAGTGAACCGGATTCGTATAGTAGAGCAGTTATTTGGAATAGCTCCAAGTAGCACGTGGTAGCTGCATCTACAAGATGACATAGAGATTTGTAAAGCACACACGGATCTGAATGTTGCAGACCCGTTCACTAAAACCTCTCTCGTAAGCATAACATGATCAAACCCTAGAACTCATTGAGTGTTAATCACATGGTGATGTGAACTAGATTATTCACTCTAGTAAACTCTTGGGTATTAGTCACATGGCGATGTGAACTTTGAGTGTTAATCACATGGTGATGTGAACTAGATTAGTGACTCTAGTGCAAGTGGGAGACTGTTGGAAATATGCCCTAGAGGCAATAATAAAATGGTTATTATTGTATTTCCTTGTTCATGATAATTGTCTGTTGTTCATGCTATAATTGTATTAACTGGAAACCGTAATACATGTGTGAATACATAGACCACAACATGTCCCTAGTAAGCCTCTAGTTGACTAGCTCGTTGATCAATAGATGGTTATGGTTTCCTGACCATGGACATTGGATGTCATTGATAACGGGATCACATCATTAGGAGAATGATGTGATGGACAAGACCCAATCCTAAGCATAGCACAAGATCGTGTAGTTCGTTTGCTAGAGCTTTTCTAATGTCAAGTATCATTTCCTTAGACCATGAGATTGTGCAACTCCCGGATACCGTAGGAATGCTTTGGGTGTACCAGACGTCACAACGTAACTGGGTGGCTATAAAGGTGCACTACAGGTATCTCCGAAAGTGTCTGTTGGGTTGGCACGAATCGAGACTGGGATTTGTCACTCCGTATGACGGAGAGGTATCTCTGGGCCCACTCGGCAATGCATCATCATAATGAGCTCAATGTGACTAAGGAGTTAGCCACAGGATCATGCGTTACGGTACGAGTAAAGTGACTTGCCGGTAACGAGATTGAACAAGGTATTGGGATACCGACGATCGAATCTCGGGCAAGTAATGTACCGATTGACAAAGGGAATTGTATACGGGATTGATTGAATCCTCGACATCGTGGTTCATCCGATGAGATCATCGTGGAACATGTGGGAGCCAACATGGGTATCCAGATCCCGCTGTTGGTTATTGACCGGAGAGTCATCTCGGTCATGTCTGCATGTCTCCCGAACCCGTAGGGTCTACACACTTAAGGTTCGGTGACGCTAGAGTTGTAGAGATATTAGTATGCGGTTAACCGAAAGTTGTTCGGAGTCCCGGATGAGATCCCGGACATCACGAGGAGTTCCGGAATGGTCCGGAGGTAAAGATTTATATATGGGAAGTCCTATTTTGGCCACCGAAAAATGTTCGGGATTTTTCGGTATTGTACCGGGAAGGTTCTAGAAGGTTCCGAAGTGGGGCCCACTTGCATGGGGGGACCCACATGAACGTGGGTAGTGGGGGCAAGGCCCCACACCCCTGGTCAAGGCGCACCAAGATCCCACCTTAGAAGGAATAAGATCATATCCCGAAGGGATAAGATCAAGATCCCTAAAAAAGGGGGATAACAATCGGTGGGGAAGGGAAATGATGGGATTTCTTTCCCCCACCTTTGCCAACGCCCCAATGGACTTGGAGGGCAAGAAACCAGCCCCCTCCACCCCTATATATAGTGGGGAGGCGCATGGGAGCAGCACCCCAAGCCCTGGCGCCTCCCTCCCTCCCGTGACACCTCTTCCTCCCCGCTTGCGCTTGGCGAAGCCCTGCCGGGATCCCGCTACTTCCACCACCACGCCGTCGTGCTGTTGGATCTCCATCAACTTCTCCTCCCCCCTTTCTGGATCAAGAAGGAGGAGACGTCCTTGCTCCGTACGTGTGTTGAACGCGGAGGTGCCGTCCGTTCGGCGCTAGGATCATCGGTGATTTGGATCACGACGAGTACGACTCCATCAACCCCGTTCTCTTGAACGCTTCCACTTAGCAATCTTCAAGGGTATGAAGATGCACTCCCTCTCTCTCGTTGCTAGATGACTCCATAGATTGATCTTGCTGATACGTAGAAAATTTTAAATTTCTGCTACGTTCCCCAACAGGTCGTGCCGCATGCTCCTGCCTCCCGTGGCCGGCTGTGCTGCCGCGGAGGCCTCACCGTCCCCATACTACTCCCACCCCTGTCCAGGCCATCCCTCCACTCACCCACTCCCCCTGTTATTCTGCGGCGATGGAAGCCTCACACCGCAGCCGAACCAGTGAACCCTTGTACTCCTCTCCGTGTGGGCATCCACTACCGCGTCTTCCCCGGCTCCGCGTCGTCCCCTTCCTAGGCCTCGCTGTCGTCCACCGCCGTGGTGCTCTCAGCGCGGCGTGGTCAATGTGGTCAACGACCGACTTCCATCAGAAGAGTACTGTATGTGGAGAGGCTGACAGCTGGGTCCACGGCAGCCGCAAGGAAGTGCCTCCTTATTACGCGCAAAATAATTATTCCTCCACCTGACAGCAGGGACCCACCGGACAGGCCACTAGTATTTCGCGGAAAAAAGTTTCCCCCCTGACTGCTGGGACCCACTGGATGGGCCACCGTATTTCGCGAAAAAACGTTTGCCCCTGACTGCTGGGACCCACCGGACGGACCATCGTATTTCGTGAAAAAAATGTTCCCCCCGCTGTCAGCTCGGACCCACCGGAAGTGCCTCCTTATTACGCACAAAAAATGAATACTCCTCCTGCTAGCTGGGACCCACCATGGTGGGAGGCTGACTTGTGGGCCTACTAAGTTGACGGGGACGGAGGGCTTTGTCAACTTAGTCAATATGAACAATTCTAGCTCCAGTGACCGTACGATGTCCATCCAACGGCCGTAGTGCTTCTTCAACCTCTGGTCTTCTTGCTCCAGCCGCCCAAAGCAGTGCCGGTCGTGCCGCATGCTCCTGCCTCCCGTGGCCGACTGTGCTGCCGCGGAGGCCTCATCGCCCCCTACTATTCCCACCGCTGGCCAGGCCCTGCGGCGACGGCAGCCTCACACCGCAGCCGAACCAGTGAACCCTCGTACCCCTCTCCGCGCGGGCTTCCACTGCCGCGTCTTCCCCGGCTCCACGTCGTCCCCTTCCTAGGCCTCACCGTCGTCCACCACCGTGGTGCTCTCCGTGCGGCGTGGTCAACGTGGTCAAGGAACGACTTCCATCGGAAGAGTACTGTACGTGGAGAGGCTGACAGCTGGGTCCATGGCCACAGCCCAGTTTTTTTGTGATTTGCCAAGTAAGTCGCTTTGTCAGGCCTGTTGGGCTGCAAATCTTTCAAGTCGAGGAGAGCTTTCATTCGGCTGGCCGAGAAAATGGCCCATCAGTAATGAGAAATGGGTTGTACATTTTTAAAACACATCAAACCGGCAATTAGTTTCAAATATCTTCTTTTTTATTTTGAGATTTTTAAATTACATTAATTTTTATGCATGGAGATTTGTTGGATTTTATATTGATATACATTTATTTTTAAAATCAGTTTGAATGTGAGTCGAAATTTCGGGATTAAAAATAGTTCGGACTGCACCGAAATATGCAAAATTTCATATAATTTTTTAACCGTGGCCACAATATGGGCTGTAATGCTAACAAAAAGAATATGGGCTCCAAAAAAACCTTAATAATTAGCAAATGGGCTGTAAATTATTAGAAATAATGGCAGATGGGCTGTATGCTGTTTTCCACAGATTTGAGGCTTTCCTAAAAAAAGGTTGACGCACAAGCAGTGACTGTTGGATGGCCATCCAACGGCCGTCGTGCTTCTTCAATCTCTGCTCTTCCTGCTCCAGCCGCTCAAACAAGCGCCGGCGGGACTACCTGCTCCCTCCTCCCCACAGCCGGCTCTACTGCCGCGCAGGCCTCACCGCCCCACGGTACTCCCATCGCTGGCCTAGCCATCCCTCTACTCACCCACACCTGTTGTTATCCTCCGGCGACGGCAGACGAACCAGTAAACCCTCGTACAGTCGTACTCCCCTCCGCGTGGGAAACAACTGCCGAGTCTTCCATGCCTCCGTGTCGTTCCCTTCCTAGGCCTCGCCGTCGTCCACCGCCCTGGTGCTCTCGGCGCGGCCTGGTCAACGTGGTCAACGACCGACATGCATCTGAAGTGGACTATACGTGGAGAGGCCGACAGCTGGGTCCACGGACGCACGCAAGGAAATGCCTCCTTATTACGCGCAAAATAATGATTCCTCCACCTGACATCAGGGACCCACCTAAAGGGCCTCTGTATTTCGTGAAAAAAACATTACCGCCACTGACAGCTCGGACCCCACCAGCTATATCTTCGCACGCAAGGAAGTGCCTCCTTATTACGCACAAAAAAATGAATACTCCCCCTGTTAGCTGGGACCCAGTATAGTGGCAGGCTGACTTGTGGGCCTACTAAGTTGACGGGGACGGAGGGCTTTGTCAACTTAGTCAATATGCACGATTCTAGATCCAGTGATCGTACGATGTCCATCCAACGGCCGTAGTGCTTCTTCAACCTCTGGTCTTCTTGCTCCAGCCGCCCAAACCAGCGCCGATCGTGCCTCGTGCTCTTGCCTCCTGTGGCCGGCTGCGATGCGGCGGAGGCCTCACCGCCCCCTACTACTCCCACTGCTGGCCAGGCCATCCCTCTACTCACCCACACCCCCTGTTATTCTGCGGCGACGGCAGCCTCACACCGCAGCGAACCAGTGAACCCTCGTACTCCTCTACGCGTGGGCATCCACTGCCGCGTCTTCCCCGGCTCCGCGTCGTCCCCTTCCTAGGCCTCGCTGTCGTCCACCGCCCTGGTGCTCTCGGCACGGCGTGGTCAACGTTGTCAAGGAACGGCTTCCATCGGACGTGGACTGTACGTGGAGAGGCTGACAGCTGGGTCCACGGCCGCAGCAAGGAAGTGCCTCCTTATTACGTGCAAAATAATTATTCCTCCACCTGACAGCGGGGACCCACCGGACGGGCCACCGTATTTCACAAAAAAAACGTTTCCCCCCTGACTGCTGGGACCCACCAGCTACACCTTTGCACACAAGGAAGTGCGTCCGGAAAAAAAAACAAAACAATTCGCCCCCTGACTGCTGGGACCCACCAGCTACATCTTCGCACGCAAGGAAGTGCCTGACAGTCGGGACCCACCTGGTCGAAGCGTACGTAGCGTTGTCATTCTGGTCGCAAACGTGTACGTACATATATACTGGTGGATGTAGAGGCGCGCACGTGTCGTAGTAGAGGCGCGTACGTGTCGTAGTAGAGGCGCGCACGTAGCATGTACATGTACGTACAGCGGCCAGGGTGCAAGAAATAAAATACGGCCACGTATGTGTACATACGGGCGGGGACTCGAACGCCTACTCGCGCATACGTACGGCCAGGGCTCGTGTACATGGCTGGGTCGGAACGGAGAAACAGCATCGTCGTCGTGTTCATGGGGAGGCAACGGAATGCGTCGTGTTCATGGGGAGGCAACGGAATGCGTCGTGTTCATGGGGAGGCAACGGAATGCGTCGTGTTCATCGGGAGGCAACGGAACGCATGGGAGCCAACCGGCTGGGTCGGAACGTAATGCATGGTCGTGTTCATCGGGAGGGCTTGGACGGAACAGGCGATGGTAACGAGGCCTGGCGTACCGCGGAACGGAGGAAACGGACCTCCTACGGTCGAAACGGGGGTACTGTTGATCGGGAGGGGTGTGGCGTACCGCAAAACGGAGGAAACGGACCTCCTACGGTCGAAACGGGGGTCCTGTTGATCGGGAGGGGTGTGGCGTACCGCAAAACGGACGAAACGGACCTCCTACGGTCGAAACGGGGGTCCTGTTCATCGGGAGGGGTGTGGCGTACCGCAAAACGGGACTCCACGGGATACTGTTCATCTCCACCGTCGACCTCCTCCAGCCTCCACGGGCTACCGTCGACCTCCTCCAGCCTCCACGGGCTCCTGTT
>NC_057808.1:354990651-355208198 GCF_018294505.1 Triticum aestivum
TCCAGCCCTCCACCACACCACGAGGTCCTGTTCATCCAGAGGCAATGCCACCACTCACTATTCATCCAATCCCCCCCCCCCGCGCAACGCTCACTGTTCGTCCCAGAGGCAGCATCGATCAGCTTCAGTTAGCAGCAGTAGCGAAGGAATCGCTCGATCGGGTTCAGTTAACAGCCATCGATCGATCGCTCGGGTTCAGTAACGCGTAGCCTGTAGTGCAATCGCTCGGGTTCAGTTAGAGCCCAACGCCTCACTCGGGTTCAGTTAGAGCCAACGCCTCGCACACACGCGCGTACGTGTACGAGAGAAACGCGCATCGCTCGGCCCCCGACCTCCCACCGTAACCGGGAACTCCCTGAAATTTTCCTCGCCCTCGCTTCTACCACGGTTTTTCCGTCATGGACGGCCCAAAGAATGTCATGCAGCTGCGTCTCCAGCCCGCCCAGGGCGAAAAGCCCATTTTCTGTCATGATTTTTTGTCATAGAAGTAGGAGCCCACCACATCTATGATGATACCGGGTTTTGTCACAATTATCGTCATAGAAGTGTCATATGTATGACAGAAATTTTTTTCGTTCGGCCCAAAATGTCACGGATGTGTCTTTTTTTGTAGTGACAATGGAAAGGAAGATATGATTATCAGATTTAAACAGAACAATGGAAACGAAAATGTGTTTAAACACATATTTCAAGGGTATATCCTTCCCAAGGACAAGCAGAGCATGATATCCAGGACAGGATATAATGTAGAAAACTCTTTAGGTAAGGTGAGAGAAATTTCATGACATTACCCATACAACGGTGTTTGGATAACTGAGCAAGAAACAATTAGCATTGGGATCAGTGTTCTTGTTGAAAATCGGAGTACCACAGACGTGCTTCGAGATAGCATTGACATGGTCTTCAAGCAAAGGTCGGACTTCGGATACACGGAGGATCCATCAGGATAAACTTATTAAACAAGGCATTCAATTTCCTCATGGAAGAATGGTTAACCTTGCTAAAAAGGAAACTATAACGAAAGGTCCTTCGGCCAGTTGTGCTAGGCATGACATCATCTTACCGGGTCATATAAAGACCAATGCTATGACTCTTGGAAAATATCCCAACCATCATATCCGACTGAGATTCAGATCTGATTGGTGTCGGGATACCTCAGACTTAGGATACCTGAGAAGAAAAGGTGCAACACAAATTGACGAGATGACAATGTAAGATTCTCGGGAAATGAACTATGGAAGCGAGTTCCGATACAAGAGTTCATTAGTAAACCATAGAGAGGATGAGGAGGTGGCTGATGGACTCAGCTGCAATTCATCGAGGCTTGCAAAAGCTGGATTTCCACAATTAAGTGAACGAGGTGATAGCATCGGACACGCCTAAGTATATAATGAGGTATGTCTGATGTGAACCTCCACAATTAAATATTGAACGAAAATGCACCTGGAAATATGGACCAAGTAGGACGATCAAAGTTAGAATGGTGATTCGATAACGAAACTATCAACCATTCACTTCAAAACAATAGGGTTGCTAGAGGTATTAAATTCTCACAACAGAGTTCACTCAACACGGGGCCAAGAAAAGAATGGTGATGGCGAGAAGCATCGCTGCAACAAGAATTTCTTAAGAGGTGGTGAAATTCTCACGACATTCCTGACATAAAAGATGGTAATATTCCCCAAGGTAAGGAAGAACAAATGCTGGGTAGCAAGGAACTCAAGGTATAACACAAAACACGAACAAGTTTGTGTTGGAGGGAAGGCAATAAAGTGGCCAATGATAACACAAATCATCGAGGGCAAGGATGGTATTTCTCGTCATGAATTCAATTGATATCCTAAAAGGAGTCAAAATGTTGATGAGGATCACGACAAATTTTGTAAAGAGATTTCATGAAGATGTAATCGATGAGTGATGACATCAAGTCAAAGGAATGATGAAGCAAGAGGTTATTGGAACCACAGGTACGACACAAACTCGAAATCAAGTTTGTTGTTCAAGGAGAAATGATATGATGAGGAAGATCGACGTAAGATTAGCTCAACGTCGAAATTTGTGCTCCGGGAAGAAGGACCAGGTAGCACGGTTAAAATTTAGCACGATAACGATATAGCCTATCAGGCTAGGAATGACTTCAAAGGATTAATAAACTCATAAGCAATGAAAATTACTTAGAATTATTGAGTTGGAGTGCGGAATCAATTCACCTATCGGTATTCCCAAGTGACTAATAACTTAGAACCCGGGGGAAATCTGAAGTCGGTGAGAAGCAATACTAGATGAAAACTCATAGGAAGCAACACAGTTCTTTGATACTCTCAAGATACCGGAGGGTAAAACTCAAAGGTAGATCGACATAGGGGTTGCGGAGATGTATTGATCCGCAAAAGACAAGTGTTTTCACTTGCTTGAGAAATGGGATCAAGTAGAAAATATGGTCGGAACCACGATTGCAAATGATCATCTCACAGATACCAGATAATATTATATCAAGGCAATGGTTATTATTGCAAGAAGCTTCCATGATAGGATCTACATCGTGTCCATGGGCATGAACACAAGTTCAAGGTCGACTCCCACTTCTTCAATGTATAACCTTCCATTCACCTCTCGCTTTTTGAAAATGACATTAGTTGTTGAAAGTTTTACCTGGTGCGATACGAGATGAGTATGACCCGTGAAATCTTTCGGGCTCACATAGATTAGGAAAAGGCATAGGTTCAACCCATTAGGGTCTCTTAGGAACATATACCACAAACTTCAGGAGTAAATAACACAAGCTCGAAAGTAGAGCATGGTTGGTCAATCCGAGGATAGGATTTACCAATGGAAAAAGAACTACCAAAGTGATTGAATATGAAGGACGCTATCGGATAAAATCCAACAAAGGATCTGATGGTCCATAGTGGAGCTGATGTGGGTATCGGCACACAACCAGAGGAAGAAACAATGTGAAGGCATTGGATTATAGTAGCAACTGACTAATTCAAAGCTCACAGGTAAAGGAATTATGATTTCCAAATCAAAGGAGCAGAAGCAAACGCTCTGATTAAGGATGGATAAGTTGAATAAACTTAGGGGTACAATCGACGGCAATTTGATTGGTCGATAACCAGCTCATGTTCAAAATGACATCTGAGCCGGAAAGATATTTTAAAAGGATCAACCAATGATTGCGTGCATTCGCACTCATGTTGAATCAATAGGATCAAAATGACAGTGTCAAAGGAGACTAATGAATATTGCCAAACATATGGGAAGCATTCATAATGCAAGCAGACAAGTATTTGCAGAGCAATAAAGCTACTAAGGATTTTCGGAGGATCGAATAGTATTTCGAAGAATTTTGTGAAACACCTGAACAACTGGGGATGAGAGGATACTCGGTAAGTGCGAGGAATTATCCGTAGGGGTATTTATGCTGAATAGAGCTAATAGTAGGCACAAAGGATTCTCGAGATATTGGAAAATATTCCGTGGTATCTAGTAATATCAAGAGCATCTTGGGATGAAGGTATGGATGGCGAGTGTATGTATTTATCCATAGGGATATATCGGTGATAGGGAATTGCAGAAACGACGAGCACAAAGTCTCAAGAGAACATCAGAGGGTATCTTCAGAATCTTCTGGTTCAGCAGGCGATCATCTGTGATAAGGGCTCTCTGGGAGGAAGTAGTTACGAGAACCTAGAGTCAGAGTTAGTAAAATTCATTTAACCCGAATAGAAGAGGGACCCAGAGTATAGGCTAGGAATAAAAGATCCTAATACCACCCAACGGCGACGTGGGCCCGTAAGCCACACAGCCATGTTAGTAAAAGTTTTGTAATGTCTAGACTCGACTTCGGCCAAGGAGTGTGGAATGGGGATTCCTACACGCAGTCGGCTCTGATACCAACTTGTGACGCCCCCGATTCAATCGTACACTAATCATACACGTGAACATGTACGATCAAGATCAGGGACTCACGGGAAGATATCACAACACAACTCCAAAAATAAAATAAGTCATACAAGCATCATAATACAAGCCAGGGGCCTCGAGGGCTCGAATACAAGTGCTCGATCATAGACGAGTCAGCGGAAGCAACAATATCTGAGTACAGACATAAGTTAAGCAAGTTTGCCTTAAGAAGGCTAGCACAAACTAGGATACAGATCAAAAGAGCGCACGCCTCCTGCCTGGGATCCTCCTAAACTACTCCTGGTCGTCGTCAGCGGCCTGCACGTAGTAGTAGGCACCTCCGGTGTAGTAGGAGTCGTCGTTGATGGTGGCGTCTGGCTCCTGGGCTCCGGCATCTGGTTGCGACAACCAGGTAGAAAGGAAAGGGGGAAAAGAGGGAGAAAAGCAACCGTGAGTACTCATCCAAAGTACTCGCAAGCAAGGATCTACACTACATATGCATGGGTATATGTGTAAAGGGGCTATATCGGTGGACTGAACTGCAGAATGCCAGAATAATAGGGGGATAGCTAATCCTATCGAAGACTACGCTTCAGGCCACCTCCATCTTGCAGCATGTAGAAGAGAGTAGATGGTAAGTTCACCAAGTAGCATCGCATAGCATAAACCTACCCGGCGATCCTCCCCTCGTTGCCGTGTTAGAGAGCGATCACCGGGTTGTATCTGGCACTTGAAAGGGTGTGTTTTATTAAGTATCCGGTTCTAGTTGTCATAAGGTCAAGGTACAACTCCGGGTCGCCTGTTACCGTGGACACGGCTATTCGAATAGATCAACTTCCCTGCAGGGGTGCACCACATTACCCGACACGCTCGATCCCTCTGGCCGGGCACACTTTCCTGGGTCATGTCCGGCCTCGGAAGATCAACACGTCTGAAAGGATCGATATAGTTGACTAGAGGGGGGTGAATAGGCAACTAACAATTTTTAGCTTTTCTTTATCAATTTAAACTTTGCATCAAAGTAGGTTGTCTAGATATGCAACTAGGTGAGCAACCTATATGATGCAACAACAATAAGCATACACACAAGCAAGAGATAAAGCAAAAATAAGCTTGCACAAGTAAAGGCACGAGATAACCAAGAGTGGAGCCGGTGAAGACGAGGATGTGTTACCAAAGTTCCTTCCCTTTGAGAGGAAGTACGTCTCCGTTGGAGCGGTGTGGAGGCACAATGCTCCCCACGAAGCCACTAGGGCCACCGTATTCTCCTCACGCCCTCACACATGCGAGATGCCGTGATTCCACTATTGGTGCCCTTGGAGGCGGCGACCGAACCTTTACAAACAAGGTTGGGGCAATCTCCACAACTTAATTGGAGGCTCCCAACGATACCACGAAGCTTTACCACAATGGACTATGGCTCCGCGGTGACCTCAACCGTCTAGGGTGCTCAAACACCCAAGAGTAACAAGATCCTCAACGGATTAGTGGGGGGATTCAAATATCTCTTGGTGGAAGTGTAGATCGGAGCCTTCTCAACCAATCCCTAGAGAATCAACAAGTTTGATTGGCTAGGGAAGGAGATCGGGCGAAAATGGAGCTTGGAGCAACAATGGAGCATGGAGGTGGAAGAGGTAGTCAACTAGAGGAGGAAGACACCCCTTATATAGTGGAAGAAGAAATTCAACCATTATCCACCAACTTAGCCTGCGCAGCGCGGTACTACCGCACCTGAGGCGCGGTACTACCGCAGGGGCACGCGGTACTACCGCACCTGAGGCGCGGTACTACCGCACCTGAGGCGCGGTACTACCGCAGGGCCCCGCGGTACTACCGCCCACACAGCAGAGACCAAAACAACCAAAGGTGCACTAAGGCAGAGGGCGGTAGTACTGCTGGCGCAGTACTACCGCTCCCCCTTGCGGTACTACCGCAAGGCAGGGACTGTCCAGGGATGGGAAGGCACGGATATAAAAAATTACATCCGTGGCTACTTCCGCAGAGTTGGAGTCGATGCAAAAACCCGACGCGGTAGTACCGTAAGCTAGCCGCGGTACTACCGCGTGGGGCGCGGATGTAAAAAATTACATCCGCCCCTTACTGCCGCGTACTTGCGGAACTAAGTCAGGGACCACGGTACTACCGCTTACTAGAAGCGGTACTACCGCACCAGCGGGCGGTACTACCGCAAGGTCCTGCGGTACTACCGCTCTAGGGAGCAGTACTACCGCATGCCTTAGTTCGGCAAGCAAGAGCAATATTGCATAGACAAGGAAAACATAGGATGCTCCAAAGGCAAGAGGAAAGGAGGTGCAAAGGGAGATGTGTACGTGATGAATCCACCCAACCTTTCCAACGCGGACCCCCTCTTAATAGTATGGCTTCCCTACGACTCAATACCAACAAAAAGAACCGAAGAGAAACACCGTCTTCCATATCCTTCGAGGGGAACCAAATCATCTTGTGCCTAGTCAATATATCTGAAATATTCGATGCACATGATTAGTCCGCAAAAGCATTGTCATCAATCACCAAAACCAACTAAGGGATAAAAATGCCCTTACAATCTCCCCCTTTTTGGTGGATTGATGACAGCACGGGATTTGCACGAGAGTATAACGCAAAGAGCAGGGGCAATCCCCAAGTCTCTAAAATATAGACGGGCTCCCCCTAGATGTGTGCTATCTCGATGAGTGCTTTGGACTGCACGGCACACATACTAGGATCAACACTCCCCCTATATTTTATAGACATGGCAAATCTTGCAATAAGGCTAAAGCTAAGCAAGATAGACAGGAGCATAGGTAATAAGCACAAGATAGAGTAAGCTCACTACGGTACGATAGAGTGCATAGACAGGAGCAAAGGTAATAAGCACAAGATAGAGTAAGCTCACTACGGTACGATAGAGTGCATATGTCTTACACCATATGATCGAAAGTCTCACGAGCACAAACCAAAGCAAACCAAAGCAAACGAAATAAACGAAGTTCAACTGACCCAAACATGACACAACTCGCAAATCCTACACTCTCTCCCCCTTTGGCATCGAGACGCCAAAAAGGCAGAGAGGACACCTACAGCAATAGTGGTGGCTCAAGCGGAGTAGTCACTTGCACGCTCCTCGTCAGACGCTGCAGCTGGGACGGACTCCTCCTCAGACTCGGTCCACCAATAACCCTGCTTGTGCAGCCATTCTGCCTCTGGGGTGATGTTCACCTATGACCCGCTAGAGATGTTATCGCCAAAGGTCCTGAAAATCCGCTTGTCGCGGCGGTGAGTCTCCTTGGAAGCCACATGGGTCTGGTACTGCCCCTTTGCCTGCATACAGAACAACATCTTCATCTTGTTCTTCAGTCGCTTAGCCCAAGAAGGCTCAGAGGTGGGAGGGATGTAACCCTCAGAGCTATCCTCATCTGCTGCCTCCTCCTCATCCTCATCTGCATCCACGTCCATGGCAGCCGCAGTATCAGCACGAGAGGTAGTGTTGTCCCACTGAGGCTTGATACGGAGGTTGATGGGCTCATGCCGGATCCAACCAGGGGCCTCAAACACATCCTGAGGGTAGACCTGCTCCCAGGTAGCCGATATCAACTCAAACAGATAAGGTCCATAGATGGGGACCTTGCGGTTGTAGACCGCAAAGCGAAGCTCATGCCACATGATATGTGAGACATCAAGTGGTGGTGTCTGAGAGTTGCGAGCATCTTCACACAGGAGCATCATATCCACAAGATAGGCATGCACCTTGTCCTTGTCCCCAATGCAGGGGAAGAGAGTGTTGCGGAAGATCCGGTGCATGATGTCAAGAGAGGAGTTGAGTACCCAAGATGACTTGCCATTGGAGAGCCTCTTCTCCACATAGTAGGGCATAAGCTTGTTCTTGTTGGCAGACTCGGGATTGGCATGAGGGCGAACACCTTGGGGTGTGGCGAGCCCCTCATCCGGAACCCCAAGCAAGGTCATGAATTCCTTCCAAGTAGCAGACAGTTGCCGACCATTGGTCATCCAAGTCATGGTCCTTTCCTTATTGGGATGAAAATGCACTGAGGCAAAGAACTGAGCAAGGATCTCAGGATCATAGTCTTTGTGGAATGAGATGATATGCTCAATGCCAAATTGCTCCACTAGGTCCAAAGCCTCACCAAAGTATTCCCGGTGCGCCTCTTTGCGCATGTGATGCAAGTTGAGCCACTTCACCTCCACATGGATATTTTGCTTGGCCTTGATGACATCCAGATAGATGAGATTCTGCTGCTTGGTCCAGAATAGATCATTCCCTCGAAAGTTAGCACGAGGGTTTCCATACGGATTGTTCTTCCTCCGAGAGATGGACTCAGCAAGCGGTATCTCATCCATACCCTTGGCGGGGTCCTTCTCTTTGGTGGCAGTGGTCTTGGTTCTGCGTTGGGGGGCATTGGAGCCCTCTGCTTCCTCTGTGTTGCGCATACGCTTCGATCCCGTGTCACGGCTTGGATTGGAGCGGCGAGCCGGAGCACCTGAGCCACCACCTAAAACACACACCACAAAACAAACACGCACAAAACATGAGAAGGTTCAATGCAAGGACCATAGCAAAGCAGGAGAAACAAGTAGACATGGTACGTGAGAAGTGCCACAAGAGGGATTTGAGACGACAGTAGTATCGTGTGGTGTGCCACGTGCGGTAGTACCGCTCCATGGAGCGGTAGTACCGTAGACACGGTAGTACCGCACCAGTAGGGCGGTAGTACCGGACGTGCGGTAGTACCGCACCTGAAGAGCGGTAGTACCGCACGGTTGCAGATCCGAAACAGCCATGGAGATGTGAGCACAACCGTGTCAACACGCGGTACTACGGTCGATCAAATCCATCACGGGACAACTATAGCAAGTACCAACACTACACAAAACTACTCTCCTACATCCTACTCTTGCATAGATTGGGCCTAAAATCTCAAGAACAACTTGCACCTCCCCAAAACCTAAAAGCAACAAGACGAACAAGAAAAAGGGAGGAATTGGGGAGAAACCTTGTTCCATGGCAAGAGGGAGTGGTGGGGAACGATCCCACCGGTCGGAATCCGAGGAGAGCGGCCAGAGACGGAGATCCGGCGAGGACCTCCGGCGCCGTTCTTGAGTGAGAGAGAGAGAGAGACGGAGTGGGGAGAGAGACAAATGGGTATGGGGGAGTTGGAACCCCCCTGCCCGTGTTTAACCCCCACACGCCCTCGACCGCACGGTAGTACCGCAAGTCATCGCGGTACTACCGCCCCGAGCGGAAGTACCGCACCGTGACTATAGTACCGCTCCCCCAGGCGGCAGTAAAAAATTACTGCCGCGCTGGGTGCGGTAGTACCGTGCGTCATTGCAGTAGTACCGCCCTAGGCGGAAGTACCGCACCTAGGCCGTAGTACCGCTCTTCCAGGCGGCAGTAAAAAATTACTGCCGCGCTGGGTGCGGAAGTACCCAGTGCTCCTTACGCGGTAGTACCGCACGTCATTGCGGTAGTACCGCACGTCATTGCGGTAGTACCGCCCGGGTGGAAGTACCGCACCGAGGCCATAGTACCGCTCTTCCAGGCGGCAGTAAAAAAATTACTGCCGCGCTGGGTGCGGAAGTACCGCGCCCCCCCCCTTGCGGTAGTACCGTGGCAGGCCGCGGTAGTACCATGAGCTCAAGAAAGATAGTTTCAACCAAAAGTGAGAACACCTAAGCACGGAACCTTCAAGCGAGAGACCACACCAAAGAGCTAACACACTGGACACCACAAGCACAAGCTCGGCACGAAGGAAGAGAGGCAAGAGACAACACAGACCAAAAACAAGACACAAACTCTCCAAGGAGAGGGCGGTGGCCGGAGCCACCTATGTTTGAGTCAATTGGTATGGCACCGCGAAGAATTATCCTTGGGCCCATGACCAAAACTCATCTTTGAAGCACAAGTACCATCAAAAATGGCTAATGTGAAAGAGTTGATCACTTTATGCATAATGGGGGAGGGAGAGTTCATTGAGAGAACAACACTCCCCCTATGTCCATGCCTACACCTAGATTAGACAACAAGTTGAGTGTGGTGGGGTGTGCAAGGGTTCAAGCAACATTGCTCGAATCAATGATATTTAGCTCATGCCTTAACTCGCGAAATCTTGCTTCATCCAAAGGCTTCGTGAAAATATCTGCAAGGTTATCATGGGTGTTGACGTAGTTGAGCTCGATCTCCCCTCGCCTAATGTGATCTCGGATGAAGTGATACTGAATCTCAATATGCTTCGTCTTGAAGTGTTGCACGGGGTTGAGAGAAATCTTGATGGCACTTTCATTATCACACCAAAGAGGCACTTTGTCACAAATGACACCGTAAACCTTTAAAGTTTGCCTCATCCATAAGAGTTGTGCACAACAACTACCGGCTGCCACATACTCCGCTTCAGTGGACGAGAGAGACACATAACTTTGCTTTTTAGAAGACCAACTTACCAAAGAGTAACCAAGGAATTGGCACCCTCCGGAAGTGGACTTCCTATCCACTTTGTCTCCCGCCCAATCGGAGTCCGAAAATCCTACAAGCTTGAAGTTTGCTCCTCTTGGGTACCATAAGCCAAAGTTTGGGGTATGAGCCAAATATCGAAAGATTCGCTTGACCGCCACAAAGTGGCTTTCCTTAGGTGCGGCTTGAAACCGTGCACAAATTCCCACACTCAACATGATATCCGGTCTAGATGCACAAAAGTAAAGCAAGGAACCAATCATGGAGCGATATACCTTTTGATCCACCGCTTTACCATTGGGATCGATGTCAAGTTGGCACTTGGTGGGCATTGGAGTGGACGCCGGCTTGACATCACTTAGCTTGAATCTCTTGAGCATGTCTTGAGTGTATTTGGCTTGGTTGATGAAGGTTCCTTCTCTTCTTTGCTTTACTTCGAAACCGAGAAAGAACTTCAACTCTCCCATGGAAGACATCTTGAACTTTGAGGTCATGAGTGCGGCAAATTCCTCATTGAAAGCTTTGTTAGGGGAACCAAAGATAATGTCATCAACATATAGTTGGCATACAAACAACTCCCCTTTGACCTTCTTAGTAAAAAGAGTGGGGTCGATTAGCCCAACTTCAAACCCACGATCTTGTAACAACTCGGTAAGGTGGTCATACCACGCACGTGGGGCTTGTTTAAGGCCATAGAGTGCCTTATCGAGTTGATACACATGATCGGGAAAGTAGGGATCCTCGAACCCGGGGGGTTGCTTGACATAAACCAACTCATTAATAGGACCATTAAGAAAAGCACTCTTCACATCCATTTGTTGCAACTTAAAGTTGTGATGAGAAGCGTAAGCAATCAACAAACGAATAGATTCAAGGCGAGCAACGGGAGCAAAGGTTTCACCGTAGTCGATACCCTCGACTTGGGAGTAGCCTTGTGCCACCAATCGTGCCTTGTTGCGAATGATGGTCCCATGAGCATCTTGCTTGTTCTTGAATATCCACTTGGTTCCAATGACATTGTGGTTCCCCGTTGGCCTCGGCACTAATCTCCACACCTTGTTGTACTTGAAGTTGTTGAGTTCTTCATGCATGGCATTAAGCCAATCCGGATCTTCGAGTGCTTCATATACCTTTTGGGGTTCAACACAAGAGACAAACGCGTGATGTTCACAATAGTTTGCCAATTGTCTACGAGTGCTTACCCCCTTTTGAATGCCTCCAAGCACATTCTTCATGAGATGACCCTTGGTGGAGAGCTTGGATGCAATCTTGGCGGCACGACGCTCCAATTCCTCCTCGGTGGTGAGTTGAGGAGCGATCACTTGATCATATTGAGCATCGTCTTGAGCTTGTTCTTGATCTTGAACTTGCTCGGAGGAGAGAACTTGACCTTGGGCATCACTTGGTGTGTCAACACCGTCTTGAGCATGATCTTGCCCTTGGTCTTGTTCATGAGGTTGAGGGCCTTCACTTTGTTCTTCAGAAGCGTGTGGGCCTTGGGTTGGTGATGGCTCCACTTGAGTGGAGCATTGTCCTTCTCCTTCGGCCACAAGGGGTTCCTCAATGGGTAGGATAAAACCAACACCCATTCTTCTTATGGCTTGAGGAGGAATTTCATCACCTACATCACAAGTGCCACTTTGCTCCACTTGGGAGCCGTTATTCTCATCAAACTCCACGTTACACGTCTCCTCAATAAGTCCCGTGGATTTATTGAGGACACGGTAAGCATGAGAGTTTGTAGCATAACCAACAAATATGCCCTCATAAGCTCTAGCCTCAAATTTAGACAACCGAACACCTTTCTTGAGAATGAAGCACTTACACCCGAACACCCGAAAATACTTGAGGTTGGGCTTGTTACCGGTGAGTATCTCATATGGAGTCTTGTTCAAGCCCTTGCGGAGGTAGAGCCGATTGGATGCATGACACGCGGTGTTGATGGCTTCGGCCCAAAAGTTGTATGGAGACTTGAACTCCGCCATCATGGTCCTTGCCGCATCCATCAACGTCCGGTTCTTCCTCTCCGCAACACCGTTTTGTTGAGGGGTGTAAGGTGCGGAATATTGATGCTTGATCCCCTCATCACTAAGAAACTCATCCAAGGTGTAGTTCTTGAACTCGGTGCCGTTGTCGCTTCTTATTGTCAAGATCTTTGCATTGTGTTGACGTTGGGCTTCATTTGCAAAGTCAATGACAGTTTGTTGGGTCTCACTCTTCCTCTTGAAGAAATACACCCAAGTGTATCTTGAATAGTCATCCACAATCACCAAGCAATACTTCCTACCCCCAAGACTATCAAAAGATGGAGGCCCAAAGAGATCCAAATGAAGGAGCTCCAAAGGCCTCTTCGAGTAAATGATAGTCGTGGGAGGGTGAGCCTTCTCATGTAGCTTTCCTTCGATACAAGCACTGCAAGCACGATCTTTAGCAAAACTAACATTCGTTAGTCCACGGACATGGTCCCCCTTGAGAAGACTTTGCAAAGATCTCATATTGACATGGGCTAAACGGCGATGCCAAAGCCATCCCACGTCAACTTTAGCCATTAGGCATGTCGCGGTCTTAGTGGGTCGCTCCGAAAAGTTAATCACATAGAGACCGTTCTCGACATGCCCAACAAAGGCTACTTTAAGAGTCTTGCTCCACAAGAGGGCCACGGTATCAATATCAAAGAAAGTGGCAAAGCCCATGATTGCAAGTTGACGAACGGAAAGTAAATTGTATGCAAGGGACTCAACAAGCATGACCTTCTCGATCGTGAGATCATGAGAAATGACAACTTTGCCGAGTCCCAATACCTTAGAAGACGAGGCATCACCCCACTCGAAATTGGTGGGCATAGATGGAATCTTGTGCACGTCCACCACCAAGTCCTTGCTTCCGGTCATATGATTTGTAGCTCCACTATCGAGCAACCATGATCCCCCACCGGAAGCAAACACCTACAGGAGATCAATGCTTGGTTTTAGGTACCCATTTTGTAATGGGTCCTTTGATGTTAGTAACAAGGGTCTTAGGAACCCAAATAGACCATTCAATGTACTCATGAGGAGAACCAACAAATTTGGCATAAACATGCCCATCACTAGCACGGCATAACACATAAGAAGGATTAAAGTCGCTGGCTTTGTTGGAAGGAGTGGCATTGCCCTTCTTGACACCGCCACCCTTCACATTGTTCTTCTTCTCCTTGCAAGCACCCTCTCCCTCCTTCACAAAAGTTTGCTTGAGAGGAGGAGGTCGTTTGGTCTTGTAATTCTTCTTCTTGTTCTTGGGATTGGGTGCGAACCCAATCCCCTCCTTGGCCACAACTTACTTTTGATTGCTCAAAAGGTCGTTGAGGTTCTTCTCACCTTGTATGCATGACACAAGGCCTTTCTCAAGTTGCTCCTTCAACTTAGAATTCTCCTCAACAAGATACACATGCTCACAACAAGGGTTAGTAGCATTTGCATTATCAATTAACACCATATGAGGAAAGGTGGCTTTCTTCTTAGTTAGCTTCACTTGGAGTTGATCATGAGACTCCTTGAGGCTAGCATGAACACCCTTCAAGACTTTGTGAGCCTTGTCGAGAATGTCAAACTCCTCTTTGAGTCTAGCAAGATCAACCCAAGCTTTGCCTTCTCGGAGTTTAGCACACGAGAGACAACAAGAGCATGATCAAGATCTTTCTTTAACTTAGCATGATCATCGTTGTGTGACTCCTCAAGAGCCAAACGAAGACCACGCTCTTCGTCAAGAGCATTGGAAAGATCTGAAATCTCATCGGCATAGTCACGACTATGCCCCTCCATCTTAGAGATGGTATCTTCGTGAGCCTCGATCATGTCATTGGCTTCACCAAGTTGTTCCAAGAGAGCAACGAAGTGCTTCTTGGATTTACCCTTGAGTTTACCCATAAAGGTCTCAAACTCATTCTCCTCCACATTTGTCCCCTCATGTTCATCAAAGCTATCCGTCGAAGAAGGATGATTAATGATGGTAGTTTTGATGTTGGGGGTTACCTTGTTGGTGGCTTTAGCCATGAGGCACTTGGCGGTGATGTTCTCATTGGGTGAGTCGAAGAGAGACATCCGTGGAGTCATCGCAATGGCAACGGAGGCCATGGCAACCGACTCACCATCTTCATTATCGTCATCATCCTCATTGTACTCTTCTTGTACCACCAATGCCTTGGGAGGAGTCTTCTTGGTGAAGTTGCTCTTGTTGGGGAACGACTTGGCCTTGTCCTTTCGGATGAGCTTGCCACCATTGTCTTCCCTCTTCTCGTAAGGGCACTCCGCAACAAAGTGGCTCACATTGCCACAATTGAAGCAAGTCCTCACTCGTTGCTTGCCCTTTGCGCCACTTGAATTGTTCTTGTTGAAGTTTGGCCTTGAGTTCTTCTTGCTCCAAAATTACCTTGAGGCAAGAGCCATGTGTTCATGATAGGCATACTTCGTATCTTCGAGGTTGCTCTCATCTTCTTCCTCTTCATCCTCTTCCTCCATACTAACCTTGGCCTTTAGAGCAAGGTTGGGCTTCTTTACTCTTTGAGAGCGAAGAACCGCATTGTCGGCGGTCTTGTCCAAGATGCTCATAGCAACGAACTTATCCAACACTTCACTTGAGGACAAGATGTGGAAGTCCGGCCTTTGACGAATGACGGAGGACATGGCTTTGTGGTATGGCATCATTGCCTTGAGGAATTTGCGCTTGATCCAATTGTCATCCGTGTCCTTACTTCCATGACCTCGGAGAGAGACCGCGAGTTTGGATACTCTCCAATAAAGCTCACGAGGTTCTTCATATTCTTTCATTGCAAACTCATCGGCTTCATCTTGCACCACTTCATAGTTGGAGCGTTGAATGCTTGCGCTTCCCCGATAGAGAGAAATCACTTGTTGCCAAGCATCTTTGGCAATGGTGTAGGGCCGGAGATGAGGAAGATCTTCGGGTGGGATTGCTTCTTGGATGATGCAGAGAGCATTCTCATTGAATTGATGGTCCACGACTTCTCTAGGAGTGAAGTTGCTTTGGTCATGCGGATAGAAACCTTCTTCAATGATTCTCCAAAGGTTAGTGTTCACATGATTTAAATGACGCTTAAAACGATAGACCCAAGAATCAAATTCTACATTCTTCTCAATCTTAGGGGCCGGGCCGGCATGATTCAAATGAGTGGAAGGAAGCGGTCCACCATAGACAAGTGGAGGTTCCACATGGGCAAAGATGCCGGTGCCATTTTTACCACTAGAAGAAGGAGCTTTCTCGCTAGTAGCTTCCCCCTTGTCGGAGGTAGCATCCGTCACCTTGTTAGCGGGATCACCCACTTTCAATGGTGCGGTGGAAAGTTTAAGCCCTTCTAAGAATTTATTAAACATGCTTTCGACCTCGGTCGTCATGGAGGTTTTCAATGTGTCCAACGCCACATTGAATTCCTCACGAGAGACCGCGGTTCCCCCATCTCCCGTAGACGAGACCGGATTCACACCGGAGTGCTCCTCCACACCGTCTACGACGTCAACCTACTCTTCGGACGGTAAAGTCCTTAATAAAGAGACGAGGCTCTGATACCAATTGAAAGGATCGATATAGTTGACTAGAGGGGGGTGAATAGGCAACTAACAATTTTTAGCTTTTCTTTACCAATTTAAACTTTGCATCAAAGTAGGTTGTCTAGATATGCAACTAGGTGAGCAACCTATATGATGCAACAACAATAAGCATACATGCAAGCAAGAGATAAAGCACAAATAAGCTTGCACAAGTAAAGGCACGAGATAACCAAGAGTGGAGCCGGTGAAGACGAGGATGTGTTACCGAAGTTCCTTCCCTTTGAGAGGAAGTACGTCTCCGTTGGAGCGGTGTGGAGGCACAATGCTCCCCACGAAGCCACTAGGGCCACCGTATTCTCCTCAAGCCCTCACACAATGCGAGATGCCGTGATTCCACTATTGGTGCCCTTGGAGGCGGCGACCGAACCTTTACAAACAAGGTTGGGGCAATCTCCACAACTTAATTGGAGGCTCCCAACTATACCACGAAGCTTCACCACAATGGACTATGGCTCCGCGGTGACCTCAACCGTCTAGGGTGCTCAAACACCCAAGAGTAACAAGATCCTCAAGGGATTAGTGGGGGGATTCAAATATCTCTTGGTGGAAGTGTAGATCGGAGCCTTCTCAACCAATCCCTAGAGAATCAACAAGTTTGATTGGCTAGGGAAGGAGATCGGACGAAAATGGAGCTTGGAGCAACAATGGAGCATGGACGTGGAAGAGGTAGTCAACTAGAGGAGGAAGACACCCCTTATATAGTGGAAGAACAAATCCAACCGTTATCCACCAACTCAGCCTGCGCAGCGCGGTACTATCGCACCTGAGGCACGGTACTACCGCAGGGGCACGCGGTACTACCGCACCTGAGGCGCGGTACTACCGTAGGGGCACGCGGTACTACCGCAGGGCCCTGCGGTACTACCGCCCACACAGCAGAGACCAAAACAGCCAAAGGTGCACTAAGGCAGAGGGCGGTAGTACTGCTGGCGCGGTACTACCAGTCCCCCTTGCGGTACTACCGCAAGGCAGGGACTGTCCAGGGATGGGAAGGCACAGATAAAAAAAATTACATCCGTGGCTACTTCCGCAGAGTTGGAGTCGATGCAAAAACCCGACGCGGTAGTACCGTAAGCCAGCTGCGGTACTACCGCGCGGGGCGCAGATGTAAAAAATTACATCCGCCCCTTACTGCCGGGTACTTGCGGAACTAAGTCAGGGACCACGGTACTACCGCTTACTAGAAGGGGTACTACCGTGGGCCCTTGCGGCACTACCGCACCAGCGGGCGGTACTACCGCAAGGTCCTGTGGTAGTACCGCTCTAGGGAGCAGTACTACCGCATGCCTTAGTTCGGCAAGCAAGAGCAATATTGCATAGACAAGGAAAACATAGGATGCTCCAAAGAATAGAGGAAAGGAGGTGCAAAGGGAGATGTGTATGTGATGAATCCACCCAACCTTTCCAACGCGGACCCCCTCTTAATAGTACGGCTTCCCTACGACTCAATACCACCGAAAAGAACCGAAGAGAAACGCCGTCTTCCATAGCCTTCGAGGGGAACGAAATCATCTTGTGCCTAGTCAATATATCTGAAATATTCGATGCACATGATTAGTCCGCAAAAGCATTGTCATCAATCACCAAAACAAACTAAGGGATAAAAATGCCCTTACAACGTCGCAGCCCCACCTAGGCTCAACAGAGAGGTCAGCACGCCGGTCTAAATCCTATGCGCGCAGGGGTCTGGACCCATCGCCCATTGCACACCTGCACGTTGCGTACGCGGCCGGAAGCAGACCTAGCCCCCTTAATACAAGCGCGAGCTTACGGTCCAATGCAGCGCGCACCGCTCAGTCGCTGACGTCAAAAAGAGCTTCGGCTGATACCACGACGCCGGTTGCCCATATCTTGTCCCACGTGGCGGTTAGTGCGTATAAGGTCAACGACCCAACTCAGATCAAATACCAAGATCTCGATAAGCGTGTTATTATGAAATAACCGCGGACGCCGACCAGGGCCAGGCCCACCTCTCTCCTAGGTGGTCTCAACCTGCCCTGTCGCTCCGCCACAAAGATCCACACAGAGGGCCGTCGGGAAAGTATGTCCTTTCAACCCCCAGTCCGTGGATCACTCGCGGGTACTCCTCGAGCCGACCCGACTTTAGCCACCACATGTATCATGTATAAAGTATATAGTATATACCCGTGATCACCTCCCGAGTGATCACGGCCCGATAGTATAGCACAGCAGACGGACAAGAATGTAGGGCCACAGATGGAATACTAGCATCCTATACTAAGCATGTAGGATTGCAGGTAAAGGTAACAACAGTAGTAGCAATGACAGGTTATGCAGCAGAATAGGATTAACGGAAAGCAGTAACATGCTACACTACTCTAATGCAAGCAGTATAGAGTAGAATAGGCGATATCTGGTGATCAAGGGGGGGCTTGCCTAGTTGCTCTGGCAAGAAGGAGGGGTCGTCAACACCGTAGTCAACCGGGGCAGCAGCGGCGTCGGTCTCGTAGTCTACCGGAGAGAACAGGGGGAAGAAACAATAAATATAATGCAAACATAAGCATGACGATGCATGACATGACTACGAGCGGTGCTAGGTGTGCCCTAACGCGGTAGGAGGTGATACTGACGAAGGGGGGAAACATCCGGGAAAGTATTCCCGGTGTTTCGCGTTTTCGGACAGATGAACCAGAGGGGGAAAGTTGCCAGTTTGCTATGCTAGGGATGTGTGGCGGACGAACGGGCTGTGTATTCGAAATCGTCTCGTCGTTCTGAGCAACTTTCATGTACAAAGTATTTTGATCCGAGCTACGGTTTATTTTATATGATTTTCTAAAGTTTAAAAATCGTTTTTAGAATTTATTTAATTTATTTTAAAGCAAAATTATCCAAAATAGTGCATGCTGACAACATCATGACATCAACATGACGCCGGCAGTCAACAGGGCGTTGACTGGGTCAACTGACGTGTGGGTCCCGCATGTCATTCACTATTAGTTAATTAATCACAGTTAATAAGGTTAACTAGTTAATTAGGCTAATCTAATCAGGATTAACTAATTTAGTTAACTATTTATTTATTTAATATATTTATTTTTATTATTATTTACTTTTTTAAAAATCTTTTTTTATTAAACGTTTTGTGGCATGGGGCCCGGCCGTCAATGGGCTAGAGGGCCTTAACGGGCACGGGCGCTGGCGGGCAATGCAGGCGTCAGCCCGTTTTGGGCGCTCGCCCAGGCCAGTGGAGGCGCTGGGTCGCCGGCGGCTGCGGCGAGCAGGGGAAGCAGAGGGCGGCCAACGGAAGGAGCGGGCGAGCGCGAGGCGGAGCGGCGCTGGCTGCAGAGGGAGGGCGCGGCTGTAGCTGCAGCCTACAGCAGCGGCAGCAAGGCAGCCACAGGCGGGCGCGGCGTGTCTAGCGGGGCGAGTCGGCGGCAGGGAGGCGGCGGCAAGCAGCGGCGGACGGCGAGCAGCACGGGCGAGGCGACGACGCCGGCGGGCGAAAGGCGTGGCGCGTGCGCGAGCGCGTCGGAGGTGCAGGCAGGGGGCAGCGGCGATAGTTGGCGCGCGGGGGGTGGGGAGAGCAAGCGGGCGGCGTGCGCGTGCCAGGGAGGGCGCGGTCGCTGGGCGCGAGCGAGGCGCCGGTGCAGGCGGCAGAGCACGGCGACGGGCGTGCGGCGCGTCGCGCGCATGGCGAGGCCACGAGGGGGGGGTCAGGGGCGGAGCGGCTCGTGCTAGCGCGTAGTTTGGGAGCTCACTGGGTCGAGCGGGGCAAGGGTAGAAGAGGGGGGTTGGGGTCTTCACGGGCGAGTAGACACCAGGGGGCGGCGAGGCTCGAGGGAGGCCCTTGGGGAGGAGGACGAGGACGACGTGCGTTGACGGAGAGGACGACGGGGAGGCGGTCGGGGAGGTCCGGCGAGGTGTGGGGCTCCGGGCTGCGGCGTCGCGGGCGACGGCGACGGCGAGGTGGTCCTCCTGGTAGCGCGGTGCGGCGTCAAGCCCGCTCCCGATTGGATCAGGGGGAGAGGGAGAGTGGGGGCGCGAGTGGGGGAAAGTGGGAGCGAGTGGGGATGGGCGTTAGGGTTTCGGGGGGTTAATGGGTGCGTGGGGGTTGGGCCAGTCTTGGACGGTGGGCTGGCTGGCTGGGCCGTTTGGCCCAGTTGGCCAGGGGGTCTCCCTCATTTGTTTTTTTTCTGTTTTGTTTTTCTTTCTCTTTATATTTTTTTTTCTGTTTTTGCTCATTTTAAATATATAGGCCTTATATAGAAACATGGTTTCTACATGATAAATAGTTAGGGAATATTTTCAACACATTGAACATTTTAGTTTCGACTTTTGAAAAGTTTAATTGTTTTAACTTTAATTCAAATTTTGAATTTGAATCCGTTTCGAACTAACGCGAGATTATCAGCAGTAACCGAGGTGATGTGGCATCATTAACGCGGGATTACTGTAGCCTAATTATCCGGACGTCACAGTGGGCCGGACAAATACATGTTGGCGAGGCGAGCTTCTAGCTGACACCACATTAAATATACGCAAATACTAGTTCTCGCTTAGGCAAACCCTATTTGGCGCTGCAGGCGCCGGTTAAGGGCAATTTTTCTAACTGACGCCTGTAGCCGCATTAACTGGGCCGTCCATTTATTTTTCTCTTTCTCAGTTAAACACTCCAAAAAGGGTGCGCGCGCGGGGTTTCGAACTCAAAACCGAATCGTTCAGAGAGAAGGGAACTAACCATCTTGGCTATCTGGACATGTGCTAATTTCTTCTTTTTCACCTTTCTATTAGTGCGCAAGAGTCCTAATTTGGTTTTTTCACTCGGTTTTCTGGGCTGGGTTCCGGGGATTATATTTTACCCGGGTATCTTCCCTTTTTATGTTTCCTTTTTCTTTTTCTTTTTCTTTCTGTGTTTTTTCATTTCTCCATCTGTCTTTTTATTTTTCATATTCATTGAACTTTTCAACAAATCGATGAACTATTTTCCAAAATCGACGAACTTTTCTCAAAATTGATGAACTTTTTCCAAACTTAATGAACTTTTTTAAAATTATATAATCTCTTTTCAAGTGTGGTGAACTTTTTTAAAATTGCTTAAATGTTTTCAAATTCGATAATTTTTTTCAATTTTGATGAACTTTTCTTGAATTCGATGAACTTTTTTTAAAGTCGATGAACTTTTTTTGATTTCGATGAACTTTGTTCAAATTAGATGAACTTTTTTTAAATGCAATGAACGATTTTTCCAAATCGGTGAACTCTTTTTCATTTTTGTGTGAACTTTTTTCAAAATCAGTGATTTTTTAGTGAACTATTTGTAAAAGTTGTTGACTTTTTTTTCAAATTTGATGAACTCTTTTTAATTCAATGATTTTTTTACAGATTTGATGAACTTTCTTCAAATTTCATGAAATTTTTTCAAAATCGATGAACTTTTTTCAAATTCAATGACCAGTTTTTCAAATTCGATCAATTTTTTTCGAAGTTTATGAACCTTTTCTGTTTTGTGAACTACTTTGAAATTGGTGAAGTTTTTTTTCAAGATTTTAATAAACATTTTTCATTTTTTTGTGAACAATTTTTTATTATTGATGAACTTTTTTCAGAATGATTGAACTTTTTTTGAATAGGGCAAATTATTTTTGCATGTTCCGGAACTTTTTCCGAAGTCAGTGAAGTTTCGGTTTTTTAAAACAAGTCATGTAACAGCAGCTATAATAGGTTTTAAAGATTTAGCGCTGGATTTAATCACTTGCAGCTGCAGGTCCTAGTGGTTAGCAAAACACTGTGGGATGTATTGGTCATGATTTTGATTCGCCGCGGTGGCGCTATTTTCGGAATAGTTTTCGCGCTTTTTTCTGTGCGGTGCCCCCTCGTGGGCCGGCCCACCCCGCGCCGTAGCGAGCGCCACATCTCCTAATCGGCGCCTGCAGCGCCGACTAGGAGGTCCCTCTCCCTTATGCGTGACTAGCATCCGACTCGCCAGAAGCTTTCCTGCAGCACACACGCATATGGGACGGCCCAATAATGTGGTACTCATTCGTTCGTGCGTCGGTCTGTTCGTTTATTTTATTTGGGTCTCTTTATTTTTTATCTGGTTTCTATGTTTTTATTTTTTCATCACTATACTTTATTTTTTATTTTTTTGTTTCTCTTTGTTTGTTTCTTGGTGTCCAATGGTTTCTCTTTTCTTTCTCGTTTTTCTTTTTCTTACCTTCGAATTTTTGTTTCTCATTTGGTTGTCAACAGGTTTCTTTTGTGTTTTTTTATGGTTTTCACCGTTTTTACCCTTTTTACACTTATTTCTTCAGTTTTTTTTCTTTGGTTTCCTTTGTTTCTTTTCAGTTTTAATTAGTTTTTCTGTTTTTCTTTGTTTCTTTTGGTTTTCATTCTACATTTTGCGTATGCGTCAAGATCATTTTTCTAATACTTGTTTACATTTTTCAGATACAATTTTAACACTTTTTTAATACACGTTCAACATTTTTTCTCCATTTTTTAAACATCTTTCAATGTTTGATAAACATTTTTAAAATACAAAATTAATTTTTTTAATACATGGTCAACATTTTTTGTATACACATTTTAACATTTTCAAATGCTTGATTAATTTTTTTAATAAAATATTAATACGTTTTTAATACATAGTCATCTTTTTCTATACGAATTTAACATTTTTTAAATGCTTTGATTAACATTTTTTTAATACATGGCCATCATGTTTTCTATACACATTTGACATTTTTGAAATGCTTGATTGGTATTTTAAAAAAAAAATCTTAACTATTTTTTGGATGCTTGTTTAACAATTTTCAATACATGATCATTTTTTTCATAATCATTTAGTATTTTGTATACATGTGAAACATTTTCACTATACACATTGAAATTTGTTTGGATGCTTGATTGACATTTTTTTCAAATGTTATTTAAAGTGTTTTTGTAATATACTTATTTTGTTTATTTGAAAGTATAAATGAAACCTAAAAACCTAAAAAACGTGAATAAAAAACCTAAAAAACAAGGTCGTGGCCTCCGTGCGCTTGGGACGGCCCATGTAGCGCCTCCGTTCAGACGAGGCCTTCCTCTCTCTTGCGTGAAGCGCAGAATAAGTTATTCTTCACCCGAGGTAATCTTACGATCACTTCCTAAGTAAATTACGTTTAGAATATAAATAGTTACATGCACATTAATTCAATATGTAAAATTTGGTCTAAAAAAAGTTATAAGGTCAGAAAAATCACATTTTATGTATGTTTTACAATATGTTTTTACATTTGTAATTTTATGTAACATAAAATATTTTTTACGGCAAGTACATATTTTCTTACGTTCTTTTCTTATGTATGAAATAAGACAAAATTTACAAAACGTAAAAATACGATGCATTGATGTCAAAATAGAGAGGGGGTGAAGAATAACTATTCCTCACCCGGGGTGACGAATAGCGCGACCCTATATATATATATATATATATATATATATATATATATATATATATATATATATATATATAGACACACACGTTGCCTAGCCTCTATGTGCGGACTATGATTCCCGACTACGGGAAGAAAGAAGAATAAGTCCACAATAAGAATCATACATCAGAAGAAGAAAAATGTCTTCGCAGCCGGGCATGGAGAAATGCTCGCCTCAATGCTTGTTGAAGCATAAGCATCAAAGAGCAATTTACCCTGTGATATTGGAATAAAATCTCTTTTACCCTCGCAAAGAAAAAAGAGCAATTTACAACTGCTTTAGCCACACGGCTCCTTCTCTTCTTCTTGGATCCCCGGCCAAGACAAAAGCCCACGGCTTTCCCGTCCCCGTTACGAGAAGCCTCGCAGCACAGCACAGCACAGCACGTACGCACGGGGAAAGGAAAGCGCTGGACGGACGGGCCTCACGTGTAAGCAGCACCGGGGCATGATGGCAGGGGTGATGAGCCTCCCCTGCCCCTGCCCCAGAGAGAGATCGCGTCGCTTTGCCAATCCTCCCTCGCATGTACTGGCAGGCTTTACGGGTGGACCGGCCAAAAGAGAGACCTTCTTTTAATGGAGCAGAATGAAAAGAAGAGAGGCGAAACAAAAGGAGAGGCCGAGCGCGACGGGCCGGGCAGAAAGAAAGAAGCACACTGCAAAGCGCATCGCTGCGTGCCTGCCTGCCTGCAATTCTTCAGCAGTACTGGTACAAGCATGCATGCATGGACCGGACCGGAGGAGGTGGTGAGTGGCATGTGATGGCAAGCAGCTTTTTCCGTCCATGGCCGACGACGACGACGTCCCTCCCTGCGCCGGAGACGACGGCCCGTTGAACAGAACAAATAACGGGTTCAAAGTTGCGCTCTTCTTCGTCCGTCCGTCTCTGGCTGGCTCGGTTTCTTTCTTTTTCTGCAGACTGCCACTCACTTGTAGGGAGGGGCAGGAGAATCGCGCAGGAGGAGCATGCACGATCTTATCTGCAGACTGCAGCTACAGACTACTCGTACAACAGAGGGGCTTGGAGGAGGGGGCAAAGGAGCTCATGAACTGCCACTCATTTGTACCGATCGATCAGCAGCCACTCATTTGTAGTAGTATGAGATTCATCAGTGCCCACTCGAGTTGAGTTACAAGTGGTATTAATCCTGGTGACATGCACGCTTGTGAGTCGCGACCTGAAAAAGAAAAACTCATGTACAGGGAGCCAGCCAACACGAATGCAGTTTCGCCTCTCTTTCAGAACAGAAGAGGTGCGCTTTCTCTCTTTCTTTCTTTCGGAGTCTAGGTCTCGGCTACGGCTTCTAGGATCCCTGATTCGGTGCTCTTCCGAGCTAGACAGAGAATCTTTGGACTAGTGCCGGGACAATTTTATTCTGACGGTATAGGTATTCCTGTCGAGCGTCTTCATCCTCATTGGCCGTGGATGCGATGCAACAAAACAGTAGTAGACGGATCGGATTTGGCAACAGCTAAGAGCAGCACCGTTATTTTAGCACAAGCCGGTAGCCCTCGACCATTTTTACTCGGAAGTATCAAGCCGTATGAACGACCGGCAGAATATAAAACCGTTAATACCACTGACAAAAGTTAAAGGCTAACTAACAAAGGTGTAAAAAAGTGAGGAAGTTTCTGTTTACTCGGGCGCAGTACGAAGGCGTGAGATCTGAAACACATCTCTGCGATGCGTTTACCCCTCCGCTTTCGCGGAGACCAAAGCAAAGCAAAGAGAGAGGCCAGGCACATGGTTGCTTTTCTCCGACGTAGGAGCAAGTCAATTCCCCTATCATTTCCCCCCATTTGTTTCGCAGGCAAAAAGCGCCCAGGGGCTGCGGGGGAGGGACAGATTAGAAGAAAGACTTCACAGCTCCTCATCCTTTTTCGTGCGTAGGGCAGCGCTTTATCGCATGCTGACTTCTACTAATTGAGAGGGAGGGGAAAGCAAGGCCTTATCCAGGGCCTTTCCCTGCTGGTGCATTCCAGGGCATAAAACATGTAATGTCCTCGAGATCTGCGCTAACCACAGCTTTTCCTCCGGCAAGGTTAATGGGGGGTAGCCAGTTTTGGCTGGGAGTTCTAATTATTTACTCGCTCACTACACTGGCCAGTGAGTGAGTGACCACTTGCATTGCGACGCCGCAGGGAATCTTGTGTCAGGCGTGTCTGTGCGTGTGTGAGCGTGAGCCTGGAGCCGTGGAAGGCTTGGGACTGTTCTCCCTAGTGATTGGCCCCTGCCAGATTGCTTGATGACTCTGAGATGAGTGATTCAGAGCCGGTTGCCAAGGGTAGATTTGTTCCCCTGTAGAGCAGTTGCGCCTCATTACTTCCACTCATTCATTGTGAGTGAGTGAGTGAGTGAGTGAACATATGTCCTCAGTCCTCTGATGGTCGTTTTGAGCCAGGCGGCCCGGGCCAGTGAGTGAGTGAGTAACTCGGTAAATATGGGGCCTCAGTATCTATCTTATCTGCGTTTCGGAGATGTGGCTAGTACGTGAGTAGTACAGTGGTACTTCTGCTGGATTCAGAGGGAACTTAAATTGCATCAAATCATTAGAAAAGATAGGCAGAGGTCCACACTAACATACGGATGCGAATTTGAATTGGGTCGAGGGACACCAAGACTGACGAACATTGGCTGTACCATATATTTGACTGTACAGGATGCAGGTGTTGTGGACTCCCTTCATTTACCATTGCGTTTGCGGGACATATCGCTTTTCAGGGTTTGATTTGAACCAAATTTCAATGCCCCATATATATGGAAGAAGAGTGTTGTGTTCGCTAGGAAGTAGCTGTTCTAATCCCGAGCTCATGTGAGCTCGGGGTAAACAGTAAAAAAATGGAAAACAGATTCAAAACATTCTGAATCTTTTTGTGTGAAACATTGACAAAATGTTAGTTAGCTTGCAAAATTTCATCACCACACGACATTCGTGGAAATCTTGCAAAAAAAAAATCAATGGTTCAAAATGTTATTTTCGAACGTATTTTGAACATCGATTTTGGTTTTTTGCCACATTTTCCGTGAAAGTCATTTCACGATGAAATTTTGCTAGCTATGAAAACATCTATCAATGTTTCACAGGAAACCAAATTTGAATCATTGAATGCCCCGTGTATGGAAGAAGAGTGCTATGTTTGCTAGCAGTAGTGTCATGCAGCTGCATACTATGTGTTTCAGAGTATTAACTCAAAGTATCTCCAATAAAATATGTAGATGCAAAAATAACTACCTTTTGCATTTCCGACACCCAAAAAACGATGCTCCACCAGATGGTGTAGATGTAAAATAAAAAAAAACATCTCCACCTCCCGGAGATGTAAACTATAACACCTCGCGGTGCAAATTTGCATTTCCACCTACAGAAGATGTAAAAACGCGTCCGCCCGTCAACTGCCCAACTGCCACTTCCTACCCCTTCCGCGCGACCAGCCGCCGGTCAAATCCGTAGCAAACGACGCTGCCGCCCCCCGCCGGGCCCGCCGCGACTTCGCCCCCCGTACCCCGCCGACTGCCTCGCTGGCCCGCCGCCCGCAGCCGCTGATTGACTTCCGGCCGCCGCCGAATCGAAGCTTCTCCGGCGGCTGCGGTTCGCCTAAACGCCTTCTCCGGCGGCCGCCGGACCCGCCGCGACTTCGCCCCCCCGGTCCCCCGCCGCCTGCCTTGCTGGCCCGCCACCCGCAGACGCCAATTCACTTTCGGTCGCTGCCGAATCGAAACTTCTCTGGAGGCTGCGGCTGGCCTAAACGCCTTCTCCCGCGGCCGCCGGGCCCACCACGACTTCGCCCCCCGTCCCCTGCCGCCTGCCTCGCCGGCCCGCCACCTGCCCGATCCCCTTTCCGCCGCCGCCGCCGTCGGTCGAATATCGGCAACTCCGGCACCGCCCCATGCTGCCGCAACCAGCTTGGCATCCTCTCGACCTCCCCTACCCATTCCTCTCCGCCGGCGGCCGATTTCGGCCCTCGCGAGATGCAGCGGGAGTGCGACCCGACTTGCAGCGGAGCGCGCGAGCTTTGACAGTTTTGACAATAGCTTCCATGCACTAATTTTACATCTTCAAATACATCATCTGTTGGAGTTAGAGTTTTACATAAAAATATACATCATTTGTTGGAGTTGGCTCTTTTTTGGAGATGGAGAAAGCACTTTTTGGTGATGTAAATTATACAACACCTAGTTTTACATCTCCAAATTTGCATCATCTATTGGAGATGCTCTCACTGGAAGACTGAAGAGCATGTGCAATGTTGGTCAAAACCGGAGGGCAAGAAGCATTAGGGCATCTCAAACACCGACCCTAAAAACAGACATGTTGTTTGTCCGCGGACTAGTCCGTAGACATGGATACAGAGGAGGTCATCCAACTCTACCCTCTAAACGTCCGCCCTATTTTTTCAAGTCCACTACACTTAAAATAATTATAGAAAATAGCACAATTAGTCCATAAATAACTTGCAAATATCTCTAATACAATAATAGTTTAAATGTAAATATTACATCTGAGATGACCTTTTTTCAACAAAATTTTCGAATTCAACGATACTCAAGTCAGAATCGACACAAGTCCTCCAACACACTGTGCCCACGACACAAGTCCTCCAACACACTGTGCCCCTTGAGCTTCATCCAACAATGTATAAATGTAAATGGCCTCCGCTCGGTCATGTGGTGCGACACGACAACATGTCCGGGTTATACAGCATGATGATTATCAAGTTGCAATATTAAGTGAATCAATTAATTGACCAACATGTACAACAACAAGAAGAAAAACTTGCGATATCCATGTTTGATGATCCTGGTGGCCACATTGTCTCAAATCGTGCAACCGCACTGCAAAACTTTATGATGGCGTTGGCGATGGAGTACCATCGATGGGCCAGCGACTTCACATTATGATCATGAATCACGTGCAAGCTGTAGGGCGCGAAGTGATTTTGCTCGAGAAACAAAGCACACATGTTTTGCCAAAACATCAAGCCCAATTGCCTCATGCCTACAAAGTCCGCAGATACGACCTTCCATGCAACAACTCATTCTCCATCACCAAGTACTCCGCCATCATTTTACTTTAGAAAACAACAAGAAGGTCAACAAAAAGCTCAATCGTGCTTGACCGAACACCTGCACGCATGATATCCGCCATGGACGGCGTGAGTAGAAAGGCAGATGGTACCTGGTTGCGAACGAATCCTAGGTGGACGGCGGCGTAGTCCAAGGCGGGCAGGCACATGGGTGGGGCCCGTGGGCGTCCAAGGATGCATGGGTGGTAGTCGGAGAGGTACATCAGTGGCGGCGGATGCAAAGCAAGAGGGAAGTAGGGGTGGAGGGGAAGAAAAGTGGACCAGGCGGGGGATTTGAGTAGGCCGGGGGTGTCAAAGTCCTACATGGTGGCGGTCCAAGCTCTCGCAAAGTCCCACCTCAATTTGCGTCTGGTTTGCGAGAACTCAGACAACTGAGCTAGTTCATGGATCGATCTGGTACTGCTTTCGATAGCAAACTACATCCGGACAGCTTGGTCCAGATGGCTGCGAGCATTTTGAGGGTCTGCGTTGGACATGCCTTAGACTCGAGTCTAGAATCGACTAAATGGGAGACTAACTTAGATGGACACTTCCTAACGTGTTGCTTCATGTTTTCCTTTTCGTAGAATTTGTGTCTTTAACGTCATATATCAAATGACTAAGGATAATGATCGTGATGGACATATCTTTGTAATGGTTCGGCTATGGTTCATTTCCTCTGTGAGTGTACTCTATATAATAAATAATAAAATAAGTGTGTGTTTCTTAATGACGCAGATGTCATGGATTTCATCTTCCTTAGAAAGACTTTCAGGATATGACAATGTGTTACTTCTATGGGCATATGAGTCCATGACAGTAACAAATGTACATGGTACATGGTGTATATCTCTCCTACTTAATAAGACACACTCCCTCCTTCCATCTATATAGGGCCTAATGCGTTTTTCAAGACCGCCTTTGACTATGGGCAAGATTAATAGTACATAAGATGTATAATGTAAAAATCATATCATCCAAAGCTCCTTTCACATACGAATTTGACGGTATGCTTTGTTTAAGTTGCATGCCATATATTATTGCTCTAACATTTGGTCGAAGTTAGCCTCGAAAAATGCATTAGGCCCTATATAGATGGAAGGAGGGAGTAATGTTTTGTCGTCCGCTCATCATCCGGACAACCTCAAGTCCTTGAGCAAGATCTATTGTCCACCTAGTCTACAAGGATCCTCCCCCTATAGTCATCTCTCCATGTTGCCCACCACTCCTATTGCGGCTTTACCGCTTTAGGGGATCTCCAATGCGGATCACCAAGTTTTTGACCCCAATTGTGTCCGGACATCCGGTCGGACGCCGACCATCTAACTGTGATCACCAAATCGCCCTCCCCATTTTAAATGGATTATACAAAAAATATGAGTGCAATTTAACAAAGTACATTATATTACATGCAAAGCAATGAAACTTAATAAGTTCGACATATTAAACTAAACTAGTCTAAATTAGGTCAAGTATTGGACAGGACCTCATAGGCATGTCCTCCAATGCCGTTGGCACCTTCATCGTCGTTGCACATGACTTGAGATAGGCGCTCCAGCCGTCACGACATCCCTCCCCGATCTTGCCGTGTGTGTGGAAAATTTGGGAGAGGGGGAGGAGTGATCAGATAGTGTTTGGGGCATCTGGCCGACCGATTTTAAGATCCAGAGTAGGCTCCATGGGTGGCACACATGTGTGAATGCGGGTAGGCAGCAAGCCAATCAACCGATGTGAATGCACAAAGGTTTCTAAAGCCGGTCGAAGAGGGTTTTGGGGATATGTGTGTGGTCTCGGAGTCCAGCATGGCGGACGTCCTGACTCCCCGAGAGCGTCACCCCCCTAGTTTGGGGTCTGTTTGTTGCATTTCAGATGTCCTAATCGGTCCATCCCGATTTGGTGATTTGCGCTGGATGTCTAAAAGTGTTTGGTGATCCGCTTTGGTGTTTCCCAAACTCTTCCTT
Source organism: Triticum aestivum (assembly GCF_018294505.1). NCBI lineage: Eukaryota > Viridiplantae > Streptophyta > Magnoliopsida > Poales > Poaceae > Triticum > Triticum aestivum. The sequence continues at coordinate 355,021,094 of NC_057808.1, forward strand.
GAGGATAGTGTTGCCACCCATATCTCTCCTTGGACCGACAAACAACCACGGTTGTTCTACCTCACAGCATCCATTGCATTGTAAATACAAGCTCCATTAATTTTAGTTGAATCTCCTTATCACTTTATCGGAGACTTTGTACTACATATAAAGGAAACTAATTTCGATCTTATTCAAACAATTTGAGACATGCATGCATCACTACTGAAGAAATGGCTAGCCACAACATTTGTTGGTGGACGCCATTTCCAATCAACGCCGGTACTATTTTTTTCAAATAGTTGTGGCGTAGGCACATTTGGTACGCCGCTGATATGACATTAGTGCTGACGTCATATTTTTTGGCACGCAATAGATATTTGTTGAGTTATTTTTTTCCTGTTTGCTACAATTTGTTATGGCATCGCCCGTTAGGTCCACGCCAGCACAAGTCCATCTTCTAACTACCGCTCCAGTCAAAGACCCTAAGTCATTCCGATTCATCCATCATTTTCACTCCATCCCCTCTCGACCAGTGCCGCTGCTGCGGCCTCCCGACCATGCCGCTCATCGCCGCCGGACCAGCATGACGGCCGCCACCTCTGGGTCAGCAGGTGGGATCACCCCTCCCCTTCGCACATCTTCTCCCCCTCATTCGCGGACGCCATGGAATCCATGGATTTGGTTTATTTGTGTATAAAATTAGTAGTGTAGTATCCAGTTATACTTAGTAGAAATTGATTTATTTGTGTCCAAACCAATTTTCTACTTTGGGTAGAATTTTTTTAGTGTTCAATATGTTTTAGTTTAGAATCCGATGCTACTCTTTTGTGTTGATTTAGTAGTCTAGAGTCCAATTATTCTTAGTATTATACTTAGTAGAAATTGATTTATTAGTGTAGAAACCATTTTTGTACTTAGGGTAGAATTTTTTTAGTGTTCAATACGTTTTAGTGTAGAATCGGACTCTACTCTTTTGTGTCGATTTACTAGTCTAGAATCTGATTATACTTAGTGTTTAATATTTTTTGTGTAGAATGACGCCACCGCCACCACCATCATGTTGACTGTGCAAGTCAAGATGCGCCAACAACCTTGCAGCTAGCACGCTGCTCGACATCTACTTCCAGCCCAGTTTTGTTTCTACGGTTGTAATAAATTGTTTGTGTTGCTAACGGTTATTTCTTTTGTTTTTGTTGCAATTACCATTAATGCATTGTGTGTGTGTGTGTGTTTTGTTTTTTCTTACATAGATCATCCCATGCAATGTGACGTTGAAATTCAATGAGTTGACCGAAGACATTGTGATCTTCGACGCTCCTGGGGGCCCGTACACTGTGGAGGTCGAGAAGGGACAAAAGATGTCCCAGATGAGAGGAGATGGATGAGATCGTTTCATCGCCCACTTGTGTCTCACTGGGGATGAATTGATCAGATTCTCCTTCAGAGTACGAAGACCCAGGGTGGCTATTGTCTATCTCAACACTGAGAAAGATGATGAGGACCCACTTGATGAAGCCCTTTATGACCAAAGATTGAGGCCGGGCGAGGAGGAGACGGGCAACCGCTGGTACATACTTCCGTCACGTGATGCCTAAGTCGGGTTGCCATTCGTGACCCATCTGACAAGGATGAATGTTAGCCGCCATGTCATGGTATGCTATTTAGTGTAGTAATTTGATGATACTTACTGTAGTAATTTTTATGATATGCTTAGTGTAGAATTTGATGATATGCTTAGTGTAGTAATTTGTTGACATGCTTATATTAGTGTAGAATCCCATGATATGCTCAATGTAGAATCTGATGATATGCTTAGTGTTGAATCCGATGATACGTGTGAATTAAAGTGTATGCTTTCTGATAATTGCGCATGGCATGCCCATTTATCATTTTTTTTCAAAAATTGCCTAGGAGGCTATCCGTGAGCTGTGGCATCGAGCCATATGAAGGAGGCATTGTTGGAGTATCACTTACCACAAGGGGCTCCATCACCACCTATGCGTACGCAGTAGACACGGACGGTCGCATTGTCTTAAGCTCGATGGGGTGGAAGTTGCCTTGCTGACAAGAATGTCCAAGTTGGACAGGCCGTCTTAGTCACTATCAGTAACACCCTGCGCCATGACTTGAGGATGATTATCATCATTAACCTCATTTAAAAGTATGTGTGTGGCTGGGCCATCGGTATTAAATTGCTTATTAACTATTAGTTAACTAGTGTTTGTGAGATTGTCCTTTATTAACTTATATTGCTCTCTATATATAATTACCTATGTTTTTCCATCAATTAACTTATTTTTCAACTATGTACTATTTAATATGTGCCGCTTCAGTGTGAAATGCTAAATGTTATATGGTGGGGAAAAATATATATATTTTTTGGCTGCACAAAACGTTTGTGGTGTGCAAAATGCATTACACATCGCTAGGTGAGAGATTATGGTGATGGTGTTGGCCACGTGGCAGACCATCAACATGTAGAATACTAATGACGTGGGCTCCAACGCCACCATTATTTTCTAACAATGCTGCAATATTGGTGGCGTTTGACACCTACGCCAGCAAGGCACTTTTTGCCATGTCATTGCTAGGATTTTCTGCAGTAGTGCATAGTTGAAGGACATTCACCCCTAATGATGATTTTGATGTTAATGGCATCATCATTAGACGCCTAGCTATGTTTTGGGTGTGCTTTCAGTATACACATCATTGGAAATGGAACATAAGTATGGTCAGCGCCACCTAAGCAAATAATAGGATAAAATACGATGATACGTCAATTTTCTACTGACTATTTCTCGTTTTTGAGTCATAGGTATGTTGTACTATGAAAAGGGGCTACGTTGAGAATCGTGTGTGGGAATCGACGAACAAGACTTGCCATATTTTCACCCACACCCATGTGAGAGAGAGAGACCCTAAATTTCCACCTTGTTATGTGCTGCAAATCAAGCCCGAACACTTGGTTGGCTTGTCTGGCCTAATGTGCAACTTATGGATATACTCTCTATAATAGATCAAATATTCTGACTTATGCTCAGAATGCCTGACATGTCATATTATCCGACATAACATCCGACCCTATACAGAGGCTATTGGATATGCTCGGATACGAGGTAGGACCTCGGGAGTATTTGATAGGTCCAAATGTCCGACTTGGATCAGATAGTCTTGACTTATCTGGGCAGAGTCATAACGAGGCCGATTTAGCGTTGACCTATCTATAGCCCCTCCTTCTTCCCATGGGGGTGACAACTCCATTCCTGTTTCCATCGTTGATCCAAATCTCAATTCTACCCTATCTATCCAACCAAACCACCCATACTTTTGGAGATAGAGGGAAAGGATAAGCCAATCTACTACTTCATCAAATTTCACTAACAATGCTTACAAGAATAATTTTGGAAATATTTATGCTACGATGTATCGTCAAAATGCTCAAAATTCTTATGGAAACTCTTATGGAAATAAGAATATACTGTTGGAAATATGCCCTAGAGGCAATAATAAAATGGTTATTATTGTATTTCCTTGTTCATAATAATTGTCTATTGTTCATGCTATAATTGTATTAACTGGAAACCGTAATACATGTGTGAATACATAGACCACAACATGTCCCTAGTGAGCCTCTAGTTGACTAGCTCGTTGATCAATAGATGGTTATGGTTTCCTGACCATGGACATTGGATGTCATTGATAACGGGATCACATCATTAGGAGAATGATGTGATGGACAAGACCCAATCCTAAGCATAGCACAAGATCGTGTAGTTCGTTTGCTAAGAGCTTTTCTAATGTCAAGTATCATTTCCTTAGACCATGAGATTGTGCAACTCCCGGATACCGTAGGAATGCTTTGGGTGTACCAAACGTCACAACGTAACTGGGTGGCTATAAAGGTGCACTACAGGTATCTCCGAAAGTGTCTGTTGGGTTGGCACGAATCGAGACTGGGATTTGTCACTCCGTATGACGGAGAGGTATCTCTGGGCCCACTCGGTAATGTATCATCATAATGAGCTCAATGTGACTAATGAGTTAGCCACGGGATCATGTGTTACGGAACTAGTAAAGAGACTTGCCGGTAACAAGATTGAACGAAGTATTGGGATGCCGACGATCGAATCTCGGGCAAGTAACATACCGGTGGACAAAGGGAATTGTATACGGGATCGATTGAATCCCCGACATCGTGGTTCATCCGATGAGATCATCGTGGAACATGTGGGAGCCAATATGGGTATCCAGATCCCGCTATTGGTTATTGGCCGGAGAGGTGTCTCGGTCATGTCTGCATGGTTCACGAACCCGTAGGGTCTACACACTTAAGGTTCGGTGACGCTAGAGTTGTTATGGGAAATAGTATGTGGTTACCGAAGGTTGTTCGGAGTCCCGGATGAGATCCCGGACGTGACGAGGAACTCCACCCCCTTCCCCCTATATATAGTGAGGGAGAGAGAGGGCAGCCGCACCCCTTGCCTGCCGCAGCCCTCTCCTCCTCCAACTCCTCCTCCTCCTCCGTAGTGCTTAGCGAAGCTCTGCCAGAGAACCACGAGCTCCATTGCCACCACGCCGTCGTGCTGCTGGAGTTCTCCCTCAACTTCTCCTCTCCCCTTGCTGGATCAAGAAGGAGGAGACGTCCCCGGGCTGTACGTGTGTTGAACGCGGAGGCACCGTCCGTTCGGCGCTAGATCGGATCTTCTGCGATTTGAATCGCCGCGAGTACGACTCCATCAACCGCGTTCTTGTAACGCTTCCGCTTAGCGATCTTCAAGGGTATGAAGATGCACTCCCTGTCTCTCGTTGCTAGCATATCCTAGATTGATCTTGGTGACACGTAGGAAAATTTTGAATTATTGCGACGTTCCCCAACAGTGGCATCATGAGCTAGTTCTATGCGTAGATTCTATGCACGAGTAGAACACAAAGTAGTTGTGGGCGATGATTTGTTCAATTTGCTTACCGTTACTAGTCTTATCTTGATTCGGCGGCATTATGGGATAAAGCGGCCCGGACTGACCTTACACGTACACTTACGTGAGACAGGTTCCACCGACTGACATGCACTTTATGCATAAGGTGGCTAGCGGGTGTCTGTCTCTCCCACTTTAGTCGGATCGGATTCGATGAAGAGGGTCCTTATGAAGGGTAAATAGCAATTGGCATATCACCGCTGTGGCTTTTGCGTAGGTAAGAAACGTTCTTGCTAGAAACCCATAGCAGCCATGTAAAACATGCAACAACAATTAGAGGACGTCTAACTTGTTTTTGCAGGGTATGCTATGTAATGTGATATGGCCAAAAGGATGTGATGAATTATATATATGTGATGTATGAGATTGATCATGTTCTTGTAATAGGAATCACGACTTGCATGTCGATGAGTATGACAATCGGCAGGAGCCATAGGAGTTGTCCTAATTTATTGTATGACCTGCGTGTCAATGAAAAATGCCATGTAATTACTTTACTTTATTGCTAACCGTTAGCCATAGTAGTAGAAGTAATAGTTGGCGAGACAACTTCATGAAGACACGATGATGGAGATCATGGTGTCATGCCGGTGACGAAGGTGATCATGTCGCGCCTCGAAGATGGAGATCAAAAGGCGCAAGATGACATTGGCCATATCATGTCACTTTATGATTTGCATGTGATGTTTGTCATGTTTACATCTTATTTTCTTAGAACGACGGTAGCATAAATAAGATGATCCCTCACTAAAATTTCAAGAGATGTGTTCCCCCTAACTGTGCACCATTGCGAAGGTTCGTTGTTTCGAAGCACCACGTGATGATCGGGTGTGATAGATTCTAACGTTCGCATACAATGGGTGTAAGCCAGATTTACACATGCGAAACACTTAGGTTGACTTGACGAGCCTAGCATGTACAGACATGGCCTCAGAACACAAGAGACCGAAAGGTCGAACATGAGTCGTATAGTAGATACGATCAACATGGAGATGTTCACCGTTGATGACTAGTCTGTCTCACGTGATGATCGGACACGGTCTAGTCGATTCGGATCATGTATCACTTAGATGACTAGAGGGATGTCTATCTAAGTGGGAGTTCATTAAATAATCAGATGAACTTAATTGTCATGAACATAGTCATAAGGTCTTTGCAAATTATGTCATAGCTTACGCTTTAGTTCTACTGTTTAAGATATGTTCCTAGAGAAAATTTAGTTGAAAGTTGACAGTAGCAATTATGCGTACTGGGTCCGTATACTAAGGATTGTCCTCATTGCCGCACAGAAGGCTTATGTCCTTAATGCACCGCTCGGTGTGCTGAACCTCGAGCGTCGTCTGTAGATGTTGCGAAACATCTGACATACACGTTTTGATGACTACGTGATAGTTCAGTGCGTAATGCTAACGGTTTAAAATTGTGGCACCAAAGACGTTTTGAAACGTCACAGAACATATGAGATGTTCCAAAGACTGAAATTGGGATTTCAGACTAGTGCCCACGTCAAGAGGTATGAGACCTCTGACAAGTTTCTTAAGCCTGCAAACTAAGGGAGAAAAGCTCAATCGTTGAGCATGTGCTCAGATTGTCTGAGTACTACAATCGTTTGAATCGAGTGGGAGTTAATCTTCCAGATGAGATAGTGATGGTTCTCCATAGTCACTGCCACCAAGCTATTAGAGCTTCGTGATGAACTATAACATATCAGGGATAGACATGATGATCCTTGAACAACTCGCAATGTTTGACACCGCGAAAGTAGAAATCAAGTAGGAGCATCAATTGTTGATGGTTAGTAAAACCACTAGTTTCAAGAAGGGCAAGGGAAAGAAAGGATACTTCATGAAACGGCAAATCAGTTGCTGCTCTAGTAAAGAAACCCAAGGTTGAACCCAAACCCGAGACTAAGTGCTTCTGTAATGAGGGGAACGTCCACTGAAGCAGAACTACCCTAGATACTTGGTAGATGAGAAGGCAGGCAAGGTCGACAGAAGTATATTGGATATACATTATATTAATGTGTACTTTACTAGTACTCCTAGTAGCACCAGGGTATTAGATACCGGTTCGGTTGCTAAGTGTTGGTAACTCAAAATAAAAGGCTACGGAATAAACGGAGACTAGCTAAAGGTGAGATGACGATATGTGTTGGAAGTGTTTCCAAGGTTGATGTGATCAAGCATCGCATGCTCCCTCTACCATCGAGATTGGTGTTAAACCTAAATAATTGTTTTTGGTGTTTGCGTTGAGCATAGACATGATTGGATTATGTTTATCGCAATACGGTTATTCATTTAAGGAGAATAATGGTTACTCTGTCTATTTGAATAATACCTTCAATGGTCTTGCACTTAAAATGAATGGTTTGTTGAATCTCGATCGTAGTGATACACATGTTCATGCCAAAAGATATAAGATAGTACCACATACTTGTGGCACTGCCACTTGAGTCATATTGGTATAAAACGCATGAAGAAGCTCCATGTTGATGGATCTTTGGACTCACTCGTTTTTGAAAAGATTGAGACATGCGAACCATGTCTATTAGTATATATGCATGAAGAAAGTCTATACAGATGGATCGTTTGGACTCACTTGATTTTGAATCACTTGAGACATGCAAATCATACCACATGGGCAAGATGACTGAAAGGCCTCGTTTTCAGTAAAATGGAACAAGAAAGCAACTTGTTGGAAGTAATACATTTTGATGTGTGCAGTCCAATGAGTGCCGAGGCACGCAGTGGATATCGTTATGTTCTTACTTCACAGATGATTTGAGTAGATGCTGAGAATATTTACTTGATGAAACACAAGTCTGAATTATTGAAAGGTTCAAGTAATTTCAGAGTGAAGTTGAAGATCATCGTGACAAGAGGATAAAATGTCTATGATATGATCATAGAGATGAATATCTGAGTTACGAGTTTGGCACACAGTTAAGACATTGTGGAAATCATTTCACAACTCATACCGCCTGGAACACCATAGTGTGATGGTGTGTCCGAACATAATAACTGCACCCTATTGGATATGGTGCATACCATGATGTCTCTTATCGAATTACCACTATCGTTTATGGGTTAGGCATTAGAGATAACCGCATTCACTTTAAATAGGGCACCACGCAATTCCGTTGAGACGACACCGTATGAACTATGGTTTGGAGAAACCTAAGCCGTTGTTTCTTAAAAGTTTGGGGCTGCGACGCTTATGTGAAAAAGTTTTAGGCTGATAAGCTCGAACCCAAAGCGGATAAATGCATCTTCATAGAATACCCAAAACAGTTGGGTATGCCTCCTATTTCAGATCCGTAAGCAAAGTGATTGTTTCTAGAAACGGGTCCTTTCTCGAGGAAAAGTTTCTCTCGAAAGAATTGAGTGGGAGGATGGTGGAAACTTGATGAGGTTATTGAACCATCACTTCAACTAGTGTGTAGCAGGGCACAGGAAGTTGTTCCTGTGGCACCTACACCAATTGAAGTGGAAGCTTATGATAGTGATCATGAAACTTCGGATCAAGTCACTACCAAACCTTGTAGGTCGACAAGGATGCGTACTACTTCAGAGTGGTACGTAATCCTGTCTTGGAAGTCATGTTGCTAGACAACAATGAACCTACGAGCTATGCAGAAGCGATGGTGGGCCCGGATTCCGACGAATGGCTCAAGGCCTTAAAATCCGAGAGAGGATCCATGTATAAAAGCAAAGTATAGACTTTGGAAGAACTACTTGATGGTCGTAAGGCTGTTGGGTGCAGATGGATTTTAAAAGGAAGACGGACAATGATGGTAAGTGTCACCATTAAGAAAGCTCGACTTATCGTTAAGATGTTTTCTGACAAGTTCAAGGAGTTGACTACGATGAGACTTTCTCACTCGTAGCGATGCTAAGAGTCTGTTGGAATTATATTAGCAGTTACTGCATTATTTATGAAATCTTGCAGATGGGATGTCAAAACATTGTTTCCTCGACGATTTTCTTGAGGAAAGGTTGTATGTGATACAACCAGAAGGTTTTGTCAATCCTGAAAGATGCTAACAAGTATGCAAAGCTCCAGCAATCCTTCTAAGGACTGGAGTAAGCATCTCGGAGTTGGAATGTACGCTTTGATGAGATGATCAAAGATTTTGGGTTTATACAAAGTTTATGAGAAACTTGTATTTCCAAAGAAGTGAGGAGCACTATATATTTTTGATGAGTATATGTTGTTAACATATTGTTGATCAGAAATTATGTAGAATTTCTTGAAAGCATACAGGGTTATTTGAAAAGTGTTTTTCAATGGAAAACCTGGATTAAGCTACTTGAACATTGAGCATCAAGATCTACAAGGATAGATCAAAAAACGCTTAATAGTACTTTCAAATGAATACATACAAAATAGATCAGCAAAGAAGGAGTTCTTGGCTGTGTTACAAGGTGTGAGTATTGAGTAAGACTCAAGACCTGACCAGGCAGAAGAGAGAGAAAGGACGAAGGTCGTCCCCTATGCTTTAGACGTAGGCTCTACAGTATGCTATGCTATGTACCGCACCTGAAGTGTGCCTTTCCATGAGTTAGTGAAGGGGTACAATAGTGATCCAGGAATGGATCACATGACAGCGATCAAACTTATCCTTAGTATCTAGTGGACTAAGGAATTTTCTCGATTATGGAGGTGGAAAAGGAGTTCATTGTAAAGGGTTACGTCGATGCAAATTTTGACACTAATCCGGATGACTCTGAGTAGTAAACCGGATTCGTATAGTAGAGCAGTTATTTGGAATAGCTCCAAGTAGCGCGTGGTAGCTGCATCTACAAGATGACATAGAGATTTGAAAAGCACACACAGATCTGGAAGGTTCAGACCCGCTGACTAATAACCTCTCTCACAAAGCGAGATATGAACAAACCCCATGGGTGTTGGATTCATTACAATGACATAGTGATGTGAACTAGATTATTGACTCTAGTGCAAGTGGGAGACTATTGGAAATATGCCCTAGAGGCAATAATAAAATGGTTATTATTGTATTTCCTTGTTCATGATAATTGTCTATTGTTGATGCTATAATTGTATTAACTGGAAACCGTAATACATGTGTGAATACATAACCACAACATGTCCCTAGTGATCCTCTAGTTGACTAGCTCGTTGATCAATAGATGGTTATGGTTTCCTGACCATGGACATTGGATGTCATTGATAATGGGATCACATCATTAGGAGAATGATGTGATGGACAAGACCCAATCCTAAGCATATCACAAGATCGTGTAGTTCGTTTGCTAAGAGCTTTTCTAATGTCAAGCATCATTTCCTTAGACCATGAGATTGTGCAACTCCCGGATACCGTAGGAATGCTTTGGGTATACCAAACGTCACAATGTAGCTGGGTGGCTATAAAGTTGCACTACAGGTATCTCCGAAAGTGTCTGTTGGGTTGGCACTAATCAAGACTGGGATTTGTCACTCCGTATGACGGAGAGGTATCTCTGGGCCCACTCGGTAATGCATCATCATAATGAGCTCAATGTGACTAATGAGTTAGCCACGGGATCATGCGTTACAGAACGAGTAAAGAGACTTGCCGGTAACGAGATTGAACGAAGTATTGGGATACCGACGATCGAATCTCGGGCAAGTAACATACCGGTGGACAAAGGGAATTGTATACGGGATTGATTGAATCCCCGACATCGTGGTTCATCCGATGAGATCATCGTGGAACATGTGGGAGCCAATATGGGTATCCAGATCCTGCTATTGGTTATTGGCCGGAGAGGTGTCTCGGTCATGTCTGCATGGTTCCCGAACCCGTAGGGTCTACACACTTAAGGTTCGGTGACGCTAGAGTTATTATGGGAAATAGTATGTGGTTACCGAAGGTTGTTCGGAGTCCCGGATGAGATCCTGGACGTGACGAGGAACTCCGGAATGGTCCGGAGCTGAAGATCGATATATTGGACGAAGGGTAATGGAGTCCGGAATTGTTCTGGGAGTACCGGGTGACGACCAGCGTGACCGAAAGGTGTTTCGGAGGCCCCGGCAAGCGTTGGGGGGCCTTATGGGCCAAGGGGAGGGGGCACACCAGCCCACTAAGGGGCTGTGCGCCCCTCCCAACCCCTCTCACGTAACATGGAGAGGTGGGAGCGCCTCCCCTAGGGCAGCCACCCCTCCCGGTTTTGGGGGCAAGTTTCCCAGGGGTGGGGCGCCCAAACCCATCTAGGGTTTCCCCTGTGGCCGCCGCCCCTCCCCTAGGGAACCCTAGGGCGCCTCCTCCACCCCCTTCCCCCTATATATAGTGAGGGAGACAGAGGGCAGCCGCACCCCTTGCCTGCCGTAGCCCTCTCCTCCTCCAATTCCTCTTCCTCCTCCGTAGTGCTTAGCGAAGCTCTGCCGGAGAACCACGAGCTCCATTGCCACCACGCCGTCGTGCTGCTGGAGTTCTCCCTCAACTTATCCTCTCCCCTTGATGGATCAAGAAGGAGGAGACGTCCCCGGGCTGTACGTGTGTTGAACGCGGAGGCGCCGTCCGTTCGGCGCTAGATCGGATCTTCTGCGATTTGAATCGCCGCGAGTACGACTCCATCAACCGCGTTCTTGTAACGCTTCCGCTTAGCGATCTTCAAGGGTATGAAGATGCACTCCCTGTCTCTCGTTGCTAGCATCTCCTAGATTGATCTTGGTGACACGTAGGAAAATTTTGAATTATTACTACGTTCCCTAACATATACCTACTTGTATATAGGTCATAATTATTCCATTGCTTCTCAAAAAGAATTTAATACTATGGTCAGCAGAAAGCTTAAAAACTAGATAGCATCTTAAATAAAGTTGATAATGTTGCTCATAATGTAGAGATGATTAAATTGAGAATCATGCCATGAGTGAATCTTTAAAATCCATTCAAGCTAACATAGATCTATTCAAGTAGCACACTTGACATGCTTAGTTCTAGGAGATAAAGGAAATATTATGAGGAGAAGCCGAAAATGAGGCTGAAAATGAAGAACATGTGGAATTAAAAGCTAGAGATGCCATCCATCCTTCTTTTATAAATGTTATAAAAATTATTATGATGATTGCACACTACTGAAGTAATAAGTGTTGTACAAGACTTAACAAAAAATGACAAGTGCTAATGAGTGCAGTTGATCCTTTACACAACACTTTGTTGAAGTTGTTCTAAAACCTGGAGATGAAAACTTAAGAAGGACATTTCAATACCACGAAAATTAGAGGACGGACGGTTCGGATCCTACTATGAAGATCATGAATAGCTCTGAATGTAATACTTTATTTGATCTTGTTGCTAGTATTTCTACTATTCCAAAAGCTTTATGTGGTGTAGTTGGATTAAAACATATGTATGATTGTTATTTGAGTTTACATTTGGCAGATTCAACTATCAAGAAACCATCCAGAAGAATAGATTATATACCCAGAACTGCTACTAGAAACTAGGCTCCCATTGAGTTTATATTAATGGACATTGAATGCAATTCTTCATGTCCTACCATATTAGGAAGACCATTTTTAGAATGGTTGGGGTTGTCATTGATATGAAGGAAGGGATCATTAAATTTCAATCCCTAGGGTATGGAACTATTATTATAGAAAATTATTCAATGGGAACTAGTGATGAGAAAACCTTAATAATAACCCTAAACACTAAGCCAAGCTAAAGGGCATTAAAGAAAGACACTTGCAGAAGTCACCCCATAATATCATGAAACTTACTTTGAGTCTATAAAGTTTTATGTTATTTCTATTTTCATGCCCCTGGTTGCTTGGTTGTGCTCAGATTATCCCAAGCCAACTAACTTTGTTTACTTTTCCCCTCCCTTCTCCACCACCTGCTCACAAAATCCCAAACGGAGAACTACCGTCCAGTCAAAGCCTTTGACCGTTACCTCCTGACTAGTTGCCGTGTGGTATCCTGATAAGTGGGGCCGAGGCTGCTTATGAAAGGTGAGGCCTAGGCAGGTCACCAGCTCTCTCTCTCTCTGTCATCCCATTTCAAGTAGCCCGTACCCGAGTTGTTCCCCACACAGCCGTCACCGCTGCCATGCCCGCTTACACACCATCCCCTAATAGATGGCAGGGCGACCAATGAAAGGCTACGCCGCAGCTACCTCCCCCTACCCAGCCAATCACCGTCGCCCAATCAAGCCTCAAATCAATAGGAACCCTTGCCCACGGTTCACTACTCTATAGCCTTCCGTGCCCAGGCTTGTAGTGGCTCGAGTCGATCTGGAGGGTGGATCTGCTACACCGGGTTGACTGCGCGCCCTCATTTAGTAGCTTGAGCTGCGTAGCCTTGGGAAATGTTGAGGGACACCGACCTCCGTCCCATCGACCATGGGGAGGATTGGGTCAAACCTGGAGCAGCACATAACTCATATGTTCTGGCTCGTAAGCCTCGAACCCCTTGTAATGTGTGATCTAACTAGAAAATAGGCCTAGTATTTGACCAATGGTCTCATAAATTGTCGCCTACCTTACTATAGGATTGATCCAGCGCTTGCCTTATGGGTCGTAGTTAGAATGGAAACTAGCATCCTACGAGGCACAAAAGTGCATCTTTTGTTTGGATTTTGCTATCCAAAGGTGGTACACACAATTATTTCATTTAAATATTTTTGCAGTTCCCTCTGTTTTGATTATCCCTAGAGCCTAGCCGATGCTATTTATCTGAAACATTTCGATAGTAGTGAGCAAACATTTATGCCACTAACTTGCGACGAGAATCTAGGATTACTTTGGTTTGAATATTGGCACTCGTTCGATAAAATTCACATTGATGTGCTATAGCCGCCAAAAGAATGGGAAAAGGGAAAGGGTGTCGCACCTGTTAACTCTGCTAATAGTGAGCGTCCTCAGGTTCCTCGTAGGTCCAGACCATATAACCCTACTAATAGTGAAAGCCGGGAAAGTGCTGCAGTGGATGTAGAAGATGATGCATAGCCTGACGAGCTAGTGCCTCGAAACAATGATGAGGATGAGAGGATGTACCCTGGTTGATAAATTCAGCCAACATCCAATGCAGGATGAATACCTGGAGGAGCCAATGCGTCCTTCTAGATTTGATGACACTGATGATGAAGATAAGGCGGAGAACACTAATATGTTGGTTCTAGACGAATACGATGGTGAGGGCATGCAAACACTTGAGTGGGACAAGAACAATCCTCAGCTTACTCGAGGAACAATATTCGAATCGATGATGGACAGTTGGAATGCACTGACTACATATTGCATTCTCACTCAAAATGATTTTGTGATTGACAAGAGTGAGCCCACAGGGTTGATGGTTCACTGCCCATATGAGAGGTGTAGGTGGAGGTTGCATGCCTCCAGTATGCGTAGAAGCAAATTGACTTAGGAATTTAATTTTTCACACAACATTAGTTTCAATCATGCTTGATCTCTTATTCTTGGATAAACTTGTTTCATTAAATTTCAGGTCTAAGTGAACCCAGATGTGCACACTTGTCCAACTGGAGGGGGAAGACCCAATCAAAAAAATTTAGCAAAGACAAGTTGGGTGGTAGATGCAATCTTGGATTGGCTGAGAGAAACACCAACACATGGTCCTACAACACTACACAAGTTGTTGTTTGAGAAGTATAAGATGAGCATACCATACATAAGGACTTTTTACACTAAGGAAATGGCACTTGACATAATTAATCATCCATGGAATGAAAGTTTTGCTTTCTTGTACACCTACAAAGCTGAAGTGGGGATGGCAACTCCAAGCAGTGTTGTAGATATTAATAAGCATACTATTGAGTAAAAATTAGGGGAAGACATTTGAGAGGGAATGCTTCAGGAGGGACTTTTTTTGAAGGTTGTTGGCAGGGGTTTCTGGACGGTTGCATGCCTTATTTGGTTGTGGATGCAACAACTTTAAATGGAAGATTTAGGGGACAACAAGTAGCTGCTTGTGCAGTCGATGCACACAACTGACTTTTCCCTGTGGCTTTTGGTGTGTTGGAGGGGAAAAGTTGGGTATGGTTTTTGTAAAATTTGCACAACATTATAGGGCAGCCATCAGGATTGGTTATACACGCATATGCTTGCAAGGGTTTAGAGACTGCAATTGTATTCCCTAGAGTTGAAATGCGGAATGTATGAGACACCTTGCTACTAATTTTGCAAACAAAACCAGGGGCAAAGTTTATGATCAGAACCTATGGCCATCATCATACACATGTAGCTTGAGGAAGCATGAGCACCACTTGAGAGTGTTGTATGCTGAAAATTCTGTGGCGCGGGAATGCATGGAAGCACATCATGGAAAGTTGTGCTCAAGAAGCAAAATCAATAAAATACGCAAGGTAGACTATGTGACCAATAACCCTGCCGAGTGTTTTAATTGAAAAATTAAGTGAGTGAAAGGGCCTATTTTGTGGCAAGCATTTGATAAGATTAGGCATATGATCATGATAAAGATGGATTTGCATGGAAGGATTGTAGAAACACAATATGTTGTCCATCTCATAATCCCATATGTGATAAAGGCATTGCATGCCAGGGCAAGAGGACCGCGGATGAAATTCAGACGATTAACATACGGGGATGAGGTAACATGTATTGACAGTAAAAACAGGGAATGGAGGTATCTAGTGGATTTAACAAGTAGGACATGCAACCGTAGGCAATGGAAGATCCGTGGGCACCCATGCATACATGCCCTATTTTTCATGACACCCGTCAGGGGTCAAGATGGTGAGGTTGATCAGCATGTGTTTGAATACTCCTCTGTTGTGAAGTTTAAGGCAACATATGCTAAGAATGTGCCTGCTTTGTTGGCAAAAGACCAATGGATCATCATCGATCTAGGTTTAAAGCTCGCGCTCCAGCTTTGGTTAGACCACCAGGAAGGCCAAGGAAGAACAAGACAAGAGCAAGTGCAGGGGGAGGTACACATAGGAGGCGCAAGTGCAAAAGATCTGGAGGACTAGGGCACATTGCTAGGATTTGTACCAATCCAGTGGACCCATCATTTGGAGAGGATGCACACTGGGGTGCCAAAAATGCAGAGGATCATGAAGCATTTGTAGAAGAGGCAGAAAAACTAGCAGTTCTAGAATAACAACAAGAACTAGAAGAACCACCACTTGAGCTATCATAGGTTGAAAGTATAGCTTGGTATGTGTGCCTTCTCTTTATGCATTTGTTCTCATTAAAAAACCATGTCCCTCTAAAAACAACTCTAGGATAAGCACACAGAAGAACATAACAAAGACGAAGAAAGGGAGTAAAAGGAACATAACACAAGTTGATTTGACATCAACTCAAGGTGAACCAACTATTGAATCCACATATGATGAAGATTTTGAAAGAAAGGCTTTGGAAGGTTTTGAAGCTTCATAAGCCAAAGAAAGAGTAGTTCCTGTTGTGACAGCTGAAGTTGTTTGTCCATTAGCCATCACGTGTTCGGTTACTGGAAGTACTACCTCACCACCTCCACTGCCAGAACCTGTTGTGAAGAAAAAAAGAAGAAAGGTAGTGAAGCCACCCAATAACCAATCAAGGAACACAAGGAGCAAGGTGGTGAACCCAATGAGAAACACAAGGAGACATAAAAGGATTTGAGTTTGAGATTGAACGTCGAACTTTGAAATGTTGTAAATTTGAGGTTGAACTTTGAGATGTCGTGATTGAGTGTGAACCTTGTAATGTTGTGAACCTTGCAATGTTGTGAACTTGAGTGTGAACCTTGTAATGTTGTGAATTTGAATTTGAGTTGAAATAAATTGATTTTCTTCTTTTGTGGCATTTCTTATATTTTCATGGATAGTGTCCACATTCATAATCTCATTGCTTAAATATTTTTTCCCTATTTTTTGAGCAAACAACAAGACATTTGTAGTTCAAATTTGAATCACTTGTAATTCATGTCTAGAAATTTATTAAATCAATGGAATATAGGAAAAGGCTATGAAAATCATGAAAAATAATATTAGGCCTCCAATCTTGTCTACTTCCTGTGAAAATTGCAAAGAGGCAATTTTCAAACTTATTTGTGTTAGTTATTTCACTAAAAGGCAATTTTTGCACATACAAAATAAAATAAAAATCTAACAAAAACTTGAAAACTTCCTTTGGCAAGATTATTTACAAAGGTAAGATCCATGTTTCAGCAAAATTTAGTCATATTATCTTGGACTATGCCATGGATATGGCCATCACATGGTCATCTGGCATGAAAACCATGGATCTTCACATGAGGTAGGCCATTTTGTGAAGGTTTTTTCTCCGTGTTTTGTGGTACTGCAAGTTCATCATTTTTCCTACATACTAGTACATAAATAAGGCTCCATGCAAAAGGATTTCATTTTTTGACTTTTTTCATCTTTTTTTTTTCCAAAATGGGGTCAAACTTGCAAGGATGGCTATTCATTGCTTGAGTTGGGCATTTGTTCAACTTTTGGGGCTAGTGACCACATTCATAATGTCAGTGCTTAAAATAGTTTCCCCCTATTTTTTGACTGAACTACAAGACTCTTGTAGTTCAAATTTCAATCACCTGTAATTAATGTCAAGAAATCCATTAAATCAATGGAATATAGGAAAAAAGCTTTGAAATTCAAGACAAAATCGCATTAGGCCTCCAATGTTGTCTACTTTGTGTGAAAATTGCAAAGAGGCAAATTTCAATCTTATTTGTGACAGTTCTTTCACAAAAAAGGTAATTTTGGCACCAAAAAAAAATTTGTGGGACCCGCCAAGTCACGCACTCAGCTGCGACGCGCGCAGCAACGGTGACTTACTAATCCACATTTTGTCTCTATGACAGGTGGGCCCAACAGATGCCTCAACCACATCTGATAGATCGAAAGGAAGTTGTAGATATGCCATTGAAGCTCACTCGCACCGCCGCATTTCCTCCTTTCACCCCTCTCCTCGAACCCTAATCTCGATTAGGGAGAGGCGCCACACCACCTCGACGATGCTTGTCGCTTATGTGTTCGACTTCTTCCTCCTCCTCCCTGTGCCACACCTCATCGATGCATGTTCCCCCTATCGAGGCGCGTTCATGGCCTTGCTGCTCGCCTCCTAGTGTTGTCTACGCAAATCTGGACACAACGCTACTGGTCTGGATCTTGGTAGGGGCGCGATGGTGCAGATCTAGGCAGGCTGTGGCGGAACGGATTTGGACGGGGCATCGCGGCGCGAATCTGGACGGGGAATCATGGACGCGGTAGTGCTGGATTGGCTGCTCCATCTCATGAGCGACACATGTAAGAAGGTTTGAGTATGTTGGGATTAGATTAAGTACATGGCTAGTTTATCAGCCGCCACTGCCCACTGCACATGGTGCTAGTTTATCACCCATGCGACTCCACATTGAGCCAGTTTATCACCACTGTCACTACCCACTGCACACTGAGCTAGTCCATCAACTGGTTTATGACCACTAACATTTTTGTTTAGTTTCATAAGTGTGCATAAAGCTAGGACACGTCTAGTTCTAGAGTCAGCAACATTACATTGTGCAACAATGGCGAGTCCTTGTTCTCTTCCCCAATACCATACAAAGAGAAGCCGCTGAAATATTCTCCGGCAACTGAATGTTGGTGCAAAGAGAAGGCTTCCAGGTGGATTTCTTGGAGCGATTGCAACCCAGGGCGGATATATTTCAACTAGACAAGAGTTTGGGTGATTTCCTTTTTTTCTCATTTCCAACGTTTTGTGGCAAAAAAGGAAAATATATTGTTGCCACTGATTTGTGTTAATATCAGAGGTTGGTGGGTGCAAGTTCTTCGAATGATTCGATCCAGAAGTTCCCAAGTTCTTGAAGCATCACTTGATTGATTTGGGTGACATGGTGCATCAGCTCAAAAGATAAAAGGATGCACTTGTAAGTGAACTACAGACCTACAATGAATGGAATCTAGAATTGTTGCAGAAGAAGACTTGGGATGAAGATTTGTGCAAGAAGGATATGCAAATTGAGGTGTTATTAAAGAAAGATGCTGAAAAATGTGCTGCTATTAACCAGTTTAGGGTTAAGCAAAAGAGATTAGAGAGAGAGAGAGAAATTTGTGTTGATATGTGTTTTAGTGGTAACATGCTATATTTCTCAAGTTGTTGTCTAGAACATGCTGGTGTAAGAAACGGGTAGATGCAAGGAAAATTTAAAGTGAACTAATTCATAGTCTAGGATGTTTTCAATTCCTTAAATTCCCAATTTGTAGACATGGAATAGCATATGATCTGTACTCATATTGGAAATTTCATCAAGTACTTTTTTACAATGTTTGGACAAAGACTGTGAAAATTTCATGAAATAGCCTAATAAAAAGATGACATCTTTTGCATGAATCTTTTACAAACAA
This sequence comes from Triticum aestivum, assembly GCF_018294505.1. NCBI lineage: Eukaryota > Viridiplantae > Streptophyta > Magnoliopsida > Poales > Poaceae > Triticum > Triticum aestivum. The sequence goes on from NC_057808.1 coordinate 355,040,391, forward strand.
AGTTGCGTATCATGTGGACTAAATTCCAAGGGGTTAACAAGATGTCACATCTTGCTCGGATTCCATGGGTACAAACTTCCTCAAAAACCCATCATATTTGGTGATCTCTTACATTATTTCAACTAACCTAAACTACATAGTAAAAAGGTAGTACAGAGATGACAACTATGATAAGTGCCAACATGTATATGTTTTTCTCCTCTCCCTTCACTTCAAGTCCTTGTATGACTCTTGCTTTCTCCTCTCAATCCATTTGCAGCTCTTATACCACATGATCAAATAGGTCCAGATGAGTTTGTAGTTTCAACTTAGCGTTGCGGACAAGCTCTGCAATTTTTGTTTCTTTCGCAATACTACGCTTCAGCTCAACAATCAATTTGTTTTTACTGGCTAATTCAACACCCAAATTAGCCACTGCCTCCTCCAATGACATCTTCTCTGTACCCCACTGGATCGACTCATCTTGATATGCAATATACCAATTATCATGTGCTTGCCTGTTAAACTGTAATAAGTCCTCCAAAACATATTTAACACTTCAAATCAAACAAGGAATCAATCAAATAGGCCCTGAGCGCTAACTACCAGAACTTCCTAAGAATCTGGTGCACGTGAGCATGGCCAAGACATGATTGAATCCCCTCCCTCACCGGTGTACCCGCTGCGACCAGACATTGACCATGAAGGCGCCCCTGAAATTAAGGTTTCAGATGAGATAACGGGAAAGGGGTCCTAAAGCGCTTGAATAAGGCGGATCGGGATCGAAGAGCTTTCTAAGAAATGTCACGCGGCCATCGGTCACTCTCTTCGACAGCAGAATAAATTGAGATGGTCGGGGACTGCAGCTGTGCATGCGGGGCCTTGATGGACAATGCGGGCAGAGGAAATAATGCTGGTGCTATAGCGGATGTGTCATGTCATCGTCCACTGGTCGGCGCCAGAATCATAGATGGTGATTCGGCAAGCTATGACCATGGCTGGTCTGTGGGAGGTGAGGGAAGCTACTAGGGGATGTCTGCAGTTGGTCGTTGACAAATGATAGAGAGAACATATCCCACCTGTCATATGCTGCCCCGGTCCCACCAGTCATAACGTGCCCCGGCCCTACCAATCATAAGGTGCCTTGGCCCCACCTGTCATAAGTTGCCTCGGCCCCACTGGTTAGGATTTTCTAATGTGTCCGACTGTGGGGAGAGTGAGTGGCCCGACCTCACTGATACGTCTCCAACGTATCTATAATTTTTGATTGTTCCATGCTATTATATTATCTGTTTTGGATGTTTAATGGGCTTTACTAAGCACTTTTATATTATTTTTGGGACTAACCTATTAACCGAAGGCCCAGTGCAAATTGCTGTTTTTTTGCCTATTTCAGTGTTTCGCAGAAAAGGAATATCAAATGGAGTCCAAACGGAATGAAACCCTCGGGAGAGTTATTTTTGGAACAAACGTGATCCAGGGGACTTGGAGTGGACGTCAAGAAAGAAGCAAGGAGGCCACGAGGCAGGGAGGCGCGCCTGCCCCTGGGCGCGCCCCCACCCTCGTGGGCCCCTCGCAGCTCCAGCGACCTACTTCTTCCTCCTATATATATCCATATACCCCGAAAACATCTAGGAGCACCACGAAACCCTATTTCCACCGCCGCAACCTTCTGTACCCGTGAGATCCCATCTTGGGGCCTTTCTCGGCGCTCCGCCGGAGGGGGCATCGATCACGGAGGGCTTCTACATCAACACCATAGCCTCTCCAATGATGTGTGAGTAGTTTACCAAAGACCTTCGGGTCCATAGTTATTATCTAGATGGCTTCTTCTCTCTCTTTAGATCTCAATACAAAGTTCTCCTCAATCTTCTTGGAGATCTATTCGATGTAACTCTTTTTGCGGTGTGTTTGTCGATATCCGATGAATTGTGGGTTTACGATCAAGATTATCTATGAACAATATTTGAATCTCCTCTGAATTCTTTTATGTATGATTGGTTATCTTTGCAAGTCTCTTCGAATTATCAGTTTGGTTTGGCCTACTAGATTGATCTTTCTTGCAATGGGAGAAGTGCTTAGCTTTGGGTTCAATCATGCGGTGCTCGATCCCAGTGATAGAAGGGGAAACGACACGTATTGTATTGTTGCCATCGAGGATAAAAAGATGGGGTTTATATCATATTTCTTGAGTTTATCCCTCTACATCATGTCATCTTGCCTAATCCGTTACTCTGTTCTTATGAACTTAATACTCTAGATGCATGCTGGATAGCGGTCGATGTGTGGAGTAATAGTAGTAGATGCAGAATCGTTTCGGTCTACTTGTCGTGGACGTGATGCCTATATACATGATCATGCCTAGATATTCTCATAACTATGCACTATTCTATCAATTGCTCGACAATAATTTGTTCACCCACCGTAATACTTATGCTATCTTGAGAGAAGCCACTAGTGAAACCTATGGCCCCCGGGTCTATTCTCCATCATATAAGTTTGCAATCTTTACTTTCAATCTTTATCATAAAAATACCAAAAATATTATCTTATCATCTCTATCAGATCTCACTTTTGCAACTGGTCGTGAAGGGATTGACAACCCCTTTATCGTGTTGGTTGCAAGGTTCTTATTTGTTTGTGTAGGTACGAGGCGACTTGCGTGTAGTCTCCTACTGGATTGATACCTCTCAAAAACTGAGGGAAATACTTACTCTACTTTGCTGCATCACCCTTTCCTCTTCAAGGGAAAAACCAACGCAAGCTCAAGAGGTAGCACTCACCTGTCAGGATAACATGCGGCCCCACATGTCATAAGTAGCCTTGGCCCCACATGTCATGATTTTAAAGCGTCGTCACTCCGGAGACAGAGAGTGGCCTAACCCCACCTGTCAGGATGTCAAGCAGCCACTAGTCAGGAGGTAACGGTCGAAGGCTTTGACAGGACGACAGTGCTCCGTTTGGGGTTTTGTGAGAACGTGGTGGAGGAGGGAGGGGAAAGTGAGCAATGTTAGTTACCTATGGTAATGATGGAAATATGCCCTAGAGGCAATAATAAAATGGTTATTATTATATTTCCTAAATCATGATAAAGGTTTATTATTCATGCTAGAATTGTATTGACCACAAACTTAAATACATGTGTGGATACATAAACAAATACCGTGTCCCTAGTGAGCCTCTACTAGACTAGCTCGTTGATCAAAGATGGTTAAGGTTTCCTAACCATAGACATGAGTTGTCATTTGATAACAGGATCACATCATTAGGAGAATGATGTGAAGGATAAGACCCACCCCTTAGCTTAGCATATTGATCGTTCAGTTTATTGCTATTGCTTTCTTAATGTCAAATAAATATTCCTTCGACTATGAGATTATGCAACTCCCGGATACCGCAGGAATACCTTGTGTGGTATCAAAAGTCACAACATAACTGGGTGATCAACTGATCATAAAAATGCTCTACAGGTATCTCCGAAGGAGTTTGTTGAGTTGGCATAGATCGAGATTAGGATTTGTCACTCCGAGTATGGGAGAGGTATCTCTGGGCCCTCTCGACAATACACATCATAAGCTTGCAAGATTATGACTAAGGAGTTAGTTTCGAGATGATGTATTACGGAATGAGTAAAGAGACTAGCCGGTAACAAGATTGAACTAGGTATGAAGATACCGACGATCGAATCTCGGGTAAGTAACATACCGATGGACAAAGGGAATTACGTATGTTGTCATAACGGTTTGACTCATAAAATATCTTCATAGAATATGTAGGAGCCAATATGGGCATCCAGGTTCCGCTATTGGTTATTCACCGGAGAGGTGTCTCGGTCATGTCTACATAGTTCTCGAACCCGTAGGGCCCGCACGCTTAACGTTCGTTGACGATATAGTGTTATATGAGTTATATGATTTGGTGACCTAATGTTGTTCGGAGTCCCGGATGAGATCACAGACATGACGAGGAGTCTCGAAATGGCCGAGAGGTAAAGATTGATATATAGGACGATGTTATTCGGACACCAGAATAGTTTCAGAGTGCACCGGGTACTCATCGGGTCACCAGAAGGGGTTCCGGGCAGCCCTGACAAGTGTATGGGCCTTATGGGCCAATGGGGGGGACAGACGAGCCCACAAGGGGGCTGATGCGCCCCTTCCCTTGGCTGGCCGGCCCTAGGGTAAGGAAAGGGGAGGGGTGGCCCCTCCTGCCTTTCCCTCCTCAAGAGAGAAAGGAATGGGGGCGCCACCTCCTCCTTCCTTCCTCTCGCACTCCAAATAAGGAAGGGGGTGAGGGAGTCCTGGACTAGAGGGTCCTCGGGCGTCCGACCTGTTATCCATTGGGCCGGACTGATGGGCTGTGAAGATATGAAGGCCGAAGACTATACCCGTGTCCGGGTTGGACTCTACTTGGCGTGGAAGGCAAGCTAGGCGACCGATTATGAAGATTTCCTCCTATGTAACCGACCCCATGTAACCCTAGATCTCTCCGGTGCCTATATAAATCGGAGAGCATAGTCCGGATGGAGACATACTCATTACCATATACACATAGGCTAGACTTCTAGGGTTTAGCCATTACGATCTCGTGGTAGATCAACTCTTGTAACACTCATATTCATCAAGATCAATCAAGCAGGAAGTAGGGTATTACCTCCATAGAGAGGGCCCGAACCTGGGTAAACATCGTGTCCCCCGTCTCCTGTTACCATCGATCCTAGACGCACAGTTCGGGACCCCCTACCCGAGATCCGCCGGTTTTGACACCGACATTGGTGCTTTCATTGAGAGTTCCATTGTGCCGTCGACGAAAGGTTTGATGGCCCCTTCAATCGTCAGTAATGACGTGGTCCAGGGAGAAACCTTCCTCCCCGGACAGATCTTCGTATTCGGCGGCTTCGTACTGCGGGCCAACTCGCTCGGCCATCTGGAGCAGGTCGATAGCTACACCCCTGGCCATTAGGTCTGATTTGGAAGCTTGAACTATGTCGCAGATATCCGTGGAGACATGATCTTTGATGGATTTGAGACTGCGGCGATCGCTCCCCCTCTCTCCGATGAACATGGTTTAAATCTGTCATCGGATCACATCCAGGAGATGGATCCCGTTGCTGCAACGGCCTTAGTACCGAAGCAGATCATCCCCTCCGAGGCCATAAAGTCCATGGCGTTGGAGCCGCACACGGACTCGACATCCTACAATGCTTGCATCGATGGAACTCCGGACTCGTCTCCGGCCACACGTTCCGGATCAAGTGCGCCTGCGGACACCGAGCTGGATCGGTTATTGATTTTCAAATTTAGCGCCGCAGACATCTTCCAGCATTCGCCTTTGGGTGACGTACTAAATTATTTGAAGAACTTGTCCTTGGAGGAAGACTCACAGCCGGACTATGTTCGGTTCGAGCTAGAGGCGGACGACGAGGAATTTTGCTTCCCACCCGCCACCCACTTCATAGCCACCATCGACAACTTAACCGACGTGTTTGACTATGGCTCCGAAGACATCGACGACATGGACGATGGTGCCAACAAGGAGCAAGGCCAAGACCCGCCATTTACTGGACGATGGACGGCCACCTCTTCGTATGACATGTACATGGTTGATACACCCAAGGTATCTGGCGACGACAAAGAAGAGCCAGACGCGAATAAACCCTCTGAGATGCAATCCAAGCATCGGCGCCCCAAACGCCGCTCTAAGCCTCAACGCTCAAAAGACGGCAATACCGGCACCGGAGAAAATAGCACTCTGGGCGACGCCGAAAACAATGAAGACCCTATAGGAGCTACATCCGAACAGGAGGAAAACGACAAGGGGCAAGATAACCCTGACGGACAGGCCATAGAAGATGACTCGGAGGATGATAGTTACCATCCACCCTCCAAAGAGGAGACATGCCTCGGCAACGTCGATTTCATCGTGCCTGAGGATCCTACAGAGCAGGAGCACTTCAAGCTACAACTCATAGCCATGGCAAGGAGCCTGAAAAAGAAACAGCAGCAGCTTCAGTCCGAACAAGATCTGCTCGTCGACAGATGGACTGATGTCCTGACCGCCGAAGAATACGACCTCAAGCGAACAGCCAAGAGCTACCCAAAACGCAGGCTGCTACCTCAGTTCGATGAGGAGGCACAGATCCCATACCTCCCTCGCGCAGCGCGGACCGACCACCACGTGGTCGGGATAGAGCGGTGGAGCGGCCACCCCACGGTCGGGATAAAACGACAACCCAGGCCGAACAACAGCCCGCCCCACCGCCTCGCAAAAACAAGGACAGACCGGCTCGGGACCTTACGTACGACCTTCGGCAGACCCTAGACAGCAAAGCAGGACATACTAGATCGATCTACGGATCGTGAGGACGTGCCTCGAGGCACGACGACGACTACCTATTCAGACAAGACAAACCTAACCACGCCCGGGCCGAATACTGCAGACGTACTCCATCAAAGCTACGCCGCGATGCGGCGTGGTACAGAGGTGCCGCACACCCTCTTTGCTTCACAGATGAAGTACTGGATCATGAATTCCCCAAGGGGTTCAAGCCCGTCAGTATCGAATCATTTGACGGCACAACCGATCCCGCAGTATGGATCGAGGATTTCATTCTTCACATCCATATGGCTCGAGGAGATGACCTCCACGCCATTAAATACCTCCCACTAAAGCTCAAAGGACCAGCTCGGCACTGGCTTAACAGCCTGCCTGAAAATTCTATCGGCAGCTGGGAGGACTTGGAAGAAGCTTTCCTGGATAACTTCCAAGGAACCTATGTCCGGCCACCAGACGCAGATGACTTAAGCCACATAGTTCAACAACCTGGGGAATCAGCCAGAAAATTCTAGACCAGGTTCCTAACCAAGAAGAACCAGATTGTTGACTGTCCGGATGCCGAGGCCTTAGCAGCCTTCAAACACAGCATCCGTGATGAATGGCTGGCACGCCAGCTCGGCCAAGAAAAGCCGAAGTCCATGGCAGCCCACACGGCACTCATGACCCGCTTTTGCGCGGGAGAGGACAGTTGGCTGGCCCGTAGTAACAACACAGCCAGCGAGCCAGGTCCCTCCGAGGCCAAGAATAGCTCTGGCAAACTCCGACGCAATAGACACAAACGCCGAAGCAGTGACAACAACACCGATGACACCACAGTCAACGCCGGATTCACTGGCTCCAAGTCCAGCCAACGGAAGAAGCCCTACAAAAGAAACAATGAAGGACCTTCCAGCCTGGACCGCATACTCGACCGTCCGTGCCAAATACACGGCACCCCGGATAAGCAAGCCAATCATACCAACATGGATTGTTGGGTTTTCAAGCAGGCTGGCAAGTTAAATGCCGAAAGCAAAGAAAAGGGATCACAAAGTGAGGACGAGGACGAAGAGCCCCGGCAGTCGAACACTAGGGGACAGAAGAAATTTCCCCCTCAAATCAAAACGGTGAACATGATATATGCTACACACATCCCCAAAAGGGAGCGCAAGCGAGCACTCAGGGACGTCTACGCGGTAGAGCCAGTCGCCCCAAAGTTCAACCCGTGGTCGTCATTCCCGATCACTTTCGATCGATGAGACCACCCAAATTAGCATCCGCCACGGCAGTTCAGCCGCACTAGTCCTGGACCCAATTATTGACGGGTTCCACCTAACACGAGTCCTGATGGATGGTGGTAGCAGCCTCAACCTCCTCTATCATGACACAGTGCGAAAGATGGGCATCGACCCCTCACGAATCAAACCAACAAAGACTACCTTCAAAGGAGTCATACTAGGCGTCGAGGCCCATTGTACGGGCTCAATCACGCTGGAAGTGGTCTTCGGTTCTCCGGACAATTTCCGAAGCGAGGAGTTAATCTTCGACATCGTCCCATTCCGCAGCGGCTACCACACACTGCTCGGACGAACAACGTTTGCTAGATGCAATGCAGTGCCACACTACGCTTATCTCAAGCTCAAGATGCCCGGTCCACGCGGCGTCATAACAGTCAATGGCAACACGGAACGCTCCCTCCGAACAGAGGAGCACACCGCCGCCCTAGCAACATAGGTACAGAGCGGCCTTCTCAAGCAACACCATAGTGCGGCTGCCGAGCCCCTGGACAGCATCAAGAGGTTCCGAACTACACTGCAGCAGGATAGCAAGGCTCGTCAAGAGCTCGACTAGCAATTCGGCCTCCGTCCCAGTCCCGATGAAGTAGTGGCATTCGTACCACGCGTACATAATTACGCACTCAAAATTCCATGGATATCGACGGAGGCACAAGCTAACCCGGGATCTACAGTTCGGCTAGACCGACCCCGGACACACTTTTTCCTTTCTGTTTCAGGTTCCTTTTCTCGCGAGCCTGATCACCAGCCCCTTCGAAGGATCGGCATACAAAGGGGGCATGCAGCATAGGTGCGTAGGGTAACCTCCATACGTTCTTCTTGACGGTATTTTTACTTATTTCTCAGGACCCACACGCTGCTCCTTCTTGATCCCGGCATGTTAAATAGTTCGGGTGCTTATCGCACTATTTGTATAAGATACGCCTTGACGTTTCCATTTAGTTATAATAAAAATGATTTGCGGCCCAGTTTCTGTGGTTTTCGCTTCTTACTTCATTTATTTCGATCTGCTTATCAGCTACATCGGTACTCTTTTGTACGTCTCATATTCGCCAGGGGCTGCTTATCACCCCACAATATGGCAGCAAAGTCCGAACACTTCTTATATATAAGTTCGGCACCCCGAATTTAGCATTATATGCATTGGCTCCGAATCATGTCTTTGGTCAATAGTTGGGTTGCCCGGCTCCTGTGCTTGCTACCCTACGTTCCGCTCTATCGGCTAGGGTAGTAAAGGGAGAACTACTGCGATTGTGCCCTGGCCTTGACCGGATGAGCACCTCAGTAGAGAAAGCCGAAAACTGACTGTCATGATATGGCGAGAGCCGGTCAGCTGTTCGAGGGTTACAAAATCGTTGGAGATTTTTTCCGCGTCACGCGAAGGATCGGCACTTCCCGATCAGATGCTGACAGCACCCTGGCTTGGACCAGGGGCTGCGCACTTGCTTAATTATAAAACTCCTATGGCTAAGTGAGGGCGTTTAAGCCGTATAGTCTGATTGCCTTGTTCGTTGCGCTAAACAACTCCTTCAAGGACCATATAATTGGATCAAGATTGTTTAGATCCCATCCCGAACACCTCCGTACTAATTACGTGAGGGCAGAAGCCGACGACTGGCCAACCCTCAGATTGCATATAACACGGCCGCACAGGAGGAAACAATTTAAAGCATAAAAAATTACATTACAAAACAAGCTTTGTCTTTATAATACAAGGCAAAGGACAACACGAATGTATTCATTCGAAAATAATGTCCCGCGAACATTGAGCTGCTGCAAGTCGAGACCCTTCTATAACATCCGCAAAATATTTCTCGGGTGTGCGGTGCTCCTTGCCCTCCGGCGACCCGCTGGCAACTTCAACAGCGTTCATCTTCGCCCACCACATCTTGCAACGAGCGAAGGCCATACGAGCACCTTCAATACATGCAGAGCGCTTGACGACGTCCAGCCGCGGACAGGCTTCCACTAGCCGCCTCACAAGTCCGAAGTAGCTGCCGGGCATACCTTCGGCTGGCCATAGCTGGATTGTCAAATCCCTCATGGCTAGTTCGGCCACCCTGCGCAGCTCCACCAGCTGCTTCAGCTGATCAGTGAAGGACACGGGATGCTCTGGCGTCGCATACTGGGACCAGAATAGCTTCTCCGTAGAACCTCCTCCTTCGGTTTGGTAGAACTCTACAGCGTCTGATACGCTGCGTGGTAGATCCGCAAAAGCCCCCGGGGAACTCTGAACCCGGGTTAGTAAAAGGTACTGCCTCTCCGCATACTTGCTTTGCATCTTAAAATCCTTACCCGCCGTGATCTTCCTGGCCTGCTGGATCTCCTGGATGACGGCCTGGGCCTCATCACGGTCTTCGTGCCCTGACGAGCCTTGGTGAGTTCGGCCTCCCGAGCCGACGCATCATTCTCCAAGGTCTCACATTTTTTCACTACATCTTGGAGATCATGCCGGATTTCCTTGACACGGGCCTCGAGCTTCTTACGGGCGGCTTGCTGCTGGACAGCCTTCTCCTCGGCCTCGCCCAGGGCCTTCCTCAGGGCCTCGACCTCGGTCGCAGCTCCTGCATACATTTTGACATTACAGTCAATACACAGCGCCTCTGCTTTCTGAACACACAGCAAGACGTTACTCACCTTGCTTCTCCTGCAGCCGCACTCTAACCTCGCCGAGCTCATTCTCAGTCCGCTCCAGCCTCTGCTTCAATTCAGAGACTTCGGCAGCGTGCGAGGCTGCGGCCAACAGCGACGCCTGCTTATGCATACATATCACATTAGTCTCCTACACTAGAAGATTGATCCTCTGTCCGGTTCTTCTTACCGAACACCGGACAGTGTCTCAGGGGCTACTGACTACATGGGTTTTTTTTCTCTTTCTTACCTCGACACCCGTTAACAGGCTGCTGCAGGCTTCATTCGGTCCGCTCTTGATGGACTGAACCTTCTCGACCACCGCACCCATAAGGACACGGTGCTCGTCCACGACGGAGGCACTTCGTAGCGCCCCCATCAGGTCATCCAGCGCTCCTGGATGGACAGGAGCCACCGATGGAGGCGGCGCACCCCCCTCCTTCAAAGGGGGCTGCCTGCCCGACTCCTGAGCCATATGGGTCTCCGGAATCGTATTCGGCTGAGGGCCAAGCTCGATGTGGCCCTCTTCGCCAGTCTCCATGGGGATCGTCTCCTCCATGTGTCCGGCAGTGGAGGCTTCGCCTCGTGGCGCCTCCCGGATTGCGTCCTGGGTTCCTCCCTGGTTCAGATCGGCCCTCCGGGACAACACTTCGGTGTCGTCCCCGGCCCCGGGGGAGTAAGCAGGCGGTGGCGGCTGGCTCGCCATCTCCGACGGAGCCAACGAACTTCCAGACGAGGATCGCTGGATTAGGTCGCGGGCCGGACTGCAATAGTACAGTTAAACTACATCAAGATAATGGAGAGAAAGGGCTGGATGTGCGCATAAATAAGCCATGTCACTTACGATGCGGCCTGGGGCTTAGCGCGGGGGCGTCATTCCGGACTGCTGTCAACGTCCCACGCGGTGTTGACCGCTGGAACGCCTTTCCCCTTTCTGGGCGCCTCCGCCTCCAGATGCGCCGGAGCCGCCCTCTTCTTCTTCCTCTCCTCAGGGGGAGGATTGTTTTCTTCCTCCTCCTCCTCTTCCCCGTCATTGTCCTCAGGGACAAAGGAATGAGTTTCGTCGTCTTCGGACGCCACGTCCGAAGTACCCTTACGACGGAAGCCACTCTTGGCCCCCTTTGCCTTCTTCTTGGCCTTCTTCTCCGGTGCCTTATATGGCGCCGGTACCAGCATCTTCGCTAGACGCGGGGTGACTGGTTCCTCAGGCAGCGGAGCCGGACACTGGATCCTCTTCGCCCTCTCCATCCAGTCCTGAAAGAGCAATAACAAAAGCTCAGACATCATCCTCGAAACAATTAGGTTGAGGAAACGTTCGAAACAACATACCTTGCTGGCAGGGTGTGTACAATCGTGACCACGGTCTGAATCCGTGGCCGGTGGTTTCTAATTGCTCTTGAAGAGCAATTTCCATGCGCCTTCGTGCGTAGTCTCGAAGAGCCTCACCAGGATCCGGTGCTTCTTTGGATTGAACTCCCACAACGGGCGGCTTCGGCGCTGGCATGGAAGGATCCGGCGAACTAGCATCACCTGGATCACATCAACGAGCTTGACGCTCTTGGTTACCATGCTCTGAACACGCGTCTGTAGCGCTATCAGCTCGTCAGGAGAACACCAGCCCGGACTCTTCTCGACCCAGGAGGTGAGTCGCATAGGAGTGCCGGAGCGGAATTCGGCAGCTGCGGCCCTGGTGGTGCCGCGTGGTTCTGTGATGTAGAACCAATGCTTCTGCCACTCCTTTACCGTATCCACAAAGGTGCCTTTGGGCCAAGAGACGTTGGACAATTTTCTCACCATTGCCCCTCCGCACTCCGCGTGCTGGCCATCCACCACCTTTGGTTTCACGTTGAAGACTTTGAGCCATAGCCCAAAGTGGGGTTGGATGCGGAGGAAGGCCTCGCATACGACGATAAAAGCCGAGATGTTGAGGAAGGAATTCGGAGACAGATCATGAAAATCTACCCCGTAATAATACATTAGCCCACGGACGAAGGGGTGGAGTGGAAACCCTAGCCCGCGGAAGAAATGGGGGATGAATACCACCCTCTCTGTGGGCTCCGACGTAGGGACCATCTGTCCCTCGGCCGGCAGACGGTGGGTGATCTCCTTCACCAAATATCCGGCCGCCCGAAGCTCAGTAATGTCCTCCTCCGTGACGGAGGAGACCATCCACTTGCCCTGACCACCGGATCCGGACATGGTTGCTGGAGTGGAAAGGAGATTGGAACTTGGGCGCTGGAGCTCGAGGTTGGGGAGGCAGAGACAAACAGAAAGTGTGAGAAGAGGAAGGGGGAATCCTTATCTCCTTATAAAGGCAGCAAATATTAAAACGCCTCCTCACTCGCCTTGAGATTCGCCTATTCCCAAGGGCTGTGTAAACGGCACGGTTGGGTTACCCATGCCTGCACTGATGAGAATCCCGCGATAAGGGGACACGATCTCTGCTTCGACAAGACGTGCCAATAGAAACTGCGTCTTGAAACGTGGGACAAACGGTTCGAAATTATGACCGAACGGACGTAATGTCACATTGTAGAAAGCTGTCAGCGGATGGAACTCGTGTAAAAAATATATATTCTCTGTGCGGTTGTGCATGGTGTGTAACAGGTCCGGATACAATCATCGCGTGCGAAGACTATCTTGGAGTTCGGAAGAAGGGGAACCCGCCTTGCAATGCCGAAGACAATCTGCACGCCGGACTCCTCATCATTGAATCCAGGTTCAGGGGCTACTGAGGGAGTCCTGGACTAGGGGGTCCTCGGGCGTCCGACCTTTTATCCATTGGGCCGGACTGATGGGTTGTGAAGATACGAAGGCCGAAGACTATACTCGTGTCCGGGTTGGACTCTACTTGGCGTGGAAGGCAAGCTAGGCGACCGATTATGAAGATTTCCTCCTATGTAACCGACCCCATGTAACCCTAGATTTCTCCGGTGCCTATATAAACCGGAGAGCATAGTCCGGATGGAGACATACTCATTACCATATACACATAGGCTAGACTTCTAGGGTTTAGCCATTACGATCTCATGGTAGATCAACTCTTGTAACACTCATATTCATCAAGATCAATCAAGCAGGAAGTAGGGTATTACCTCCATAGAGAGGGCCCGAACCTGGGTAAACATCGTGTCCCCCGTCTCCTGTTACCATCGATCCTAGACGCACAATTCGGGACCCCCTACCCGAGATCCACCGGTTTTGACACCGACAGGGGGCGCCACCTAGGGGAAGACCCCAAGTAGGATTCGGCCTACTTGGGGGCGCCCCTTGGCCTCTGCCCTCTCCCTCCCACCTATATATATGTGGGTGGGTGGGGGGTGCCTAGCACAACCACGACAATTGCTTAGCCATGTGCGGTTTCCCCCTCCACCGTTTACACCCCCGGTCATATTTTCGTAATGCTTAGGCAAAGCCCTGTGGAGATAGCTTCACAACTCATCCACTACCTCGCCCCCTTGCTGGATCAAGAAGGCGGAGGACGTCACCGAGCTGAACGTGTGCAGAACGCAGAGGTGTCGCTCGTTCGGTACTTGATCGGTTGGAGCGTGAAGAAGTTGGACTACATGAACTGCGTTAACAAACGCTTCTGCTTACGGTCTACGAGAGTACGTAGACACACTCTTCCCATCTCGTTGCTATGCATTTCCATGGATAGATCTTGCGTGTGCGTACATAAATTTTCGTTTTCCGTGCAACATTTCCCAACAGTGGCATCCGAGCCAAGTCTATGCGTAGATGATATGCACGAGTAGAACACAAAGAGTTGTGGCACGGTGATAGTCATACTGCTTACCACCAACGTCTTATTTCGATTCGGCGGTATTGTGGGACGAAGCGGCGCGGACCAACCTTACATGTCCACGTACATGAGATCAGTTACACCGACAGACATGCAACTTGTTTTGCATAAAGGTGGCTGGCGGGTGTCTGTTTCTCCTACTTTAGTTGAATCCTATTGACTATATTCGTGTTGGAGATATGCCCTAGAGGCAATCATGTGATGATGATATTTCCATATGTATTCATGAGTCCTTTGTATTGTCCTTGAACATCATCAATGATATGTATCAATAAGTATGTGACTTGTTTGTGGAACTATGTATTGTATAATGATTGTTTTAATGGTCCCTAGTTGATAAGGTTATGCGGACAAATATCCTTGACTAGTATACAACTCGGTTGATGACTATGTTTCACAAGTCATGTGCATGGAGATGCTAAACCGAAAGTATGGGCTTGGGGATGGAGATCACCGAGCCGGACAGACCCACTTTGAGACGCAGCGAGATATAGTCATCTGTTAGTCTCAAGTGCAATGTCTATGCCATGTCCTAGACCTGAGGTCCTCGCATGTTCTCGGGATGTGGATCGACTCACTTAGGGTCTATCAAACGCTACTCCGTAACTGGGTAGTTATAAAGGTAGCTTTCAGTTGAGTCATGAGACATGCCGCGAGATCTGGTTGACCAAGATGGAATTTGCCCCTCCTATTTGGAGAGATATTCTCTGGGCCCTCTCGAGTGATCAGATTTGGAAAGCATGGCCATGCGACTTGGGTTAAGTGTTAACCCAGTTCGGGAATCTATATCATGGTTTCGAGAAGAGAGGTCGAGCTAACACAAGGATGACAAGTACTCGCCTTGAGCTCGACAACAAATATCGTGAGGCAAAAGGAATGTTGCATATGCCACATTGTTGAGGTTCGTCAAATGACTTTACGCCCACATGGGAGTTGGCACGTTCTGCTAGGAGCCGCTACCAACTATCGACTCTGGTCGTGTCCATGTGTACGTGAACCTATAGGGTTGCACACTTAAGGGGCTGCAGCCCATTCGGATTGGATCTGAGTGGAAAATGGATGTGGACTCCTAGTGGGTCAAGTGTTGAGCCCACCACGGAGGTTTATATAAAGGGCAGTGGGCACACCACTTAGGGTTGATCGGATTGAACCCTGGTTAGCCACCACCACTCCTCATGCCCATGCCGCGCGACCGGACCTAGCAGTCCGCCGCTCGACGCTGCTCCCCGTACGTGTGGATACCTTGGAGGCATCGCATCTGCGGTGCTTGGACGAACTGTTCGAGGGAACCGCGAGGTGCCGTTCGCGGGAGATCACCGTTCACGGGTCTTCGCTGTTCGCGGGAGATCGGCAACGCGAGGAGGAGACGGCCCGGGAGATCGGCTACACGCATCACCAACTCTACTTCCGCTGTGGTGACTGCGCGTCTAGTGGTAAACCCGATCCCGTGATCTATTTCCAGCAGCATGATCTTGGGTGCGCGGTAGAAAATTTTATTTGGTGCTAGCGTAGCATACCGCGTGTTCCAACAATGGTATCAGAGCCTCCGCTGTGTGGTAATAGATTCGATGATATGCATATGAGATATGTAGATCCGTTCAGGTGCGGGTCGATGAGATCGGTCGCGCATGTCAGTGTTGAAGGTTGGTTTCGTGATCTTGTTTCCGTGATCGTGATGCAGAGGTCGTGACACGACTTACCCCTACCGGTCAGTTGTCCGCCATCGGGGTAGACAGTGGAACGTAAATCGGGATGCAGCATGCGAAGATCAATGAGATTGATCGAATCGGAACAGAGATCAACACCTTGGAAATGTGATTTCCGCGGTGCTGAAATCTGTTGGAGCGGTCTCGGTAAAACGGTTGTAACTTTTGCATACGAACTCCGATTTTGCTCCACGACCTGTCAAACTGAAGCTAACGAAAAGTTGGATTAGCGGCAAAAAACTGGAACAGGATTTCGGTGCTTCTGGCTAGGCCAAAATCTGCTTGGAAGATAGAGTTTCAGGAGGTTTTATCTTCAGCAGTAGAACGTCTGACTCGTTTTTGCAGGGAATGACTGTGATTTGGTATAGCCCATGTATGTTGCTTTTATATTATTGTTTCATGACCTGCGTGTCATGAGTGCGGCAACCGGCAGGGGCCATACGGTTGTCCCATTATTGTATTAATGACCTGCGTGTCAACATGAGAAGCCATGTAATGTAATTTACTTTCAGTAGCTATTAGTTTTTAATAGCATAGTATCTTATGTAACACTTGGCGGTTGACACCATAGCATGGAGATGGAGATCACCACGAGGACAACCATGCATGGGCAGACTGCGCACATGGAGATGGAGATCACCACGCGCTGTGAAAAGGGGCTATACCATATCACACATACATAAACTGCCTGTGAAAGTTTATCCCTTTTATGCACCCTTCCTTTTGCATGGTAGATGTTTTAAGTAGGGTGATCCCTCAAAGAATGTCAAGTACAAATGCCTCCCCAATTGCTGCACCTTCACATGTCAAGTATATTTAGTGGCTGGCCTATGAAATTAGGGTGCCACTAGATCTCCTTGAAGTGATGGGTTTGTGTCGGACACTTACACGCGGAGCATTGGTTGACTTGTCGTGGCTATCAAAACAGTTTTGGGCTACAAGGCATAGGAGTTGGCGAGGCATGAGATGTCCCCAACAACAAGAGTCGTATGGAGATACGATTAGCAAGAGTTGCTTACCGAGTGATCTTGTCCTCTAGCGGTGATGCAAAGCTCACTAGTTGACATGTTGATCTTGGATCTTGAATCACTAAGTATCGACCGAGGGATGTTGATTTTAGTGGGAGTAATGATCTTATTGAAATGTTTAATATGAATTACTCTTCATGAATACATGTCTTAGTGTTTTGCATATTTCTGTTGTAGATCAATGGCACCACCTGCTCAAGTTACCCCTTTTGCGTTGAAATCAATCCTGGAAAAAGATAAATTGAATGGAACAAACTTTACCACCTGGTATAGAAACTTGAGAATTGTTCTTAGGCATGAGAAAAAGGAACAAGTTCTAGAGAATCCGCTTCCAGAGGAACCTGCCGATAATGCTAATGCCACAGCCAGAAATGCCTACCAGAAACTCGTTGATGAATCAAACGAGATCAGCTGTCTCATGCTGGCTTCTATGGATCCCGATCTGCAGCAGCAGTTCGAAAATATTGAGGCTTTCGATATGATCGAGAACCTTAAGAGCATGTTTCAAATGCAGGCTAGGACCGAAAGGTTCAACGTCTGGCGATCCTTGATGGATTGTAAGCTGAAAGAGGGTGATCCACTGAGCCCGCATGTGATCAAGATGATTGGGTACATGCAAGCTCTGGATAGGCTGGGCTTCCCACTTGGGGATGAGTTGTCCACAGATACAATTCTGGGTTCTCTTCCAGACAGCTATGGGCCGTTCATCTCGAACTACCATATGCATGGGATGGAAAAGAAGCTCACTGAATTGCATGGGATGCTCAAAGTGGCAGAGCAGGATATCAAGAAAGGTACACATCGTCAAGTGTTGATGGTGCAGAACTCGGCTAAGTTCAAGAAGAGCTGGTCCAAGAGAAAGGCTAAGGCAAAGGGCAAAGAGAAGGAGGCAACTCCAACTACAGCCGCTGCGCCTAAGTCAGGGACGGCTTCGGGGAGTATTTGCTTTCATTGCAAGGAACCCGGACACTGGAAAAGGAACTGTAGCAAGTGGCTTGCCAAGAAGGGCAAGAAGACTGGAAGTATGACTTCTTCTTCAGGTACACTTGTTGTATATGTTGTAGACATTTATCTTGCTGATGTTTCTAGTAGCTCTTGGGTATATGATACCGGATCGGTTGTTCACATATGCAACTCGATGCAAGGGCTAAGCAGAACTAGGAATGTCGCAAGAGGAGAAGTTGACATTCGCGTCGGGAATAAAGCAAGAGTTGTTGCATTGGCCGTCGGCACTATGCAACTTAATTTACCTAAAGGATTTGTAATGGAACTTGATAATTGTTATTATGTTCCTGCTTTGAGTGGAAAATGGATGTGGACTCCTAGTGGGCTCAAGTGTTGAGCCCACCTCGGAGGTCTATATAAAGGGGAGTGGGCACACCATTTAGGGTTGATCGGGTTGAACCCTGGTTAGCCACCGCCACTCCCCATGCCCATGCCGTGCGACCGGACCTAGCAGTCCGCCGCTCGATGCTGCTCCCTGTACGTGTGGATACCTTGGAGGCATCACATCTGTGGTGCTTGGACGAACCGTTCGAGGGAACCGCGAGGTGCCGTTCGCGGGAGATCACCGTTCACGGATCTTCGCTGTTCGCGGGAGATCGGCAACGCGATGAGGAGACGGCCCGGGAGATCGGCTACACGTATCACCAACTCTACTTCCGCTGTGGTGACTGCGCGTCTAGTGGTAAACCCGATCACGTGATCTATTTCCAGCAGCATGATCTTGGGTGCGCGGTAGAAAATTTATTTGGCGCTAGCGTAGCGTACCGCGTGTTCCAACAATTCGGTCCTTGAAGAAGGTTAAAACAGCAAACTTGATGAATCACCGTTGTGGTTTTTGCCGTAGGTAAGAACGGTTCTTGCTAGAAGCCCGCAACAGCCACATAAAACTTGCAACAACTAAGTAGAGGACGACTAACTAGTTTTTGCAGGGCATGTTGTGATGTGATATGGTCAAGATGTGATGTGATATACGTTGTTGTCTGAGATGATCATGTTTTGTAATATCGACAACTGGCAGGAGCCTTAGGGTTGTCTCTTTATTGTATGAAGTGCAAACGCCATGTAATTGCTTTACTTTATCGCTATGCGTTAGCAATAGTTCTAGAAGCAATCGTATGCTAGAGGACCCCGACCCAACGATGGATATCAAGGAGTTGAGCCAGTGACGATGGAGATCATGACGATGCTTTGGAGATGGAGATCAAAAGCACAAGTTGATGATGGCCATATCATGTCACATATTTTGATTGCATGTGATGTTTATCCTTTATGCATCTTAGTTTGCTTGGAATGGTGGTAGCATTATAAGATGATCCCTTCACTAAATTTCAAGATAAAAGTGTTCTCCCCGAGTATGCACCGTTGCCAAAGTTCGTCCTTTCGAAGCACCACGTGACGATCGGGTGTGATAGACTCTACATTCACATACAACATGTGTAAGACAGTTTTGCACATGCAGAATACTTGGGTCAAACTTCATGAGCCTAGCATGTACAGAGATGGTCTCGGAACACTGGAGACCGAAGGGTCGAACGTGAGTCATATAGTAGACATGATCAACATAGAGATGTTCACCATTGATGACTACCCCATCTCATGTGCTTATCGGACATGGGTTAGTTTATTTGGATCATGTATCACTTAGATAAACTTGAGGGATGTTTATTTAAGTGGGAGTTCATTAGTAATTTGATTAATGGAACTTAATTTACCACGAACTTAGTCTTAATACTTTTGCATATCTATGTTGTAGATCAATAGCTCGTGATATAGCTCCCCTATTTTTGATATGTTCCTAGAGAAAACTAAGTTGAAAGATGATAGTAGCAATGATGCAAACTGGGTCCGTGATCTGAGGATTATCCTCATTGCTGCAGAGAAGAATTATGTCCTTGATGCACCGCTAGGTGACAGACCTATTGCAGGAGCAGATGCACATGTTATGAACATTTGGCAATCTTGATATGATGACTACTTAATAGTTTAGTGCACCATGCTTTACGGCTTAGAACTAGGACTTCAAAAACATTTTGAATGCCATGGAGCATATCACATGTTTCAAGAGCTGAAATTGGTATTTCAGACTCATGCCCGTGTCGAGAGGTATGAGACCTCTACTTTGCCTACAAGATGGAGGAGAATAGCTCAGCCAGTGAGCATGTGCTCAGAATGTCTGGGTACTACAATCGCTTGAATCAAGTGGGAGTTAATCTTCCATATAATATAGTGATTGACAAAGTTCTCTCGTCACTATCACCAAGCTACTAGTACTTCATGATGAACTATAATATTCAAGGGATGACGAATATGATTCCTAAGCTCTTCGCGATGCTGAAATCAGCGAAGGTAGAAATCAATAAAGAGCATAGAGTGTTGATGGTTAAACAAGACCACTAGTTTCAAGAAAAAGGGCAAGGGAAGGAAAGGGAACTTCAAAAAGAATGGGAAGCAAGTTGCCACTCCCATGAAGAAGCCCAAAGCCGGACCCAATCCTAAAACTGAGTGCTTCTACTGCAAACAAAATGGTCATTGGAAGTGGAACTGCCCCAAATACTTGGCAGATAAGAAGGATGGCAAAGTGAACAACGGTATAGTTGATATACATGTTATTGATGTGTACCTAACACTACAAAAAAATACACTTCTGTGATGATATGTGTTTGTCATGCATGTACATCCATGACGATTTTATGACAAAATCAAGATGGTCATACCTGTGCTGTCGTAGAAGTGTTCCATGACATTACCAAAATTATCGTCACGGAAGTGTCCACTTCCATGACGATAAATAGCGCGTCATGGAAGTGCTTTCGTCAAGGGTAACCGACATGTGGCATCCACCATAATGGGTCGCCATTAAGCTATCGGGTCCGGTTTTGGATCCGATAACCCGTTAATAGCCCGGACCAATGGGGATTTTCCACGTGTAAAATTCTCAATGGCCAGAGGAACCACGTGTTGGCTCACCGTTGGGACAGATGTCATCCACCCATTGGACAGGAGGCGCCTATGATACGTCAACACGTGGCACGGTCCAACAGAGCCGCATTCCGATGAAAAGGCCGGCTTGTTTGACTTGGTCAAAAGGTAGCGGGCCGGCCCACGGGAAGCCTGTCAATGGCCTGTTCATATATAGCCCATTTACAGCCCGTTAACTCACGACCCGTTACGGCCTATCCGAATTAAGCCTAGTAGCTTCATCTGGGCCGTCCAATATGATTCCAGCCCGTTGTAACTTCCGGCCCATGTATAGCCCATGACGTCTTTCGGCCCATATGAGGCCCTTTGTAACTCTTGGCCCATTAACGGCCCGTGGTGAAACTGTCCCGTAATGAACAGTGTACCGCTTTATACCCTATATTATAAAGGATGAGATCAATTCGGAAGCGCCTTTTCTTATTCTAGCAGAGGGAATTCCTTTGGTCTAATTTAGGACTTTCAAATCTATTTTATTTTATCTAATTCTATCTACGCCCCAGGGGCTAGGAACAAAACAGTCCTTTCCTTTTTCTGATCATAGAGAAGCCGTATGAAGCTAAGGTTTCATGTACGGTTTTGAAATAGCGGTGGGAACTGTGATATTAACAGCCCATTATTCCATTGGGCCGTTTCCAACCCATGTTGTCTTTTGGCCTTCTCAGGGCCCATTTATTCTTGTGCTCATTTCCAGCATTCGGTTACTTACGGCCTGTTACTGGCCTTTTCTGCTTGTGGGCCAAATTCAGCGTGTGGTTACAATCGGCCCATTTGTGGCCCATTAATCCGTTGGGCCGTTTTCATAGCGTCATCAAATACGGCCGATTAAAAATGACCCATTATGGTTGGCCCATGAATGGGCGATTCCAATTCTAGCTCGTTGACGGCCCATAATGCAGTCTGTTATTGGCCCACGTTTGGCCAATCGATCATCCGGCCCGTAGAAGGCCCATTGATGCTACGGCCCGTAGAAGGCCCATTGTTTCTATGGCTTGTAGGAGGCCTATGGTCACTATAGTAAATATGTAGCCCATGGTTATTGTGGCCTAGTTTTAAAAGTAGGTTATTGCGGCCACTAGCAAACATCGGAAAAAGAACGGCACTGACTACAAGCAAACAAATAAACAAGACAACAAGGAAATAAATAAGCAAGCAACTTACGCTAGGCTATCATGGTATTACACATATTACATCCACTGGGCATCAAAGTTCGCCACCAATGAAAATAGAGGGAACAAAGCAGCATATCACATACACTGGTTGTCAAAGTTGGTGACAAGTGCAAATAAACGCCGCGGCAAAACAAGTCCAGAACTGAAACCACTTCAGAAGAGCTCAAGAAACAATATCCTGGGTACCCATAATGCTGGCAAGATGGTTAGCAAGCTTATTAACTTTCTCTTGTTTGGCGCTTAAATCCTCCAGCGCTTGCTGTTGCACCAGTAAGTATGCATCTGAATTCTGCAGGGACTTCCTCAGTCCTTCGGCTTCGTGTCGCAGCACATCCGATCGATGTCTTTCAACTTGAAGTTGAGACTCAAGAAGACAAACTGATTCAGGCAGCGAGTTCGAAGAGCTTGTGCCAGCAGTAGTGGCCAGTAACTCGGACACTACATCAAGACAGGACTTTTGGGTTGTCTCACTGTCGTCAAGATACTTTTTATCAGCTTTCTTGGAGACCAACAGGGATGTCTCACTATCTTGAACCTTATCTACATTACTTCCTTTACCATTGCATAACATGGTACTCTTCTCCAATATTTTGTCCGCATTCTAAAAGAGAAACAAGAAGACACATCACGGGTTTACCATGCTGTATATGAAACTCATTTTGGTAAATCAGTTCAGTAGTAAAGTGGACAGGATAACATCATGAAACAAACATATATCTATGTACCATGGTCACTATATGGTCTATATCATTCTAGTTTTTGTTGCCAAATCAAGATAGAGACACAGTTTAAATAATATATGTTTAAGACAAAGCAGAATAGACAGAATATGAGTGTGGGAAACTACAGAGCAATAAAAACACTTGTAATGTGCATGCCATGAGAACATAATTTTTTATTCATTTGGAACTGAAATCAACATAGAGCAAGTTACAGCAGCAAACCATTTAAAGAAACAGGTTTAAAACATACATGTTGTGCCATTGGAGTTTAAATTCCATCCTTCAAATTTGAAAATAGTTGGTATGAGTAAATACAGTGATGCAGGAGCAAAGGAGTATGAACCATAGCTACAGAACCTGACCTGAGAACAATTCTTCTTCTGCTTTAAGCGTTGAGTTGGGATTCGGAGTGGTGGTCCTCGTGCTTTGTGCACTGCAGTCCCCTTACTAACTGCTCGTGTTTGGGTGCTCTGTGGTGGAGACAGTGTTGTGTCAACTGGAATTGGGTTACTATTTGCTGGGGCTGGGGTTAGAAGGGGTGTAGCTGGTTCTCCGTCCAACTGGGTAGGGGTACAATCTGCGAGAGTCTGGGTTATGTGTGGTGGGGCTGGTTCTTGGGCAAGTACAACCGTGGTTCTATCTGCATCGACTGGTAGCACTATCATTTCTGAAGACCGTGTTGTTACCCCCTTAGATACTGCCAACACCCTCTCCAATTCAAACGGCTGATAAACAAGAAAATTAATTGAATGTACAAACATTGTATGATAGACAGGTGCAATGGATACTGGGGAATAAAAGAGGGCATGAAATAATTCACATTTATGTTTTCTAACCAAACAGGATAGCATGGCACAATTTCTCATATATGATGGCTAACTAAACAGGATAACATGACACAATTTCACATATATGATGGCTAACTAAAAAGGATGGAAAGACATAGTTCAAAATATGACGACTATGTAAACAGGATGACATGATATTACTATATAATCTATTTATTAAATAGGTTGGCATGCCATAATTCACATACATGCCGCCTATGGAAACATGATGGCATGATATAATTCATGGATAGAATGACATAATTCAAAATATGATGACTGTAAACACTAAACAGGATGAGATGATATAACTATGTGATGTCTTTATTAAATGGGTTGGCATGCCATAATTCAGATAGATGCTGTCTATGTAAACATGATGGCATGATATAATGCAAATATATGATTTATATACTAAGCAAGTAAGCAGATGGCAATCGCATATATGATGTAAAAACTAAGCAATGCAAGACAACATGCATGACATGAGTAATATAACCCGCCAAGTTTGAGCATAGACCTCAGGGGGGAAATAGCACTGGTCATCTATCTCTAAATCCTCCTTTGAGGAGCTATCTGTAACCAGCAAGATGCCCGCTTCCGCAGGTAGCATTGTCTGCTCTGAATACCTTGTTTTCACTCCAGATACTTCCATCACCGCTTCAAATGGCTGATGCACAAGAAGAGTAGTTGAATATACAAACGTTGTCGACAAATGGAACACGTAATACAAAAAAGGATAGCATGATATAATTCACATATATGATGATTGGATAAACAGCATGACATTGCATAATTCACATATATAATGCCTTGCAACAAGATAGCATTGCATAATTCACATATATAATGTCTTGCAACAAGATGGCATTGCATAATTCACATTATGGTAATTAGACACTAAACAAGTGGCATTCACACAAAGCATGTCTAAACTAAGCAAACGACATAGCAATGCAAGACACCATACACACGATATGAGCAACATAACCCTGCCAAGTTAGAGCATACACCTCTGGGGGGAAATAGGACTGGTTGTCTATTTCCGAATCCTCCTCTGAGGAGCTATCCGTAACCAGCGAGATATGCGCTTCGTCAGATAGCATAGTCTGCTCTGAAGACCTTGTTTTCACTCCAGAATTCTCCATCACCGTGTCAAATGGCTAATGCACACGAAGAGTAGTTGAATGTACAAACATTGTTGACAAATGTAATATGTAATGAAAAAAAGGATGGCATGATATAAATCACATATAAGATGACTGGCTAAGAAGGATGGCATTGCAAAATTCACATATCTGATGCCTGGCTAATCAAGATGGCGTTGCATAATGCACATATACGATAAAGAAATTAAACAGATGGCATTCACACAAAGCATGTCTAAACTAAGCAGATGACATATTTGATGTGTAAAGTAAGCAATGCAAGGCACCATATGCATGATATTACCAACATCAGCATGCCAAGTTAGAGCGAAGACCTCAGGGGCTAAATAGGAGTGGTCTTCTCCTTCTGAATCCCCCTCGGAACAGTTATCTTCCTCTTGATTACAATCCAAAATTGGTGGAGGGGGGCTGCCTTTGCGCCCACCATGGAGCAACGTCTGTAAGAAATTTTATTGCCACGCACGGCTCCTCTCTTTTGCTCTACATGTTCAGTTCCATTGTGTACAATAACTGTCATGCATAGGAATAAAACATAGTGAGACTATGTAAGGAGTGCATGCAGAAATCCAGAGTGATGGTAGCAACCTACGGATAGACCCAAAACCAATGATAGCAGGCAGATAATGGCTTCAGTTAAAAAATATAGATAATGGCTTCTTTACTATTTGTTTCCCACCCAACATGAAAATCATAGTAGACACCAGAGATTAACCACATAGTAGATAGATACTATTGATTGCGGCCCTGATATGTACCCCACAACCATTTAAAAACTCAAGTTTGAGCATTAGTTTGGAGCTGACTCAGAGTCTCATCGGTGAATAGGATGATAAAGTAGCATGTAATATTAAGCGATGCATAACGTAAGCAGAACCGAAAGAGTGCGACCTCTGTTGCGGACCCGTGTAGTCCTCGAGGTCGTCTGCTTGGTTGATGATGGTTGCAGTTGTCATGGTTGCCGGCGGCGGGGAAGAAGATCTGAGGTGGTGAAAGACAGTCTGGAGGCCGGATCCCTGCTATGGTGGACCCTTCTGTCGTTGGAGCAGCTGAGCTGGGGTGGATGACAGCGTACAGGAGCGGGACAGACCACACAAGGTTTTCTTTGACAACTATCTGTAAGAGAAGTAATTCTGTAAGGGCTCGTTTGAATTGGAGGATTCTAACAACGCAGGGATAGGAAATACACAGTGATAGGATAGGAATGCACGTGCAAAACAGTGAATTTAAAAATACAGGATTTCTGCCAATCTGGGTGTTTGGTTCACAAGAATTGGAAGATCACGCCATGCAAAGAAACATGGTGAGATTAAGTCAAACCACAAGAAAATGTACGGTTATAATGCTATTATACTACTATCTCTTAGTCTTGTCCTTCATGCATAGGAATTTGAAAAGGAGGACAAGTGGATATTAAAATTCCTACGGTTTTTCTTTCTAGGAGACACTAAAGGAACAAATCCTACAGTTTTCCTTTGCTCCATTCCTTTGAATCAGATTCATGAATAGTGGTACCATAGGAAACTTTCCAATTCCTATGTTTTTCCTTCACTTTTCCTTTCAAGCACTGGCGATTCTAGTAGGCAGGCTTGAGCAGGGAAAAGCCAACACTCAAAAAATGTTTCTGTGCTACTTCTACTACTTTCAACCCAGGCCACTGCCCTACTAGCTCAAGTCCCAGGCCCATCTACAAATGCACAACTCAAACGCGTAGAGATAAATAATGATGGCGTTCAAGAGAGTCCATCATGGATGGCTAAGTTTCCTGGTGTAAGGGCATATTTCTCCCTATGTGGGCCCCCTCCCTTATCTCTTCATCCCACATCACCACTTACCTCCAGAAAAAAGCCACCATTACTCTCTCTCTCTCTCTCTCTCTCTCGTGTTCTTGCTCTCAAACCCTCGGATTTCGATCTCTTTGCTCAAAGCTCCGTTTCTGAAACTGTTTCAGGGGATTGTTGCTTGGTATGTGACTCCTCCGTTTGTCCAATTAGTTTTTGCCTTAGTAGTTTATATTTTGAATAATTAGCTACTCTTGGTGCTGCTGTAGATGAGCTTGCATGTTGGATTCTTAGAGTTCTAAGTAGTTTGAATGCTTGCTATGGCCTCTATGTATCCCTATGAGCAGTTGCCTTCAATCCTGTGAAGTTTTGTTGACAAATTTTTGTCACCCAAAAAATTTCAGAAAATTGTACGCAAACATGATGAACCTCTTAGGAAGGAGTTCTTCGAGGAGGAGATCCTCGGAGGCATCTTCTAGTGACAGCTCCGTTCATCGGTCTTATGTTGAACTAAGTGAAAGTTCCATACGAGATGCCGCCACCAAAACATGATTATGGCCATGCGATGATTATATGGTGAGTGTGGGCATTAAGGACGGATTTGAGCAATATGTTCACAATGCCGATCTCGGTTCCTACATTTCAGATAAGTGCAACCAACATCACACTCTCACTGAATCATTTGTCAAAGGATTTAAGTTCCAGCCCCGTGGGTCTAGGGTGGCATTTAAACTATATGAAAATCCATTTACCATATCTTTAGAGAGATTTGCTCGCCACTGCAAAATCCCATTCTGGGGTTCACTTGATGAACCACCAAGATCTGAGTTTCAAACATTCTTGAATAGTCTTTGCTATGGTGAGACTAGGGGAGTAACGCAAGGTAGAATAAAGATTGTAGTACTTTGCATTATTTAATGGAAAATGTATTGTAGGCAAACAAGATTGTAATACACTTTGTGCTCCAGACTTGAGCCTCATACGCACCGCTCTCACCGGTGATAAAAGCTATAATCTTGGAGAAATTGTTGCACGCAGGTTTCAACACAACACTAATTGTGGTTATTTCTATGGTGGAATTTATGCCACACGCTTAGCAAGAGAGCTGGGTGTTTCACCTTTGCCCTATGACCCTATTTTACCCACGCAGTATTTAGACTTTGATGCTATGAAACGTCATAAGATCCTTAGAGGTGATCCCCATATTTCACCTATAAACTGTTGTTTAGTCAAAGTTCCGTTGTGCACACATATTTGCCTACGCGTGCTCTCTTTGATGTACACAGCAGGGGAAGATATTTTGTTCTTGAGAGCGAGGCCAGAGCCCATAAGGCGGCAGTTGTGGCCGCAGGGCACGCTGAAGCATCCGCACCGAGAGCCTCTGTGAGCTATCACTTCGACCATTATGCAGGCTATTGACTGGCTACCAAGTTAGGCCGAAAGCCTAAGCTTGGGGAGTACGTATTTCCACCGACATTGCATTCAGGTTCACAGATTTCATTCTAGTTGTCAGTGTCCGCACTCTTTCATTGTATTGTCCATGCTAAATTAATTTTCTCGCTTTTTTCTTGTGTGTTTGAAAAACTTTGAGAAAATCTAAAAATATATTTCCTGCTTCTTTTCGGTTTTTCTTCCTAGTTTAAATTGTTGTAGTACTAAAAAGAAAACCCAAAAATATTTCCTTGTTCTTCTTTTACTTGTTGGGAGCTTTCCCGTGTAAATATTTTTTCTCGTTTTTGCTTTTCCCTTTTTATTTGCTTTCTTTCAAGAAAACCAAAAACTCCAAAAATATTTCAGTGTGTTTCTCTGAATTTCTTTTCTTTTTATTGAGTCATACCAAGGAGAAGACCACGATGAAAATGTTGAATGGCTCTCATATGCATTATTGTTGATCTAACAAAGAGCCCATTTTACTTTATCTTCTCCTTCTGAATAAAATGTTTGCAGATTCCAGCTTAGTCCACGGCAGTCTTGCACTGTTATTATTTTCAAATCATTCGGTCGTGCAAGTGAAAGGCAATAATGCTGATATTTGATGAACTGGCCATGACGGAGAGAAACGGGTATGAACTCAACTTGTTCTGTTTTTGTAAATATGTTTAACCTAGTATCCATGATTCAACCCATTATGATTAAACGTGTTTGCAATGAAAATTAGAGATTATAGTCTCTCATGCCATGCATAAGTAGCTAGGAGTGTATAATGATTTATCTTGGATGTCAACATTGCGCTAAAATGATTGTGATGTAGTATGATGATATGGTATCCTCCTCTGAATGTTCGAGTGGCTTGACTTGGCACATGTCCATGCATGTAGTTGAATCAAAACCAACTAGCCTCTATGATATTTATGTTCATGGTGTTCATATCCTACTCATGCTAGTATCCAATGTTACTTATGCATAATGCATGTTCGTAACCATTGTTGCTCTCTAGCCGGCCGCTTCTAAACCTATTTGCTAGCCTTCGCCTGTACTAAGTGGGAATTCTGCTTGTACATCCAAAACCTGAAACCCAAGTAATTCCAGATGAGTCCACCATACCTACCTATATGCGGTATTACCCTGCCGTCCTAAGTAAATTTGCATGTGCCACCTCTAAAAAACTTCAAATAAATATCCTTTTTGTGCGCCTGGATTGTTCATAGGGCGACAGGAGATAGTCGGTATCTTCCATGCTAAGCGGGCTATTCTCAGGATGAGTGTTTACTCACTCGCCACTGCACGAGAAGAGGACGGTAATAGGGATGCCCAGTCCCAAATTGCAAAAAGAATTGAGCTTACAAATAATCAAACAAAAACTCCTACGGGGTCATAAACCTTTACTTTATCACTTGGGAACTGTCACTAGTGTGTTTAGCATGGAAGATATAGATAACTAATGGTCGCGAAGTAAACAAGAAGGGTGCATTTCTTAAAATTTCATTTACCTCTGTTTTAAAGACCTGAGCTCTGGCACCCCTGCAAATCACTGCTTCCCTCTGCAAAGGGACTATCCATTTACTTTTATGTTGTGTCATCACCTTCTAAAATAAGCGCTAGAACCTGAGAGCACTGTTGTCATGCTTATGCATTGGGTGTAGCTACTGTTGGGTGCATCATGACTGGATCTTTTCTACCATGAATTACAATGTTTAGTCGCTGCTCGAACTTTGGAGGTGCTCTGCATTTATGTTTTGCGGTCTCGGAAAGGGCTAGCGAGATACCACTATTGTCATATTATATCATGGTTGATTTGACAATGTGTTGCTATTTGAGATATCTTATTATTGCTCGCTAGCTGATTATGTCATTGATATGAGTTAATATAATTTTTAAGAGTTATTGTCGACATGGTTAGTGCTACCTCTTGAGCTTGTGTTGGTTTTTTCCTTGAAGAGGAAAGGGTGATGCAGCAAAGTAGAGTAAGTATTTCCCTCAGCTTTTGAGAACCAAGGTATCAATCCAGTAGGAGACAACGCAACAAGCCACCGAATACCTGCACAAACAAACACCAACTTGCACCCAACGCGACAAAGGGGTTGTCAATCCCTTCACGGTTATTTGCAAAGTGAGATCTGATAGAGATGGATAAACGGTAAAGTAATATTTTTGGTATTCTTTTTATGGAACGGAAAGTAAAAGGTTGCAAAGAAAGTAAATAGGAAACTAAGAATGTAGATCGGAAACTTACATAATGGAAAATAGACCCGGGGGCCATTGGTTTCACTAGAGGCTTCTCTCAAGATAGAAAATATATGGTGGGCGGACAAATTACTGCTGAGCAATTGATAGAAAAGTGCAAAGGTATGACGATATCTAAGGCAATGATCATGAATATAGGCATCACGTCCGTGTCAAGTAGACCGAAACGATTCTGCATCTGCTACTATTACTCCACACATCGACCGACTCCTGCCTGCATCTAGAGTATTAAGTTCATAAGAACAGAGTAACGCATTAAGCAAGATGACATGATGTAGCAAGATAAACTCAAGCAATATGATGAAAAACCTATCTTGTTATCCTTGATGGCAACAATACAATATGTGCTGGTTCCCCTTCTGTCACTAGGATCGAGCACCGCAAGATTGAACCCAAAGCTAAGCACTTCTCCCATTGCAAGAAAAACCAATCTAGTTGGCCAAACCAAATCGATAGTTCGAAGAGACTTGCAAAGATATCAAATCATGCATATAAGAATTCAGAGAAGATTCAAAAAATATTCATAGATAAGCTGATCATAAATCCACAATTCATCGGATCTCGGGAAACACACCGCAAAAGAGTATTACATCGAATAGATCTCCAAGAACATCGAGGAGAACATGGTATTGAGAATCAAAGAGAGAGAAGAAGCCATCTAGCTACTAGCTATGGACCCGTAGGTCTGTGGTAAACTACTCACGCTTCATCGGAGAGGCAATGGTATTGATGTAAAAGCCCTCCGTGATCGAACCCCCCTCCGGCATAACGCCGGAAAAGGCCCCTAGATGGGATCTCATGGGTACAGAAGGTTGCGGCCGTGGAAAAGTGGTTCCGTGGCTCCCCTGGAAGGTTTTGGGGTATTTGAGAATATATAGGCGGAAGAAATAGGTCGGTGGAGTCACGAGGGGCCCACAAGGGTGGGGGGCGCGCCCTACCCCCGTGGGCGTGCCCTCCATCCTTGAGGCCGCCTCGTGGCTTCTCTGACTTGCACTCCATGTCCTCTGGATGTCTTCTGGTCCAAGAAAAATCATCCCAAAAGTTTTATTCCGTTTGGACTCCGTTTGGTATTCCTTTTCTGCGAAACTCTAAAACAAGGAAAAAACGTAAACTGGCACTGGGCTCTAGGTTAACAGGTTAGTCGCAAAAATCATATAAAATAGCATAGTAATGCATATAAACATCCAAAATAGATAATATAATAGCATGGAACAATAAAAAAATTATAGATACGTATCAAGCATCCCAAGCTTAATTCATGCTCGTCCTCGAGTGGGTAGATGATAAAAACAGAATTTTTGATGTGGAATGCTACCTAACATATTTATCCGTGTGTCGGTGTACAAAAGTAGGGGCTCTCTGTTATACCCCTTTACTTGTGCACGGGTAGTCAGAGCCGCACCTGCGGCCACACTTAGCAGGGCAGAGGAGGGAAGCAGAAATACAAGACTACCAGAGTAGCGCCAAGGCAGAGGCGCAAGGAGGTCAATCAAACAAGATGGGCTTTCCCCTGGCAAGACCCTTGCCAAGGCGGCCTACACAACCCCGGCAAGAGTCTTGCCGGGGGCAGCTCACCCAACGCCAGCATAGCAGTCACCCTAGAGCCTCAGAGTTCCGACACCATCGACAACGTTGGAACCAAGGCTCGGGAAGCACCTGCATGGTGGCATGCAGATCTTTGTGAAGACAAAGAGCCTACAAAGTCCAGATGAGAACCAGAAGGTAAGACAACCGCGAGGCTCTTTGCCGAGGATGCCCACGAGGCCCCGGCAAGGCTCCTTGCCGAAGACAGCTGCAAGGCCCTGGCAAGGCTCTTGCCGAGGGCGCCCACAAGGCCCCGGCAAGACTCTTGCCGGGAATATCCACAAGACCGCGGCAAGGCCTTGCCGCCCCATCGCCGCCCCAGCTCAGCGGCCGACCCACCAACTAAAGCAAGTACCCACGTGGCAGTACGTGGCTCCTAATCCAACTAATCAAGCACCTGCGTGGTGGCATGCAAATCCTCGTGAAGATCTACCACCACGCCAACTCAACAGCCTGCCAGCCTATGTGGTGCTGCATGCCTCGTTGGCCTGGACGCGTGTTGGAGCAAGGCGGGGCGACGACGGACGGGACGGGCCTCGTTACCGTCCCCGATAAAGCAAGTGGACACCTAAGCTGAGCATTTAATGGGTTTTGTCCTGTAATGACAGGTGATAAGCTTGTACTTTGTACATACCTTTCCACTTCCTGTGTGCCACTGTGGCGACCCATTTGACTATAAAAACAGGCCCGAGGCGTACTGAGGAAGGATTCAGACTTTTTAGACTATGCACCCACCGTAGCTAGTTCAAGAACTCAAGGACACTCAATTATACACCAAAGCAGGACTAGGGTATTACGCATCTTCGCGGCCCGAACCTGGGTAAAATCCCACTGTTCTAGGTACTAGACCCGCTCTTTGCACAACCCCGCGCCCACCAACCATAGAAGGGATCCTCGTGATCCCATAGGTGTCGTTCCCACCGACATCTTTGGCGCGTCAGGTAGGGGCATGCGCAGTTGTGGAAATCTGGTCTGGTTGAGCCTGGCGGCTTCATCGTGGACGTCGCTCCAAGGAAGAAGATGACCGAGCGAGCGGCATCTTTGCAGACACAGTGACTGTCCGCGCGACGCCGGAAAAGCTAAGTTATGCAAAACTTTAAGCAATTCCTTTTATATAAGGTTATTCTCCTCGAAAATCTTGCTCTTTGTATGGAAAACTTGCACGCAATGGGGCCCTTCCACTATTGGCAACACCCTTGTTCTGTTTCGAGTCTGCTCAACAGTTCAAGCGGCCGCGTCGAGAACGGCAGGGTTGCCTTTGCGCTACTGGCAACGCTCTTGTTCTGTTTCGAGTCCACTCAACAGTTCAAGCGGCCGCGATGAGAGCGGTAAGGTGGTTTGCCTGGCAGCAAGCACACCCGGCAGGCTATTGAGGATCCTCAAGACGCCGCGGCCTAGGTTTACGCGCTGGCAAGCCTATCCAATTAAACGTAGGGTGGACATACAAAGAGAGATCAAACAGGAAAATAACATGCATCGTTTCAAAGTACTACAGAGTTATATTGCATCAATTGTTGCTGCGGTTCTAACTAAAGATAAAAATTGTCTTGGTCATGAACCTGAAGTGGCGATGAGAAACGGGGTGCCAAGTCCCGGGCTGGCCCTCTATCTTCCGAACTCCGTCGACGCGGCTGATGATGGGCTCGATACGCTCCTCGAGCGCCGCGAGGTCCACACCCTCCGGCAAGCTCTCCAGCGCGGCGTCGAAGTCAATGTTGGGGTTCCAGTACGCCACCTTGGTGAGGACCTTGGTCAGGGCACCCCGGCAAAGCTTCCAGGCCTCATTGGCCAGAAAGGTCGCTTTGTTGGCCCAAAGGTGCTCCAGGGCTCCAAGAACGCCCTCGAAGAACAGGGTCAGTTTGGCGTTGGGACTCATGTTCGGCTCCGGGGAGTACCTCACATTCAGCATCCCCATGGCTGCCAGCTTCGTGGTGATCCTCCCGGCGACGTCGGCGAGGCGGCCGACCCGCCCTCCGAGTACTCCTTGTGTCCGGCGGCATCATTCCTCCGCAGCTGCCTCTCCTGCTCCAGGCCCTTGGCCAGGGTCTCTTCCCGGGCCCTGACCACCGAAAGCGTCCCCTCAAGGCCCTCCAGCTTCAGCTTCAGGTCATTGATGGAGTCGTTGGCCTTGGAGAGTAGCTCGGCCTTGCCAAGGACCGTGGCCTGCGCCTCCACCAAAGCGCCGTTGAGCGTGTCCTTCTCCTTCGCGAACTCACGGACCTGTTTCTTCAGCCCATCCCGCTCCACCTCCATCTCCTTCACCTTGCCGGCATGGACCAGGGCTTGAGCATTGA
Source organism: Triticum aestivum (assembly GCF_018294505.1). NCBI lineage: Eukaryota > Viridiplantae > Streptophyta > Magnoliopsida > Poales > Poaceae > Triticum > Triticum aestivum. The sequence continues at coordinate 355,074,355 of NC_057808.1, forward strand.
GCGCCTCCCTGTGCCTCTGCTCCAGCTCCTGGGTCCGCTGCGCGACGAGTTTCTCGACCTCTTCATCCTTGCCTCAGAGTGTGGCGGCGAGCGCCTCCTCACGAGCGGCAAGGTCCTCCTCCTGAGAGTTCAGCTCGGCCTAGTGCTGGTGCCGAGCGGCCTTGTCCTTGGCGGCCTGTTCCCTTGCCGGCTCCTGGGCTTTCTCGACATCAGCCTGCTTCAGGATGAGCTCCTGTTTGCGCTCAGGCAGCAAATCCTGGGCAACCTTCAGTTCATCACGCGCCTGGCGGAACCAGGCCTGCGTCTCGGCGACGCGCTCCTCGGGATCCGCCCCCGCCTTATCCACCGCCGCCATCCTGGATTTTGCCCTGTCTAGGCGGGCACGGTGAAGCGCCTGGAACTTCTGGAAGTTGGTGCTCATGGCCCGAAGCAGCTGCTCCTCTTGGGAACCACCACCGCCGGCGCTCGGTTCGTCAACAACCTGAAGCCCGATGGAGGCGAGTGCCTCATCGTCGAACACCTCCCCCTCGGTTGGCGCCCCGGTGCTTGCCGTTCCTGGGAGGTGGACGAACAGGTGGTCGCCCACCTTCAAGTACTTGCCCGAGCCAGAGGTAGCACAGGAGGAAGGTTGGTCGCCAACCACCCCCTCCTCGGCAGCGGCCTTGCCGGGCTCTCCGGCAGGCCCCTTGGCGACATCCTCAGCGGCGGTTTTGGCCGCCTCCTCGGCGGTGATCTTGTCTGCCTCAGCCTCGGCGTCCCTGGCGACCTCTTTGATCACGGTGTCAATGTCCTCCCGGTCCACCGAGGAAGGGTCTTGTTGGGGATATGACTAGTAGATTTGACCCGCCTAGGAGGGGCCGGGTCATCTCTATGGCGGTTCATCTCAATGAAGCCCAAGAGTATATTAAGATGGCGGTTCATAGAAAGGCTTGTTAGAGGACCCAAACCCGAAGGCGGCTTAAGGCCCATGAGTATAAACCACCATGTAAGGCATGTAAGATAAGTCACCGAGCCGGACACGTTGTATAAGCCAGCCGGGACTCTGTAGGCCGCAAGGCATCAAGCCGTGTATATAAGGGGACGATCCGGCAGCGGCTTAGGGCAAGAAACAACAGATCGAGAGCCAGGCAAAGCGTATTTGCTCCCTGGTCATCGAAACCCTAGCAATACCACCTCAACTGGAGTAGGCCTTTACCTTTACCGCAAGGGGCCGAACCAGTATAAACTCCTCGTGCCCTTTGTCCCGTTTAACCCCTTTAAGCTAACCTCGTCGTAATGGCTCCACAACTAAGTCCTTCCATGAGGACATCTGCTGTGACACTTCCTTGATAGTTGGCTCCCATCATGGGGCCAGCGCACGGTGGTTTTGAGTTCTTAAAGGGCAGCTTTGAAGGGATCAAGGGATACACCATGGGCCGGATGACCAAGAGTCATCGCGGCAAGATCTACATCGACGACGCAGGCTGGGGCCCCGAGGCTGGCTCAATTGAGTACGGGTACCGGGTCCCCTTCTGCGGAATCCATGTCTTTATCGACAAGATCGGCGAACCGGGCCCTGAGCCAGACATCTGCACCGACATCATCGAGACGGCTCAGCGTGCGCGACCCGCCCAGGTTAAACCCGCCGTGAAGCATGCCTTTGTTGGGTGTATCCATGGGGCCGAGTTGGAAGGCTCCGTGTCTAGCGGTGAGACGGCCATCTACTCTGATGGTGAATCATCCACAGGCAAAACCGACTCAATGTATTAGTTGCAAGACGGACGGCTTGGGGGCTATTCCGATGGCAACAGTATTCCGGACCCCATTGAGCTGCCGAACAGAGTGGCGATTTTCATGGCTGGCACACAGCCGATTCTCGGTTCAACAGCCGCCATGGCCATGACCTCCTGTGCGGCGGCGGCGATAGCAGCTTGTGTTGGCGGGTCAGTTCGCCCACCGGCTCAAGTTCTAACAGATCTATTAGACGATCTGGCAACTCTGATGGGGGTGGAGGTAACAGCAGACAACCAGGAACAACATAAAGTGGATGTGGCTAAATGGCATGATGAGATAGCGCAGGCTAAGGTGGAATTGGCGGCGGAAAACACTAGGATGGCTGCAAAGCGGGTCGTCTTAAACGCCCAGGCACAGCGGATTCAAGCAGATTCATACCGGCTCATGGTGGATCCGAACGCTTCAAACAAAGTCTTGAGGAGAAAGCGCCAGAGTCGTCTGCCCTTGGTTTATGAGTCAAGGGACCTTTTCAACACACCTGGAGCGGGGGCTAGTAACCCACCGGTGATAAACCCGACGGTTGAGACACCGGGGGGTGGAGCATCAGGTCAGCCGCGCATAGCAGGTTCTCCGCATATGAATAATACCCCGCCTCAGCACGTAGTGACGTCGCCGGGTCATTACTCTACCCCTCTAGATAACATGATTGCTGCAGCTACGCGATTGGCGGCTCTGCCAGTCGAGGGTGAAAGTCCCGCGGCGATTGAAACCCGGAGGGCTAGGGAGCTTCTTTAGATGGCTTTGGTGCGGCAACAGGCTTATTCCTATAGTCGGGACCGGATTCATGCGACCCCTCGTCCAAGCCGGAGCTACAGTAGGCACCTTGACTCGCCAACAGTCTCGAGTACTGAGCGGCGTCATAACCAACCTCATGGTCATGACCCGGCCCGTTGGGAGGCCAAGATGGCAGCTCAACTGGCGGCTCATCAGCACGCGCCGGTTTACCCAACGGCTTCAGTTGAAGCGGGTGTAACGTCTAGAGCTTTCGGTGTGGCGTGTCTAACAGCGGCTATACGGAACTAGCGCTTGCCAAAGGACTTCAAAGGCCCTCGCAAGGTTCCCAATTACATAGAGGATCAGCCCCCTGAGGCTTGGGTTGAGAGTTATGAGATGGCTATGGAGATGTTGGATGTTAGTGAGGCTGCCTACGCCAAGTACTTCACCATGATGCTGGAAGGGACGGCTCGTACCTGGTTGAAGGGGCTGCCGGCTAATTCCATCGGGTCATGGGCGGAGTTGAAGGCCTGGTTCATCCAGAATTTCAAAGATACATGCAAGCAGCCCATGTCGATTGTGGATTTGTTTTCTTGTTTTCAAGCAGAGGGCGAGTCAACAACTAGCTGGGTATGCAGGGGCTCGACTATCATACATTCTTCAAATAACATAAACGTCGGCTCATCGATTCTGATGTTGGAGAAAAATTGCCGTTTTACTCCACTCAAGCAAAAGCTTGGACGGCTCAAGCGTCATTGCGATGACATGGGTACTTTAATGGCGGCTCTTGTCAAGTATGCCGACTCTGATGGTACCAAGGACCCCGACTCTGAGGATGAAAGATCGGGAAAGGGAAAGAAGAGTAGCGGCGTGAAGGGACATCAGTACAACCCTGCCAATCAGGGCGGCAATGGTAAGCATAAGGCTGATGATTTTGTGGCTAACACCGGGGCTTGCAATTATAGCTAGCGTCATAAGGGACCGCCGGTTCAAGGGCCCAGGTTTGACCTTGATGTAGTGTTAAATCAGCCATGTCCAAAGCACGGAAAGGATCAGAAGCCGGCTATCCATACATGGAGAGATCGCAGCATAATGAGAAGCTTTAGGGAGTCCATCCAATGCAACCCCGGCCCGAACGGCGGTTCAGGGTCCGGTTCTCATGGTCCGGGTCACGGAGGCGGCGGTTCAAGTTCCGGGTTTCAAGGCCACGGTAACCAAGGTGGTTACAATCACCAGAGTAATCAGGGGAATCAACAGCAGTAGCAGTCTGGTTATCAGAGCAACCCGAAGCAGTTCAATAGTGCACAGTACCACATCTTCACAACTAGCTTATGTAAGTGGGATCAAAAGCTTCATAAGAGGGCAGTCAATGTTGTTGAGCCGGCGGTGCCCCGTTATTTACGGTGGTCAGAGCAGCCTATAGTGTGGAGTCGTGAGGACCACCCGCCTCGGGATGATAATCCGGGTCAGCTGGCTCTTGGGGTGGCACCTCAGGTTGGGGGCTATAAGTTTACTAAGGTGCTCATGGATGGAGGTAGCAGCATTAACATCCTTTATTATGAGACCTTTCGTCACATGGGACTGACATATAAGAATCTTAAGCCGTCAAACACTGTCTTCCATGGTGTGGTGCCAGGTAAGTTAGCCTACCCGGTGGGTAAGATATCTTTGGAAGTTGCCTTTGGAGATGAGCATGACTCCAGGTCTGAAACTTTAACCTTCGAAGTGGTCAAGGTCAAGAGTCCTTATCATGCTCTGTTTGGGCGGCCGGCTTATGCTAAGTTCATGGCGAGGTTAAGATGACGGGTTACAAGGGCACCATTACAGTGCATGGGAATCGCAAGATGGCCCTGGAGTGTGAAGAAGGAGATGCGGCTTATGCTGAATCAGTTTGTGCAGCGGAGGAGTTGAAGTTATACAAGGATAATGTTGACCTGACAGACATGACGTCCTTGAAAAAGCCAACCACGGAGCATGATTCGTCGCTCAAGATTAAGTCGGCGGACAACACCAAAATGGTTGACTTTGTCTCAGGCGATTCATCGAAGCAGTTCAGTATCAGTGTAATCTGGATCCGAAATAGGAAAGCGCGCTCATCGAGTTCATCCGTGAGAACCGGGACATCTTTGCATGGAAGCCTTCAGACGTGCCGGGTGTACCGATGGAACTCGCTGAGCACACTCTTAATACTGATCCGAAATTTAAGCCGGTCAAGCTATTTCTTCGCCGATTTAAAGAGGAGAGGCGGAAGGCCATCGGTGAGGAAGTGGCCCGGCTCTTGGAGGCCGGGTTTATTGTTGAAGTTTTTCATCCTGAGTTGTTGGCTAACCCAGTACTGGTGCTTAAGAAGAATGGTACTTAACGCATTTGTGTGGATTACACTGACTTAAATAAGGCTTGTCCGGCTAATCCGTTTGATCTCCCTCATATTGATCAAATCATTGATGCTATGGCGGGTTGTGAGCGTTTGAGTTTTTTGGATGCTTATTCTAGTTATCATCAGATCAAGATGGCAGTTAAGGACCAGGAGAAGACAACTTTCATTACTCCATTTGGAGCCTTCTGCTATGTGTCTATGCCTTTTGGGCTCAAGAGTGCCCAGGCAACTTATCAGCGGTGTGTGCAGAATTGCCTTCACAATCAGATTGGGCGCAATGTTCATGCTTATGTAGATGACATTGTGGTGAAGTCAAGAGAGAAGGAGACCCTGATTGATGATTTGAAGGAGACGTTTGACAATCTCCGGGTCTACAAGATGATGCTTAACCCGGCTAAGTGTGTCTTTGGTGTGCCAGCAGGCAAGCTCTTGGGTTTCCTGGTTTCTAACAAAGGCATTGAAGCTAACCCGGAGAAGATCAAAGCCATTACTTCATTGGCTAAACCGGCGTGTGTTAATGATGTTCAGCGCCTGGCGGGTCGTATTGCGGCTCTGAGCCGGTTCATAAGCCGGCTGGGTGAGAAGGCCATTCCTCTTTATCAGATGATGAAGAAGACAGATCACTTTGTTTGGAGTGATGCTGTTAATAAAGCGTTTGAGGATCTGAAGAAACAGTTGGCTGAGCCGCCCATGCTTGCTGCCCCTATTGATAAGGAGCATCTGTTATTATATGTGGCTGCTAATATCCGGGCTATCAGTGTAGCCATTGTGGTGGAAAGGAAAGAGGCAGGCAAGGAGTACCCGGTTCAGCGACCGGTTTATTAAATTAGCGAGGTGCTTATTGAGTCTAAGCAGAGATATCCACACTAGAAGAAGTTGGTGTGTGGGGTTTTCATGGCAAGCCGGAAGCATAAGCAATACTTTCAGGGTCATCCCATCACTGTGGTTAGTTCTGCTCCTTTAGGAGACATCATTCTAAATAGGGAAGCCACATGCCGGGTTGCTAAATGGGCCATTGAGCTTGGACCTCACGGTTTAACACATATAGGACTATTCACTTTGATGGATCCAGACAGTTGGAGGGCTCGGGGGCTGGAGTTGTCTTGACTTCCCCACGAGGTGACAAATTTTCTTATGTTCTCCGGCTAATGTTCCCCTGTACTGACAATGCAGCTAAGTATGAGGCCTTGCTCCATGCTCTTCGGATGGCTAAGGAGATGAACTTAAGCCGCGTGAGGTGCCTTGGCGATTCAGATCTGGTGGCTCAGCAAGTTTCTGGTACTTGGGATTCTAAAGATCCGCTCATGGCGGCTTATTGTTGAGAGGTTGATGCTATTGCGGGTCATTTCAAGGGTTATCAAGTTGAGCATATTGATCGCAGGAAGAACGAGGCGGCTGATACTTTAAGCCGGCTAGTGTCTCAGCGTAAGCGGGTGCCACCTAACACGTTCCTGGACATCTTGCTTAACCCTTCTGTCAAATTGCCTACACAGGAAGATCTTGCTGCCCTTGATCCGGAAGCGCAGTTGGTGGCGGTTCTTCACGCTATCCCCGATTGGACAGTTCCGTATTTGGCTTACCTGACCCGGGGTGAGTTGCCGGAGGATGAAATCTTGGCCAGACAGATAACATGGTGGTCTAAGTCAATGACAATTGTCAATGGGGAGTTGCACCATTGCAGTGTCTCAGGGGTGTTTCAGCGTTGCGTCTCTCTTGAAGAAGGCCGTGAGATCCTACGGGAGATTCATAAAGGAGATTGTGGTCATCATGCCAGCTCCAAATCTCTTGTAGCCTAGGCTTTTCGTTATGGGTTCTATTGGTTGACGGCCCATGCTGATGCTGAGGATTTGGTAAGCAGATGTGACGGCTGTCTGAAATTTTCACGACGAGCTCATGTGCCGGCTCAAGAATTGAGGATGATTCCAATTACTTGGCCGTTTGCAACTTGGGGGCTTGATATGGTTGGGCCTTTCAAGAGATCCAAGGATATGGAGACCCAACTTTTGGTGGCGGTTGACAAGTTCACCAAGTGGGTTGAAACAGAGCCAGTCAGTAAGTGTGATGCAGCAACGGCGGTTCAATTCATGAAGAAGGTGATCTTCTGTTTTGGCTTTCCACACATCATTATAACATATAATGGCACTAATCTTTCTAAAGGGGCTATGAGAGACTTCTGTCAACAAGAGCATATCCGGCTTGACGTTTCATCTGTGGCTCACCCTCAGTCCAATGGTCAAGCAGAACGTGCAAATCAAGAGATTTTGCGAGGTATTAAGCCCCGACTTATGGTCCCTTTGCAAAGGACGCCGGGTTGTTGGGTGGAGGAGTTGCCTTCGGTGTTATGGAGCATCAACACGACCCCTAATAGATCTACGAGTTACATCCCCTTTTCATGGTTTATGGAGCGGAGGCGGTTCTCCCTAGTGACATCCGTCATGATTCACCCGGGGTGGCGGCTTACGTGGAAGCAGACAATGAAAAGGCACGTCAAGATGCACTTGACCTGTTGGATGAGGAGCGTGATCTCGCGGCAGCTCGTTCGGCGACTTATCAGCAAGACCTACATCGTTACCATAGCCGCCGGGTTAAAACTAGAACCTTTCAGGAAGGCGACTTAGTTCTCCAGCTGATCCAGGATCAAACAGACATGCATAAGCTCTCGCCGCCCTGGGAAGGACCTTTTGTGGTCAGCAAGAATCTGCATAACGGGTCATACTATCTTATCGATGTTCGAGAACACAAGGATTCATGTAAGTCGGAGGAGGAGACCCATCGGCCCTGGAATATTGCTCATCTTCGGCCCTACTATACTTGAGCCACCGGCTCTCATAATGTGCATAGTTCGATGATGTATATATTATAAGCAGTATAATAAAGCCGGCATCCCTGATAATTCAGGGCCTCTGTCGTTTCACTTCCTCGAAGCTGAGTCTTTATCATCATCTTACATATTCATTTAAGAAGCTTGATGCCCAACTTCAGGGACCAAAGAGGGTTAGATGCATGGCACAACTCAAACATAGGTCCCTGACGAGTCCGGCCTACTTATATGGTCACTTGGGGGCTTCCTGCTCATCGAGATTAGCTGTCAGTACCCTGTTGATCGGCGCAATGACAAAACTTATATGGTCACTTGGGGGCTTCCTGCTCATCGAGCATAGCTGTCAGTACCCTCTTGATCGGCGCAATGCCAAAACTTATATGGTCACTTGGGGGCTTCCTGCTCATCGAGCATAGCTGTCAGTACCCTCTTGATCGGCGCAATGCCAAAACTTATATGGTCATTTGGGGGCTTCCTTCTCATCGAGCATAGCTATCAGTACCCTCTTGATCGGCTCAACGCCACACTTGTCAGTATGTCACTTGGGGGCTTCCTGTTCAAACATAGGCGTATTCGACCAAAGAGAACATAGCGTTACTACCCTCTTTACCAGGTTTGTCCAAACATAGGCGTATTCGACCAAAGAGGGCATAACCTTTCCGGGTCATCCTACGTGTAGCCAGCTGCTTCAACTCCATCGGGTAATCCCGATTGACCCATCGAACTCTTAAACGATCAATCTTATGGCGTATTCGGCCAAGATCTGAGCTCGTTAAGGTTCAAACGGCAGCTTGTCATGCGAGAGCACGGTCTACAGATAGTCAGGATAGATCCAGGCTTCATAAGCCGCCTTCCTTGAAACTTGGATAAATCGGCCCATGATGTGTGCTGTTACTCTGGCCCCGCGTACTCCTGATAAGTCTTTGAGCAAGACCAGACTTTGTCTAGGGTTCAAATGTCGATTGGGCACACTGATTAGTGGCTCCGGCTAGTTTCATTGAAGAAGACACTTTGGCTTGGCAGCCCAAAACAGCCTCGAATTTCTTTTGGTTTTTCACTTATATTCAAAGATTTTTCTTTTGACTTATGGTTTTTTACAAGTCAGGCCTAGTTGCCCTACTTATAGCTCATACTTGAAGCATCTTCCGGGTTTCTATAACCCGCCAGGATGGCAGACTCTAAGTCGCCAGAGTGTCATACTATTATGTTTACAAATACAGTTCTAAAATGCCTCTAAACTGTACGAAGATTATAAGCCGGCAGTCTAAGCATATATTACAGGTATGACATCTTATTTACCAAATATCAGACCGGCCCTAGTTATGGACTATTCGTCCCCAGCGGCTTCAATTGGGTATCATGACCTGCCCAGCAGTAAGCCGCCAGGGCACTTGTACTTTATTTGTGTGCAGGATATTAATCATTCAGATCTGGATAAGTCAAAGGCTATCATACCCATAATGGTTTTTAAAAACCGGCGGATCAGCAGTATTAAGCAAAAGCAGAAACGTGCACGATGGCACAACAGGCTCAAGTTTTTACTACCCTATTAGACGGCTTCATGAGCCGAAGGAGATCAAGTGTTTTTTTTCAAAAGAGCAAGTATCAAAACCGCCTGGCGGTTCAATCTTCCTGGCCTTGCTGATTGGAAGTTTCTGCGTCATCCCTTGCCGGTTCTTCGTCCTCTTCCGTCGTCTGAAAAGTTGGTGATGACCAATCGATGCCAGATAAAGCTTCAAATTCAGCCTCGTCATCTATAAGCTCAGACGGATCAACTTCAGGGGCAAAGGTGTGCTTACGAATTGGTGGGATTAAGCCCATCACTTTATAAGCTGGAGTCGGCATCTTCTAATTCTCCTTGTCATAAGCCAGATGATACTTGGAAAGATCCGAGTCATTGGCCATCAGGGTAGCTGTTGGACGTATTTCTTTTACGCAAGCCGAGAAGTCCTTCTGATCAAAAGGTGTACCATCTTCTTTTAAGCTTGGGTAACCAGTTGCTACCTCAGACGAGTCAAGCTCTAGTACCCATGCCTTGGCCCGGCTCAAAGCCATCATAGCACCGGCTCTTGCAGATGATCGTTTCATCTCATCAAATCTTGCAGGCAGTATAGACAGTTTCATCAATACATCTCTCAACATAGTAGGCACTTGGTTTGTTGGAGAGATTGCAGCCAGTGCACGTTGAGCTCTGGTGTACAGCTGTTCAATAAGCGTGTAAACAGCTTTGAGCTTCACAAGCATATCTTCATTGAGGTTCCTACTCCTGGGACCTGGATATATCACATATTGGTTAAATGGCGGGTTATATGATCACAACAAAAATTCACTTCTGATGATTAGCAAGGCGACTCACCAAAGATAGCAGAAACCATCTGTGATACACGGCGTTTGAAGCCGGTGAGCTCAGTGGTCACCTCTTGAAGTGCTGCCTCTGCTTTCTCAGCCCGCTGCGTTAAAGCAGTCTTTTCTTCAGTCCAAGTCTTTTTCTCCGCCTCAAAACTGGTCTTCAGCTTTTCCGACTCAGCCACCCTAAACTGGAACTTTGACTCAGCTTTCCGGGTCTCAGTTTCCTAAGTCACCAGCCGGGTCTTTGCGTCGTTCAACTGAGATTCCAGTTCAGCAGTAGCATCCTGTATGAAATACAGAGTTATCAACATTTATATCAAGGTTATAAGAATATAAGTCCCAAGTCTTTTGCAAGCAACAACACTTGACACTTGGGGGCTAATGTTTGTCAAAGAAATTTTTCAAGGAAACGGCTCTTATAACTAAAGTCTCAAGCACTTTACAAGCAAGACTACTTGGTACTTGGGGGCTAATGCATATCGCTTGTATCTTCTTCATAATGAGCCGGATGTGCTGTAAACAGTCCCAACCGACTCATGGGGGCTATATAGACTAAGTTCTTTTTTCTTCCAAATGATAAATAGGACCGGCTCATTCATGCTGATTAAACCGGCCCTCGGGGACTACAGATGCAAAAGTTAACGCTGCTTAAACATCTGATTTATATTTAAACCGAACAAGGAGGGATTCTAGGGCAGAAGTTTATGAATTCTTCTAAGTCTACAGCCTATTCAATCTTATCATAACCAGTAGACTTGGGGGCTGGCAGGATATATATAAATTATTCAAAGCTGGAAGTCATACCTCATACTTTTGGTGCATTTGTTTCACCATATCAACTTCAAGATCACGGCTGGAGTGTACTTGGCTGAGGTAGCCAGAGAGGATCTCACTGCTGCTCAGTTGCGCATAATGGGAGACGTAAAACTTCATCTTCCGCCTTTAAATAACCTCTTGTTTGGCAGTAAGCTTAGCTAAGGCTATTGGATTTCCCGGCTCTACAAAGCCGGTGCCAGTAATCAGCACGTCATCATTATGAGTCTCTGACGGCTTAAGTGAGCTTGATGGTGCAGGATTTGAAGGATAAATAGTAGGGTCATCAACACAGAGATCCGGAATCTCAGGCGGAGCGTCAGTGACAGTTTCGTCTGGCTATTTGTCAGAAGCTTCAGGTGCAGAGATTTGCTGTTCCGACTCAGCAACTTCAGGTGCCGCAGTTGGCTTGGTCACCTTCGCCTTTTTATTAGGCTTTGCTTGTCCACTGCATGGATTATAACAAATCAGTGTAGTTACCAGCATATAACAAGGTGCAGAGTAAGAAGTGAATATAAGTACCCAGGGGTGGTCTTAAAAGTCGGCAACTCAGTTTGTGATGAATCGCGAGAGGAAGAACGGGCAAGCTCCTGGTCAATTGAATCAACAGAGTTAGGAGGAAGACAGATAAGCCTGCCAGCAGATAAAAGAGAGATTTTAAGTTAAAGAACACCTCATTTCAACGTTTCCGAGGAGTGGGGGTGTTCGCTAAACCGGAGGACAATTCTTTGCCTCCACTAATCCGGGTCTGACGTCGACTCTCGTGTTGCTGTTGCTTCAAAAGAAAGTGAGGATCTAAATAAGCCAAGGGGTGTGAAAACCTTACTTTCCGGGTTACTTGCCGAAGTTTCTGTCTTGGCAAAGAGTCTGAGCCGAAGGAAATGATAGTTACCTCTTCTTCAACTGCTTGGCTGGCTCCCGTGTCATCCTGGTAATAGTCAGAGTCAATAAGATGATTGAAAAACGAGCCAAGAGAATCAAGGGCTACCTCCGACTCAGAGGTGTCATCCAGATACAGCAGTTCAGAGGCACTGGGTTTCTTTTTCCTCTTGGTGGTCTTCTTGGCGGCTTTCTTGGCAGCCCTGGCCTTCTTAGCAGCCTCATGATCATACTCCGTTTTCCAAAAATCAGACTTAGCCTGCAAAGGTTATTAAGGGTTGAGTTAGTAAGGTATTTGAATGATGAGGACAAAATAAGTAAATTTAGAGACACACATCTGGTGGCGGGTTAAGCTTGCAGAAAGGAGCCAGACCCACTTTAACACAGTCTTCCGGATCTTCATTCAGAAGAGACTTAACCATTTCATTTACTGCTTCATGAGTTAATGGTGCAGAGCTATGGCGCAGTGAATCCTTTACACCACCAGTGTAAGTACACATTAAGCCGGTGCAGTGGCTCAAGGGTATGACCCGCCAAGAAATCCAACACCTGGCTAAATCGATGCCAGTTAACCTGTTTCCTAGCAGAGCCTTAACCTTTACAATGGTAGGAGCAATTTTCTTCCATTCAGCAGCGGTAAGTTTTTCAGGAAGGTTGTGCTTTGGGTCTAGGCGCTCGACACGGTAACCCGGCAGTGGATTCTCGTCAGCCGGAGAAGTATCTTTGCAATAAAACCACGTCTGGTTCCAATCTTTTGGGTGACTCGGCAGGTAGGCATAAGGGAAGATAGCATCTCTTCTGCGTTGAATCGAGATCCCGCCAAGTTCCAAACTGGGTCCATTCATGAACTCAGTGTGGCAGTTCAGATAAAAATACTCTCTAAAGAGATTGATGCTGGGCTCCTCTTGTAGGTATACTTCACAGAAGACTTGAAAGTTGCAGATATTTGACACGGAATTGGGTCCGATGTCTTGAGGATGGAGTTGGAAAAAGTGCAGAAAATCCCGGAAGAATTTAGAGCCGGGTGGTGAGAAGCCCCGGTTCATATGGTCAGTAAAAATGATGACCTCTCCATCTTTCGGCTGAGGTTTTTCTTCGCCTGGGTCAGGAGCACGGTAATGCATCACATTCTTGGCGGGCAGATACCCGACTTTGACAAAATCCTTAAAAGTACCCTCAGTGACAATGGAGGGGACCCAGTTGCATGTATAGACTGTTTTTGGTGGCATGATGAGTAGAAAAGGCCTAAGGGAAAGGAAAATTTTGTCGGTTCAAGTCAATTGGTGAAATCACAGGTTAAGCGGTTACAGTATACATTCAGAATGGAGGCTTAAGTGAGGACTAATGATATATGAACAATTGTAAGCCGGACATGTAAGCCGCCATGACAGTACAGGTATTCAAAATATAAAAATTCTACTAAGTGTTGGACAAACAGGTTTTCACAAGTTGAAGCTATAAATTTGGATTTGCCATTGTTCAGAAAAAGGAAATAAATTCTAAACCTACAGAGGTGGCAGCAGAAAAGCGGAGGTGCCCCAGAGGAGATCTGTCGCGATAAGGATATGCTCTAGTATCAAAACAGGTGCTAAAACTACTGTCGCGCAAGATTTATGTGGTTCTTTTGGATCTAATCCATGGATCTAAGCAAGAAAAAAGATGGGTGGCGACGAACATCGATGAACACTGAAACCCTAATGATAGATCTATGGCGAAGAAAAGAAGGACTTACTGATACTAATGAAACAGCGGAGAGGTGTCACGGCATTTTCTGGTCCGTTCAGGGTGATGCAGCGGCCAGAGTTAACGAAGGCGACGAAGGTCGACGGTGGCGGAGCTTGTGCGGGCTGGTGCGTCGCGAGGAGGAAGAAGAAGGTGAGAAGAAAAGGGGGAAAGGAGAGGTGAGTCCGTGGTCTTATTTATAGGGCTAGAAGGACAAATGGCAGGCGCGAGAATCGAGGAGGCAGAAAAATGGATAAGCGACGGCGCGGGCGCCTCAATTTTCGGAAGGACAGTAAAGAAGAGATTTATTAAGATTTGGGTTCTGTGAAGCATTAATCACAGGTGACGTCATGGCGGGTTACCACAATTTCTAGAGATGACGTCATGGCGGGTTATAACATTTCACAGTAAGACGAAGAACGATTTTTCTAAGTGTTGAAGATTGACATGAACAAGTTCAAATCAACCTGGGGCCTAATGTTGGGGATATGACTAGTAGATATAACCCGCCCAAGAGGGGCCGGGTCATCTCTATGGCGGTTCGTCTCAATGAAGCCCAAGAGTATATTAAGATGGCGGTTCATAGACAGGCTTGTTAGAGGGCCCAAACCCGAAGGCGGCTTAAGGCCCATGAGTATAAACCGCCATGTATATGTAAACTTGTATTGTAAGGCATGTAAGATAAGTCACCGAGCCGGACACGTTGTATGAGCCGGCTGGGACTCTGTAGGCCACAGGGCGGTAACCCGTGTATATAAGAGGACGACCCGGCAGCGGCTTAGGGCAAGAAACAACAAATCGAGAGCCAGGCAAAGAGTATTCACTTCCTGGTCATCGAAACCCTAGCAATACCACCTCAACTGGAGTAGGTCTTTACCTTTACCGCAAGGGGGCGAACCAGTATAAACTCCTCGTGCCCTTTGTCCCGTTTTAACACCTTTAAGCTAACCTCGTCGTAAATGGCTCCACAACTAAGTCCTTCCATGAGGACATCTGCCGTGACACTTCCACGACAGGCCTGGATACCAAGAAGGGGAATAAGACGGGGGAAAGGTCAAGGTTCAAAAAGAAGAAGAAAGAATAGGGGCGGAAGGCAAACAACTTACCTGCACCAGGCTGGGAAGAAGTGGCGCCCTCCCCGCCAACATTCATTGCCGGGACAGAACCATCGGCACCCAAGCTCGCCCCCTCCTCCTCCATATATGTGGGCTCGATGGTGGATGCCCTTGCCGGAGACGCCCCTCTGGGCGGCGTAGTCGAGGGGGCGGCGTGTTGGGAGTGGCCCTCGGCGGCTCCTCCTGCTGCCGTTCTCCTCCTGCGAACCCGGCAAGGACAGCGTCGAGAATTCACACCCCATTGTTCATTAGTGGAGGAGTAAGTGATGGACTCACGCTGGGGGCTGAAGCGGGGGCTACGTCGGGGGCTGCTGTCCGGGCTGCTATCCACCAACACCGGTGTGTGCGGAGTGCCCGCCGGGGGCTTGTCGCCCGTCGAGGCTTTGGCCCTCTTCGCCGCCCTCTGGGCCAGCGTCTCCGTGTCCCTGCGAAGACAACATCAAGTCAAAGAAAAAAGGGCTGATACAGGCGTGAGGACGGGAGATGATGGGGGCGAAAAACTTACTCGTTCTCCACCTCCTCCTCCACTGGCTTCATCTTCCTCTTTGGGCTGAAGGACCCAAGATCGAAGTCGGCCTCCGGGTCGACGTCTGCGGGAGGAGGGGAAGGAGATGGGGTCCGGCGACGCTTGGACGAAAAAGAGGCGGTCGCCTTCTTCTTCACCACCGGGAACTTCACCACCTTCTTCGCTGCCGTGGCCCTCGTCTGGCGCACAGAATGCTCCTGGACCTGTTGCCGCTGCGCTGATACGTCTCCAACATATCTATAATTTTTGATTGTTCCATCCTATATTATATTCTGTTTTGGACATTAATGGTTTTATTATACACTTCTATATTATTTTTGGGACTAACCTATTAACCAGAGGCCCAGCCCAGAATTGTTGTTTTTTGCCTATTTCAGAGTTTCGCAGAAAAAGAATATCAAACGGAGTCCAAACGGAATGAAACCTTTGGGAACGTGATTTTCGGAACGAACATGATCCAGAGGACTTGGACCCTACGTCAAGACATCAACCAGGAGGGCACGAGGTAGGGGGCGCGCCGTCCACCCTCATGGGCCCCACGTTGCTCCACCGACGTACTTCTTCCTCCTATATATACCTACATACCCCCAAACTACCAGATACGGAGCCAAAAACCTAACTCCACCGCCGCAACCTTCTGTACCCGTGAGATCCCATCTTGGGGCCTTTTTCGGAGCTCCGGCGGACGGGCCATCAATCACGGAGGGCTTCTACATCAACACCATAGCCTCTCCGATGATGTGTGAGTAGTTTACCTCAGACCTTCGGGTCCATAGTTATTAGCTCGATGGCTTCTTCTCTCTTTTTGGATCTCAATACAATGTTCTCCCCCTCTCATGTGGAGATCTATTCGATGTAATCTTCTTTTGTGGTGTGTTTGTTGAGACCGATGAATTGTGGGTTTATGATCAAGTTTATCTATGAACAATATTTGAATCTTCTCTGAATTCTTTTATGTATGATTGGTTATCTTTGCAAGTCTCTTCGAATTATCAGTTTGGTTTGTCCTACTATATTGATCTTTCTTGCAATGGGAGAAGTGCTTAGCTTTGGGTTCAATCTTGCGGTGTCCTTTCCCAGTGACAGTAGGGGCAGCAAGGCATGTATTGTATTGTTGCCATCGAGGATAACAAGATGGGGTTTATATCATATTGCATGAGTTTATCCCTCTACATCATGTCATCTTGCTTAAAGCGTTACTCTGTTTTTTTGAACTTAATACTCTAGATGCATGCTGGATAGCGGTCGATGTGTGGAGTAATAGTAGTACATGCAGGCAGGAGTCGGTCTACTTGTCTCGGACGTGATGCTTATATACATGATCATACCTAGATATTCTCATAACTATGCTCAAGTCTGTCAATTGCCCAACAGTAATTTGTTCACCCACCGTAATACTTATGCTCTTGAGAGAAGCCACTAGTGAAACCTATGGCCCCCGGGTCTATTTTTCTATCATATTAATCTCCCGACAACAAGCTATTTCTGGCGCCATCTTTATTTTCCTTTCTTTACTTTGCATCTTTATCAAAAAAATACCAAAAATATTATCTTATCATATCTATCAGTTCTCACTCTTGTAAGTGACCGTGAAGGGATTGACAACCCCTTTATTGCGTTGGTTGCGAGGATTTATTTGTTTGTGTAGGTGCAAGGGACTCGTGCGTGGCCTCCTACTGTATTGATACCTTGGTTCTCAAAAACTGAGGGAAATACTTACGCTACATTGCTGCATCACCCTTTCCTCTTCAAGGGAAAACCAATGCAGTGCTCAAGAGGTAGCAAGAAGGATTTCTGGCGCCGTTGCCGGGGAGTCTACGCAAAAGTCAACATACCAAGTATCGATCACAAACCCTTATCTCCCGCATTACATTATTTGCCATTTGCCTCTCGTTTTCCTCTCCCCCACTTCCCCCTTGCCGTTTTATTCGCCCTCTCTTTTCCGGTTGCCTCTTTTTCGCTTGCTTCTTGTTTGCTCGTGTGTTGGATTGCTTGCTTGTGACTATGGCTCAAGACAATACTAAATTGTGTGACTTCACCAATACCAACAATAATGATTTTCTTAGCACTCCGATTGCTCCTCTTACCGATACTGAATCTTGTGAAATCAATGTTGCTTTGTTGAATCTTGTCATGAAAGATCAATTCGCCGGCCTTCCTAGTGAAGATGCCACTACCCATCTAAATAGCTTCGTTGATTTGTGTGATATGCAAAAGAAGAAAGATGTGGATAATGATATTGTTAAATTGAAGCTATTTCCTTTTTCGCTTAGAGATCGTGCTAAAGCTTGGTTTTCGTCTTTGCCTAAAAATAGTACTGATTCTTGGAATAAGTGCAAAGATGCTTTTATCTCTAAGTATTTTCCTCCCGCTAAGATCATCTCTCTTAGAAACGATATTATGAATTTTAAGCAACTTGATCATGAACATGTTGCACAAGCTTGGGAGAGGATGAAATTAATGATACGTAATTGCCCTACACATGGTTTGAATTTGTGGATGATTATACAAAAATTTTATGCCGGATTGAATTTTGCTTCTAGAAATCTTTTAGATTCGGCCGCCGGAGGCACTTTTATGGAAATCACTTTAGGAGAAGCTACTAAACTCCTAGATAATATTATGGTTAATTATTCTCAATGGCACACTGAAAGATCTACTAATAGAAAAGTGCATGCGAGTTCCCTCAAAAAAAGTGCATGCGATAGAAGAAATTAATGTTTTGAGTGGAAAGATGGATGAACTTATGAAATTATTTACTACTAAGAGTGTTTCTTCTGATCCTAATGATATGCTTTTGTATACTTTGATTAAGAATAATAATGAATCTATGGATGTGAATTTTGTTGGTAGGAATAATTTTGGTAACAACGCGTATAGAGGAAACTTTAACCCTAGGCCGTATCATAGTAATTCCTCTAATAATTATGGTAATTCCTACAACAATTCTTATGGAAATTTTAATAAGAATCCCTCTGAATTTGAGACTAGTGTTAACGAATTTATGAATTCGCAAAAGAATTTCAATGCTTTGCTTGAAGAAAAATTGCTTAAAGTTGATGAATTGGCTAGGAACGTTGATAGATTTTCTCTTGATGTTGATTCTTTAAAACTTAGATCTATTCCTCCTAAGCATGATATCAATGTGTCTCTCAAAGCCATGATAATTTCCATTGATGAGTGCAAAGAAAGAACCGCTAGGATGCGTGCTAAGAAAGATTGTTTTGTGAAAGCGTGTTCTTCTAGTTTCTATGAAAATAAAGATGAAGATCTAAAAGTTATTGACGTGTCCCCGATTAAATCTTTGTTTTGCAATATGAATCTTGATAATGATGGGACTAAATATGATCCACCTTTACCTAGAAGGCCTTCCAAAAATTCGGAGTTTTTAGATCTTGATGCAAAAATTGGTAAAAGTGGGATTGAAGAGATCAAAACTCTAGATATTAATGAACCCACTATTTCGGATTTCAAGGAATTTAATTATGATAATTGCTCTTTGATAGATTGTATTTCCTTGTTGCGATCCGTGCTAAATTCTCCGCATGCTTATAGTCAACATAAAGCTTTTACTAAACATATCGTTGATGCTTTGATGCAATCTTATGAAGAAAAACTTGAGTTGGAAGTTTCTATCCCTAGAAAACTTTATGATGAGTGGGAACCTACTATTAAAATTAAAATTAAAGATCATGAATGCTATGCTTTGTGTGATTTGGGTGCTAGTGTTTTCATGATTCCAAAAACTTTGTGTGATTTGCTAGGCTTCGGTGAATTTGATGATTGCTCTTTAAACTTGCACCTTGCAGATTCCACCATTAAGAAACCTATGGGAAGAATTAATGATGCTCTTATTGTTGCAAATAGGAATTATGTGCCCGTAGATTTTATTGTTCTTGATATAGATTACAATCCTTCATGTCCTATTATTCTTGGTAGACCTTTCCTTAGAATGATTGGTGCAATTATTGATATGAAGGAAAGGAATATTAGATTCCAATTTCCGTTTAGGAAAGGCATGGAACACTTCCCTAGAAAGAAAATAAAATTACCTTATGAATCTATTATGAGAGCCACTTATGGATTGCCTATCAAAGAGGGCAATACCTAGATCTATCCTTGCTTTTATGCCTAGCTAGGGGCGTTAAACGATAGCGCTTGTTGGGAGGCAACCCAATTTGTTTTTTTGCTTTTTGCTTCTGTTTAGGAATAAATAGCGCCCTCCACCCTCGTGGGCCCCACGTTGCTCCACCGACGTACTTCTTCCTCCTATATATACGTACGTACCCCAAACTACCAGATATGGAGCCAAAAACCTAATTCCACACCCGCAACCTTCTGTACCCGTGAGATCCCATCTTGGGGCCTTTTCCGGAGCTCCGCCGGAGGGGGCATCGATCACGGAGGGCTTCTACATCAACACCATAGCCTCTCCGATGATGTGTGAGAAGTTTACCTCAGACCTTCGGGTCCATAGTTATTAGCTAGATGGCTTCTTCTCTCTTTTTGGATCTCAATACAATGTTCTCCCCCTCTCTTGTGGAGATCTATTCGATGTAATCTTCTTTTGCGGTGTGTTTGTTGAGACCGATGAATTGTGGGTTTATGATCATGTTTATCTATGAAAAATATTTGAATCTTCTCTGAATTCTTTTATGTATGATTGGTTATCTTTGCAAGTCTCTTCGAATTATCAGTTTGGTTTGGCCTACTAGATTGATCTTTCTTGCAATGGGAGAAGTGCTTAGCTTTGGGTTCAATCTTGCGGTGTCCTTTCCCAGTGACAGTAGGAGCAGCAAGGCACGTATTGTATTGTTGCCATCGAGGATAACAAGATGGGGTTTATATCATATTGCATGAGTTTATCCCTCTACATCATGTCATCTTGCTTAAAGCGTTACTCGTTTCTTTTGAACTTAATACTCTAGATGCATGCTGGATAGCGGTCGATGTGTGGAGTAATAGTAGTAGATGCAGGCAGGAGTCGTTCTACTTGTCTCGGACGTGATGCCTATATACATGATCATACCTAGATATTCTCATAACTATGCTCAATTCTGTCAATTGCTCAATAGTAATTTGTTCACGCACCGTAATCCTTATGCTCTTGAGAGACGCCACTAGTGAAACCTATTGCCCCCGATTCTATTTTTCTATCATATTAATCTCCCGACAACAAGCTATTTCTGGCGCCGTCTTTATTTTGCTTTCTTTACTTTGCATCTTTATCATAAAAATACCAAAAATATTATCTTATCATATCTATCAGTTCTCACTCTCGTAAGTGACCGTGAAGGGATTGACAACCCCTTTATTGCGTTGGTTGCGAGGATTTATTTGTTTGTGTAGGTGCAAGGGACTCGTGCATGGCCTCCTACTGGATTGACACCTTGGTTCTCAAAAACCGAGGGAAATACTTACGCTACTTTGTTGCATCACCCTTTCCTCTTCAAGGGAAAACCAACGCAGTGCTCAAGAGGTAGCATGCGTGGCCCTGCCGGGCTGGACCGGCTCGCCAGAGCCAGCCCGACACAGGATGCGTCTCTTCACTATGGCCGAAGGGTCGACAGCCTCAGCCTCTTCCTCGGTGGACTCCTCGACCACATCTTCGATGAGAGGGGCCCCGGTGCCGACGCTGCTGGCCGCCCCAGCAGACTCCGCCCACTGGGGGAGCTCCCTCTCCTCCGCGGCCGCGTCGGCCTCGTCCTCCGCGGCGCCAGCGCTGCCGGCCTCCCTGGCGAGCGCCGCCTCCGCCGCCCTCGCGGCGATGTAGTCCAGCTCCGCCTTGGTGGTGTCTTGGATGATCAGCGGCTCGTCACGGACATAGCTCTCCGACAAGGTGTCGAACTCTTGCACCTTCTCCGCTGGCGGCTCAGCCCAGGCCGGGTCAAGTGCATGCGCATTGAAGTCCGGCATCATGGCGATACTGGCGGATTGGCGAGAATTGTTGCTCAGCGGGACCACTCCTACCGGCAACCCAAATAGGGGCCCCTTGACGGCCTTGCCGGCCTTCGCGGCCCTGCCGGTCCTCTCAGCTCTGCCATCGCCATCCACGTCGAGCTGAAAGAGCCTTTGGCAGAAGTGGGCGTGCCCCATCACCGTAAAGTTGTGCTTCGGACCAGGGCGGAGCCTCTTTTGTCGGCCGCGTTCCTGAAATCCCAGGACGGCCTCCCCTTGTTGTGCAGCGGAGCGATTCGGCGCTGGATGAAGTCGGCCTCGATCATCTCGAGGGTGAGCCCGGCCATGGCGAGGCGATGGATCCTGGTGGTGGCGACATTGAGCTTCTCGTCGTTGGCGTCGAGATCGCTCCAGTCCCTGCGGCGGGTCGGCGGGCTCTGACGAACCCGGCAGAATTCCTCTGGGTCCTCCTCCTCGATCCAGCACCACCAGCCCCGCCATTCATCCCACCTCTCCTTCTGAGCACCCTCCGGATACGTGCCCTTCTCCTGGGTCCTCGGGATCCAGGTGATGCAACCGGAGATGGCGCCCCCTGGCTGAAGGCGAGGGGAGAAGTAGTGGCGGAAGAGCGTCGTGCTGGGGAGCACTCCGGCAAAGCCCTCGCAGAGGTGGGCAAAGAAAGCCATACATGCCACGACATTTGGCGTAAGATCCAGAAGATGGAAGCCGTAGGTGTGCATGACATCGTTGAAGAAGTCAGAGAAAGGGGGGTAGAGCCTGCAGGAGAAGAAATCGACGAAGAAGGGGTACCGATTTGGGCCGGCCTTGGCGAAATCGGCGGGGACGACGCGCGTGGCAGGGTGCCCCGTCGTCTTCCTCCCCCACAGGGGAAAAAAGTAGGCCCTCAGGTGGACCGCGTCAACCGTCGAAGGGAAGTAGGCGTGTTGCGTCCGAAGCACCGCCTCGCTCTCCGGCGCCTCCTTCTCCCCGGCATCCTTGGCCACTCCCTTGCCCTTGCTGGTTTTGGGTGCCATGGCGGCTGGGGGAGGAGTGACGAATCGAGAGCGATGGGGGCGCGGCGGCGGCGAACAGAGGCGAGAACTTCGATTTTTCGCTGCAGGAAGAAGAGGGGAACGACGGTTCCAAGATTGAAATGACACGGGGGTAAATGAGTAGTGCGCCTGCAGTTTTCCTTTTTTATGGGGAAGGCGCGGGCCGCCCCTTTACCATTTACCACGATGTGACGCATGAGGGCAGCAACCGCCCCACGCATGACCCCCACGTCATGCACGACCCCCACGTCGCGCATTCAACGCAGGTCGTGGGGAAGCGCAACCAGCGGAGAAGTTACCGCAGTAAAACCGCCCCGCATGCCCGCACACCGTTCTGGGCCTAGCCCAACAACGCGTTGCACTTATGTGTGGCCTAGGCCCCGGGGCTCCTGTCGGTGTAGAAAAGTAGGGGCTCTCTTTTATACCCCTTTACTTGTGCACGGGCAGTCAGAGCCGCACCTGCGGCCACACTTAGCAGG
This sequence comes from Triticum aestivum, assembly GCF_018294505.1. NCBI lineage: Eukaryota > Viridiplantae > Streptophyta > Magnoliopsida > Poales > Poaceae > Triticum > Triticum aestivum. The sequence goes on from NC_057808.1 coordinate 355,096,873, forward strand.
GCAGAGGAGGGAAGCAGAAATACAAGACTACCAGAGCAGCGCCAAGGTAGAGGCGCAAGAAGGTCAAGCAACAAGATGGGCTTTCCCCCGGCAAGGGTCGGCCTACGCAACCCCGGCAAGAGTCTTGCCGGGGGCAGCTCACCCAACGCCAGCATAGCAGTCACCCTTGAGCCTGAGAGTTCCGACACCATCGACAACGTTGGAACCAAGGCTCGGGAAGCACCTGCATGGTGGCATGCAGATCTTTGTGAAGGTAAAGAGCCTACAAAGCCCAGATGAGAACCAGAAGGCAAGACAACCGCGAGGCTCTTTGCCGAGGATGCCCACGAGGCCCCGGCAAGGCTCCTTGCCGAAGACACCCGCAAGGCCCGGCAAGTCTCTTGCCGAGGGCGCCCACAAGGCCATGGCAAGACTCTTGCCGGGAATATCCACAAGACCGCGGCAAGGCCTTGCCGCCCCAGCTCAGCGGCCGCCCCACCAACTAAAGCAAGTACCCACGTGGCAGTACGTGGCTCCTAATCCAACTAGTCAAGCACCTGCGTGGTGGCATGCAGATCCTCATGAAGACCCTACCACCACGCCAACTCAGCAGCCTGCCAGCCTACATGGCGCTGCATGCCTCGTTGGCCTGGACGCGTGTCGGAGCAAGGCGGGGCGGCGACGGACGGGACGGGCCTCGTTACCGTCCCCGATAAAGCAAGTGGACACCTAAGCAGCGCATTTAAAGCGTTTTTTCCTGTAATGACAGGCGATAAGCTTGTACTCTATACATACCTTTCCACCTTCTGTGTGCCACTTTGGCGACCCCTTTGACTATAAAAGGAGGCCCGAAGCATACTGAGGAAGGATTCGTTTTTAGACTACGCACGCACCGTAGCTAGTTCAAGAACTCAAGAACACTCAAATATGCACCAAAGCAGGACTAGGGTATTATGCATCTTCACGGCCCGAACCTGGGGAAAATCCCGCTGTGCTAGCTACTAGACCCGCTCTTTGCACAACCCCGCGCCCGCCAACCGTAGAAGGGATCCTCTAGATCCCATAGGTGTCGTTTCCCACCGACACCATGTAATTCTCTTTATTTTGGCATGAATGTTCAGATCTGTATGATTCAAAACAAAAGTTTAATATTCACATAAAAACAATAATACTTCAAGCATACTAACAAAATAATTATGTCATCTCAAAATAACATGGCCAGAGAAGGCTTATCCCTACAAAATCATATAGTCTGGCTATGGTCCATCTTCAGCACACAAAATATTAAAATCATGCACAACCCCGATGACAAGGCAAGCAATTGTTGCATACTTTTGACGTTCTCAAACTTGTTCAACTTTCACACAATACATGAGCGTGAGCCATGGACATAGCACTTTATGGGTGGAATAGAAGGTGGTTGTGGAGAAGACAAAACGAAGGAGATAGTCTCACATCAACTAGGCGTATCAACGGGCTATGGAGATGCCCATCAATAGATATCAATGTGAGTGAGTAGGGATTGCCATGCAACGGATGCACGAGAGCTATAAGTTTATGAAAGCTCAAAAAGAAAACTAAGTGGGTGTGCATACAACTTGCTTGCTCATGAAGACCTAGGGCATTTTGAGGAAGCCCATCGTTGGAATATACAAGCCAAGTTCTATAATGAAAAATTCCCACTAGTATATGAAAGTGACAATATAGGAGACTCTCTATCATGAAGATCATGGTGCTACCTTGAAGCACAAGTGTGGCAAAAGGATAGTAACATTGTCCCTTATCTCTTTTTCACTTATTTTTTGGGCCTTCTCTTTTTTTGGCCTTTTCTCTCCCTTTTTTATTTTTTTATTTCCTCACATGGGACAATGCTCTAATAATGATGATCGTCACACTTTTATTTACTTACAACTCAAAAATTACAACTCGATACTAGAAAAAATATGACTCTATGTGAATGCCTCCGGCGGTGTACCGGGATGTGCAATGAATCAAGAGCGACATGTATAAAAAATGATGAACGGTGGCTTTGCCACAAATACGATGTCAACTACATGATCATGCAAAGCAATATGACAATGATGATGCCTGTCATAATAAACGGAACGGTGGAAAGTTGCATGGCAATATATCTCGGAATGGCTATGGAAATGCCATAATAGGTAGGTATGGTGGCTGTTTTGAGGTAGGTATAAGTTAGGTGTATGGTATCGGCGAAAGTTGCGTGGCACAAGAGAGGCTAGCAATGGCGGAAAGGTGAGAGTGTGTATAATCCATGGCCTCAACATTAGTCATAAAGAACTCACATACTTATTGCAAAAATCTATTAGTCACCGAAACAAGGTACTACACGCATGCTCCTAGGGGATAGATTGGTAGGAAAATACCATCGCTCATCCCCGACCGCCACTCATAAGGAAGACAATAAGAATATATCTCATGCTCTAACTTCGTTACATAACGGTTCACCATACATGCATGCTACGGGACTAACAAACTTTAACACAAATATTTCTCAAATTCACAACTACTCACTAGCATGACTCTAATATCACCATCTTCATAGCTCAAAACAATCATAAGGAATGAAACCTCTCATAGTATTCAATGCACTTTATATGAAAGTTTTTATTACATCCCTCTTGCATGCCTATCATATTAGGACTAAATTTATAACCAAAGCAAATTACCATGCTGTTTTTAAAGACTCTCAAAATAATATAAGTGAGGCATGAGATTTCATTAATTTATATAAAATAAAACCACCTCCGTGCTCTAAAAAGATATAAGTGAAGCACTAGAGCAGAATTGCCTAGCTCAAAAGATATAAGTGAAGCACATAGGGTATTCTATTAAATCACGATTCATGCGTGTCCCTCTCAAAAGGTGTGTACAGCAAGGATGATTGTGGAAAACTAAAAAGCAAAGACTCAAATCATACAAGACGCTCCAAGCAAAACAAATATCATGTGGTGAATAAAGATATAGCCTCAAGTAAAGTTACCGATAGACGAAGATGAAAGAGGGGATGCCTTCCCGGGGCATCCCCAAGCTTAGGCTCTTGGTATCCTTGAATATTACCTTGGGGTGCCTTGGGCATCCCCAAGCTTAGGATCTTGCCACTCCTTATTCCATAGTCCATCAAATCCTTACCCAAAACATGAAAACTTCACAACACAAAACTCCAACAGAAAATCTCGTAAGCTCCGTTAGTGTAGGAAAATAAATCACCACTTTTGGTACTGTTGTGAACTCAGTATTTATTTATATTGGCGTAATATCTACTGTATTCCAACTTTTCCATGGTTCATAAACCCCGATACTAGCCATAGATTCATCAAAATAAGCAAACAACACGCGAAAAACAGAATCTGTCAAGAACAAAACAGTGTGTAGCAATCTGGATATTTCGAATACTTCTGTAACTCCAAAAATCCTGAGAAATTAGGAAGTCCTAGGCAATTTTTCTATTAATATTTTGAAAAATAATCAACTAAAAATCACTCTTCAGCTAAAAATGAGAATTGCTTTAGTGAGCGCAAAAGTTTATGTTTTTCAGCAAGATCAAATCAACTATTACCGTAAGCTATCTCAAAGGTCTTACTTGGCGAAACACTAATTAGAACACAAAACCACATCTAACTAGAGGCTAGATGAAATATTTATTGCAAAACAGGACCTAAAAAGCAAAAAACAATTGGGTTGCCTCCCAACAAGCGCTATTGTTTAACGCCCTTAGCTAGGCAGAAAGCACGAATAGATCTAAGTATTATCATATTTGGCATGCAATCCATAAGTGGCTCTCATAATAGATTCATAAGGTCGTTTAATTTTCTTTCTACGGAAGTGTTCCATGCCTTTCCTTAACAGAAATTCAAATCTAATGTTTCCTTCTTTCATATCAATAATTGCACCAATCGTTCTAAGGAATGGTCTATCAAGAATAATAAGACATTTAGGATTGCAATCTATATCAAGAACAATGAAATATACGGGCACATAATTCCAATTTGCAACAATAAGAACATCATTAATTCTTCCCATAGGTTTCTTAATAGTGGAATCCGCAGCATGCAAAATTAAGGAACAATCATCAAATTCACGGAAACCTAACACATCACATAAAGTTTTTGGAATCGTAGAAACACTAGCACCGAAATGACACAAAGCATAGCACTCATAATCTTTAATCTTAATCTTAATAGTAGGTTCCCACTCATCATAAAGTTTTCTAGGGATAGAGACTTCCAATTCAAGCTTTTCTTCAAAAGATTGCATCAACGATATGTTTAGTAAAAGCTTTGTTTTGATTATAAGCATGAGGAGAATTCAACATGGATTGCAACAAGGAAATACAATCTATTGAAGTACAATTATCATAATTATATTCCTTGAAATCCAAAAGAGTGGGTTCATTGCTACCTAAAGTTTTGACCTCTCCAATCCCACTTTTATCAATTTTTGCATGAAGATCTAAAAACTCCGAATCATTGGGACGCACTCTAACTAAAGTTCACTCATCTCCAGTCCCATCTTTATTAAGATTTATATCAAAAAACAAAGATTCAATAGGAATCACATCAATCACTTTAAGATCTTCATCATTATTTTCACGGAAACTTGAAGAACACGCTTTTATAAACCAATCTTTTTTAGCATGCATCTTAGCGGTTCTTTCTTTGCACTCATCAATGGAAATTCTCATAGCTTTGAGAGACTCATTGATATCATGCTTGGGTGGAATTGATCTAAGTTTCAAAGAATCAACATCAAGAGAAATTCTATCCACGCTCCTAGCCAAATCATCAATCTTGAGCAATTTTTCTTCAATCAAAGCATTGAATTTTTTTGCGAACTTATAAATTCTTTAACACTATTCTCAAAATCAGAAGGCATATTATTATAATTTCCATACGAATTGTTGTAGGAATTACCATAATTATTAGAGAAATTACTAGGAAACGACATCGGATTAAAATTACCTCTATACGCGTTATTACCAAAATTGTTCCTACCAACAAAATTCACATCCATAGATTCATTATTGTTTTCAATCAAAGTAGACAAAGGCATATCATTAGGATAAATAGGAGCACTCTTGCTAGCAAATAATTTCACAAGCTCATCCATCTTTCCACTCAAAACATTAATTTCAATTGCGTGCACTTTTTTACTAGTGGAAGATCTTTCAGTATGCCATTGAGAATAATTAACCATAATATTATCTAGGATTTTAGTAGCCTCTCCTAAATTAATTTCCAAAAAAGTGCCTCCCGCGGCCAAATCTAAAAGATTCCTAGAAGCAAAATTCAATCCGGCGTAAAAAAATTGTATAATCATCCACAAATTCAAACAATGAGTAGGGCAATTTCGTATCATCAATTTCATCCTCTCCCAAGATTGTGCAACATGTTCCTGATCACGTTGCTTGAAATTCATAGTATCGTTCCTAAGGGAGATGATTTTAGCAGGAGGAAAATACTTGGAAATAAAAGCATCTTTACTCTTATTCCATCAATCAATACTATTTTTAGGCAAAGATGAAAACCAAGTTTTAGCACGATCTCGAAGCGAGAACGGAAATAGCTTTAATTTAACAATATCATTATCCACATCTTTTTTCTTTCGCATATCACACAAATCAACGAAATTATTAAGATGGGATGCTGCATCTTCATTGGGAAGGCCGGAAAATTGATTTTTCATAACAAGTTTCAGCAAAGCGGTATTAATTTCACAAGATTTTGCATTAGCATCGGGAGCAATCGGAGTACTAATAAAATCATTGTTGTTGGTATTGGAAAAGTCACACAATTTGGTATTATGTTGAGCCATCGTGAGAAAGCAAGCAATCCAACACATGAGCACACAAAAAGCAAATAAGAAGACGAATGGAAGAGGGGCGAAGAAAAGGCGAATATTTTTGAAAATCATTTTAGAAGTGGGGGCGAGGAAAATGAGAGGCGAATGGCAAATAATGTAATGCGAGGGATGAGAGTTTATGATGGGTAATTGGTATGTCTCGGCTTGGCGTAGATCTCCCCGGCAACGGCGCCAGAAATCCTTCCTGCTACCTATTGAGCTTGCGCTGGGTTTTCCCTTGAAGAGGAAAGGGTGATGCGGCAAAGTAGAGTAAGTATTTCCCTCAGCTTTTGAGAACCAAGGTATCAATCCAATAGGAGATAACGCAACAAGCCACCGAATACCTGCACAAACAAACACCAAGTTGCACCCAACGCGACAAAGGGGTTGTCAATCCCTTCTAGGTTATTTCCAAAGTGAGATCTGATGGAGATGGATAAACGTTAAAGTAATATTTTTGGTATTTTTGGTTTATGGAATGGAAAGTAAAAGATTGCAAAGAAAGTAAATAGGAAACTAAGATTGTAGATCGGAAACTTATATGATGGAAAATAGACCTGGGGGCCATAGGTTTCACTAGAGGCTTCTCTCAAGATAGAAAATATAATGGTGGGTGAACAAATTACTGCCGAGCAATTGATAGAAAAGCGCAAAGTTATGATGATATCTAAGGCAATGATCATGAATATAGGCATCATGTCCGTGTCAAGTAGACCGAAACGATTCTGCATCTACTACTATTACTCCACACATCGACCGACTCCTGCCTGCATCTAGAGTATTAAGTTCATAAGAACAGAGTAACGCATTAAGCAAGATGACATTATGTAGCGGGATAAACTCAAGCAATATGATGAAAACCCCATCTTGTTATCCTTGATGGCAACAATACAATACGTCTCGGTTCCCCTTCTGTCACTAGGATCGAGCACCGCAAGATTGAACCCAAAGCTAAGCACTTCTCACATTACAAGAAAAACCAATCTAGTTGGCCAAATCAAATCGATAGTTTGAAGAAACTTGCAAAGATATCAAATCATGCATATAAGAATTCAGAGAAGAGTCAAATAATATTCATAGATAAGCTGATCATAAATCCACAATTCATCGGATCTCGGCAAACACACCGCAAAAGAGTATTACATTGAATAGATCTCCAAGAACATCGATGAGAACATGGTATTGAGAATCAAAGAGAGAGAAGAAGCCATCTAGCTACTAGTTATGGACCCGTAGTGTTGGGGAAAATAGCATGCAATTTCAAGATTTTCCTACGATCACACAAGATCTATGTAGGAGATGCATAGCAACGAGGGGGAGAGTGTGTCCATGTACCCTCTTAGACCGAAAGCGGAAGCGTTAGTTTAACGCGGTTGATGTAGTCGAATGTCTTCATGATCCAACCGATCTTAGTACCGAACGTACGGCACCTCCGTGTTCAGCACACGTTTAGCTCGATGACATCCCTCGAACTCTTGATCCAGCAAAGGGTCGAGGGAGAGTTCCGTCAGCACGACGGTGTGGTGACGGTGATGGTGATGTGATCCGCGCAGAGCTTCGCGTAAGAACTACGACACTATGACTAGAGGAGTAAACTATTGAGGGGGGGCAGCGCACATGGCTAAGAGAACAATTGATGTGTCTTTGGGGTGCCCCCGCCCCTGTATATAAAGGAGGGGACGATGAGGCGGCTAGCCTAGAGGGGGTGCGCCAAGGGGGGAGTCCTACTAGGACTCCTAGTCCTAGTAGGATTCGGCCCCCCTTCTTTTCCTTCTCTTGGAGGTGGAAAGGGGGAAGGAGAGGGAGTAGGAGAAGGAAAGGGGGGTGGCGCCCCCTTCCCTAAACAAATTCAGCCTCCTCCCTTGTGGGGGCGCACCAGCCCCTTGTGGGCTGGTTAGCCTCCCTCATATGGCCCATATGGCCCATATCTTCCACCAGGGGGTTCCTATTAGGCATTATGAGAAGGAGGAAAAGTTGTTGCCCCCTATTTTTCTAGATTATAAGAGTATGGTAGCACATGATTTTATTGTTAAAGATAAGAAGAAGATGCTTAAGTATAAATTGATATTTGATAAAAATTATTGGGAGATTATTACCTTGCCTGCGCCCTCTTTTTTTAACATATTTTCAGGCACGCACCTCATTTTGTCGGAGGCCATTCATGCATACTTGAGCGTGACACCTGCTCTAGAGGCTGAGCCGGAGCCACCACTTGACCCTTATCGGCAGTCTGTTTATTAGTGGGATCCGGAGGAGATCGCCAACCAGTGGCACCCTGAGGACCCTCCTCAATACCCATGAGAGAGCTGCTTTGATCCATGGGCATAGACCAACTTAGGCCAAAAGCCTAAGCTTAGGGGAGTACGTATTTCTCACCGACATTACATTCATGTTCACACACTCATGCCAGTTGTCGGTTCTCATACTTTTTCATTGTACTATCCATGCTAGTTTATTTTCCTTTTTCTTGTTTTCTTCTTGTGTGTTTGAAAAACCTTAAGAAAAAAATTAGTTGTAGTTTTCAGCTAGTTTACTTTTCATGCCCGTAGTAGTAATAACTAAAAGAAAACCCAAAAAGATTTCTCGTTCTTCTTTTGCTTGTTGGGAGCTTTCCCGTGTAAATAGTTTTATTTCCTTTCTTTTCTTTGGGGGTCGAGAGGAGAAGACCATATTGAAAAGGTTGAAGTGGCTCTTATATGTACTGTTGTTGATTTAACTAGGAGCCCGTATTACCTTGTCTTCTCCCTTGAACCAAATGCTTGCAGATTCCAGCTTAGTCCAATGCACGTGCACTATTATTATTATCCACATCGTTCGGTCGTGCAAGTGAAAGTCAATAATGACGATATATGATGGACTGATTGAGATGAGAGAAGCTAGTATGAACTCGACCTCTCCTGTTTTTGTAAATATGATTAGTTCATCATTCCTGATTCAGCCTATTATGAAGAAAACATGTTTGCAATGACAATTAGAGATTATAGTTGCTTATGCCATGCTTAATTAGCTAGGAGTCTATAATGGTTTACCTTGCGTGCCAACATGCTATTAAAATGGTTGTGATGTGGTATGGTAGGGTGGTATCCTCCTTTGAACGATTCGAGTGGCTTGACTTGGCACATGTTCACACATGTAGGTTAAACAAAATCAACATAACCTCCACGATATTTATGTTCATGGTGAATTATATCCTCCTCATGCTTGCACTCATTGTTGATTAATTTTAATGCATGTGCATGACTGTTGTCGCTCTCTAGTTGGTCGCTTCCCAGTCTTTTTCTAGCCTTCACTTGTACTAAGAGGGAATACTGCTTGTGCATCCACTTCCATAAACCCTGAAGTTATTCCATATGAGTCCACCATACCTTCCTATATGCGGTATCTACCTGCCGTTCCAAGTAAATTTGTACGTGCCAAACTCTAAACCTTCAAGTGAAATTCTGTTTTGTATTTTCGAATAGCTCATGTATCAACTAGGGCTGTCTGTATCTTCCATGCTAGGCGGGTTATTCTCAAGAGGAGTGGACTCCGCTCCTCACTCATGAGAAAATGGCTAGTCACCGGGATGCCCAGTCCCATGCTCAAACCAAATCAAAATAATTGCAAACAAAACTCCCCCAGGACTGTTGTTAGTTGGAGGCACCCGTTGTTTCGGGCAAGCCCTGGATTGATGCTTGTTGGTGGAGGGGGAGTATAAACTTTACCATTCTGCTTGGGAACCGCCTATAATGTGTGTAGCATGGAAGATATCGAGATCTCTCGGTTGTTATGTTGACAATGAAAGTATGCCACTCAAAATATTATTTATCTCTATTTCAAAAATCGAGCCCTGGCACCTCTACAAATCCCTGCTTCCCTCTGCGAAGGGCCTATCTATTTGCTTTTATGTTGAGTCATCCTCCTGTTATTAAAAAGCACCAGTTGGAGAGCACCGCTGTCATTTGCATCCATTACTATTAATTTATATTGAGTATGACTACGACTAGATCTCTTTTACCATGAATTACAATGTTTAGTCAGTCCTTGATCTTCAAAGGTGCTCTGCATTTATGTTTTGCGGTTTCAGAAAGGGCTAGCGAGATACCATCTTGTTATATCATATTATGGTTGTTTTGAGAAAGTGTTGTCGTCCGGGATTTATTACTATTGCTCGCTGGTTGATTATGCCATTGATATGAGTAAATATGAGACCTAAGTGTTATTGTGAATATGGTTAGTTCTTTATCTTTGCTGGAAACTTGAATGCTGGCTTTACATATTTACAACAACAAGAGCAAACAGAGTTTGTAAAAGTTTTTCTTTATCACTTTCAGTTTGTCAACTGAATTGCTTGAGGACAAGCAAAGGTTTAAGCTTGGGGGAGTTGATACGTCTCCATTGTATCTACTTTTCCAAACACTTTTGCCCTTGTTTTGGACTCTAACTTGCATGATTTGAATAGAACTAACCCGGACTGACGTTGTTTTCTGCAGAATTGCCATGGTGTTGTTTTTGTGCATAAATAAAAGTTCTTGAAATGACCTGAAACTTCACGGAGAATATTTTTGGAATTTATAAAAAATACTGGTGAAAGAATCAAGACCAGGGGGCCCACACCCTGTCCACGAGGGTGGGGGGCGCGCCCCCTGTCTCGTGGGCCCCTTGAAGCTCCATCGACCTCAACCCCAACTCTATATATTCACGTTCGGGGAGAAAAAAATCAGATAGAAGGATTCATCGCGTTTTACGATACGGAGCCGCCGCCAAGCCCTAATCTCTCTCGGGAGGGCTGATCTGGAGTCCGTTCAGGGCTCCGGAGAGGGGAATCCGTCGCCGTCGTCATCATCAACCATCCTTCATCACCAATTTCATGATGCTCACCGCCGTGCGTGAGTAATTCCATCGTAGGCTTGCTGGACGGTGATGGGTTGGATGAGATTTATCATGTAATCGAGTTAGTTTTGTTAGGGTTTGATCCCTAGTATCCATTATGTTCTGAGATTGATGTTGCTATTACTTTGCTATGCTTAATGATTGTCACTAGGGACCGAGTGCCATGATTTCGGATCTGAACCTATTATGTTTTCATGAATATATGTGAGTTCTTGATCCTATCCTGCAAGTCAATAGTCACCTACTATGTGTTATGATCCGGTAACCCCGAAGTGACAATAATCGGGACCACTCCCGGTGATGACTGTAGTTTGAGGAGTTCATGTATTCACTAAGTGTTAATGCTTTGGTCCGGTACTCTATTAAAAGGAGGCCTTAATATCGCTTAGTTTCCAATAGGACCCCGCTGCCACGGGAGGGTAGGACAAAAGATGTCATGCAAGTTCTTTTTCATAAGCACGTATGACTATATTCGGAATACATGCCTACATTACATTGATGAACTGGAGCTAGTTCTTTGTCACCCTATGTTATAACTATTGCATGAGGAATTGCATCCGACATAATTATCCATCACTGATCCAATGCCTACGAGCTTTTCACATATTGATCTTTGCTTAGTTACTTTTTCGTTGCCACTGTTACAATTACTACAAAACTGCTACTGTTACTTTTGACATCGTTACCGTTACTTCCATACTACTTTGCTACTAAATACTTTGCTGCAGATATTAAGTTATCCAGGTGTGGTTGAATTGACAACTCAGCTGCTAATACTTGAGAATATTCTTTGGCTCCCCTTGTGTCGAATCAATAAATTTGGGTTGAATACTCTACCCTCAAAAACTGTTGCGATCCCCTATACTTGTGGGTTATCAATACACGAGACGGAGCCGCCGTCACCTCCTGTTCTTCATCGGGAGGCCAGATATGGAGTCCGTTTGGGGCTCCGGAGAGGGGGATCTTCGTTCTTCGTCATCACCAACCCTTCTCCATCGCCAATTCCATGATGCTCCCCACCAGGAGTGAGTAATTCCTTCGTAGGCTCGCTAGTCGGTGAGGAGTTGGATGAGATTCATCATGTAATCTAGTTAGTTTTGTTAGGGCTTCATCCCAAGTATCCATTATGTTCTGAGATTGATGTTGCTATGACTTTGCCATGCTTCATGCTTGTCACTTTGGGCCTGGGTGTCATGATTTCAGATCTGAACTGTTTATGTTATCACCATTATATCCATGTTCAAGATCTAATCTTGCAATTTATAGTCACCTACTACGTGTTATGATCCGGCAACCCCGGAGTGACAATAGTCGGGGCCACTCCCTATGATGACCGTAGTTTGTGGAGTTCATGTATTCACCGTGTGTTAATGCTTTGTTCCGGTTCTCTATTAAAAGGAGGCCTTAATATCCCTTAGTTTCCAATTGGACGCCGCTGCCATGGGAGGGTAGGACGAAAGATGTCATGCAAGTTCTTTCCATAAGCACGTATGACTATTTACGGAATACATGCCTACATTATATTTATGAAGTGGAGCTAGTGCCGTATTGCCCTAGGTTATGACTGTCACATGATGAATATCATCCAACAAATTACTGATCCAATGCCTACGAATTTCTCTTATATAGTTCTTGCTAAGTTACTAGTGCTGTTGTTACTGTTGCACTTGCTACAAAATCACTGCTATCATTGTTAACGTTACTATTGTTGTTGTCACTACTATCAAAACTATCATATTACTTTGCGACTGATCACGTTGCTGCAGATAATTAATCTCCAGGTGTGGTTGAATTGACAACTCAGCTGCTAATACCTTCAAATATTCTTTGGCTCCCCTTGTGTCGAATCTATAAATTTGGATTGAATACTCTACCCTCGAAAACTGTTGCGATCCCCTATACTTGTGGGTTATCAACAGCTTTTTCTGGCGCCGTTGCCGGGGAGCATAGCTATATTTGTTGAGTCACTTGGGATTATTATCAATTTATCACTATGAACAATCTGAAGGATGCTAAGACTAAGGTTTATCCCTCTAAGATTAGGGGAGGTAAGGAACTGCCATCTAGCTCTGCTTTAGATTCACCTTCTGTTATAAGTAAACTTGCAACACCACCACATGCTATTAATCCTGATATATCGCAAGTTATTGATGATGCTACTTCTGCTATGAATGATAATTATGATGATGCTAGTACCTTGCTTGATGATAATGATGTGCCACTAGTGATTTTCTGGATGAACAAATTGCTAGAGTAAGACAACATGATGTTGTTGAATCTGATGATGAGCTCGAAACTGAAAATCTTGAAACACTTACTAGGACTAGCCCTCCTAGATATGAATTGCCTAGGGTACCGGAAGGCTATGTTATGAATGAAGAGACAACTAGAGACATTCTTGCTTGTAAGGATAGAGATGATCTAGAGAAATTGTTATGCAAGTATAAGGAAAATATATGAATGGTAGAATGCAATATGATCCTAAGTTTGCTACCTCACCTATCTTTATTGATGCTAAGGATTATGAATTCTCTGTCGACCCAGAGTTAATCACTTTGGTTGAATCTGATCCTTTCCATGGTTATGAAACTGAAACTGTTGTGGCACATCTTACTAAGTTGAAAGACATAGCCACCCTTTTTACTCGTGATGAGAAAACTCGCTATTACTATATTCTCAAATTATTTCCGTTCTCATTAAAGGGTGATGCTAAATCTTGCTACAATACTCTTGCTCCTGGTTGTGTGCGTAGTCCTCAGGATATGATTTATTACTACTCTGAAATATATTTTCCTGCTCATAAGAAACAAGCTGCTTTACAGGAAATATTCAACTTTGTGCAAATTAAAGAAGAGAGTCTCCCACAAGCTTGGGGGAGGCTTTGCCAATTACTTAATGCTTTGCCTGATCATCCTCTTAAGAAAATGAAATACTTGATATCTTCTATAATGGACTAACCGATGCTTCTAGGGATTTCCTAGATAGTTGTGCTGGTTGTGTTTTCAGCGAACTAACTGTTGGGAAAGCTGCAGAATTATTGAATAACATATTGAAAAATTATGACGATTGGACTCTTCCTGAATCACCGCCTAAACCAACTCCGAAGAAGAGGGGTATCTTATATCTCAGTCCTGAAGATATGCAAGAGGCAAAGAAATCTATGAAGGAAAAAGGTATTAAAGCTGAGGATGTCAAAAATTTACCTCCTATTGAAGAAATACATGGGCTGAATACACCAACGCTGCCTAAGGTGGTAAAGGTAAATTCTCTAATGAAGTTCAATGATAATGACAATCCTCACAATATGCACCCTAGCCAATGCCTTTCTGAGTTTGAAAATTACATCAGAAAACAAGATCACTTCAATGCAAATGTTATGAAACAATTGAAATACAATTCTAATATAATTGCTCGCTTGAGTGACTTCTTATTTAGAATCTTAAATGATGTTAGAGGTGTTGGAAAACATGCTTCTATGGTTCAAACTCAGTTAGAACAAGTTGCTAAATCTCAAAGAGAGTTGCTAGATGAAATGAACAATAACATACATGACTTTGCTGTTAGAGTAGCAACTAGAGGAGGTATAATGACTCAAGAACCACTTTATCCTAAGGGACTCCCAAAAAGAATTGAACAAGACTCTCAAAGAGCTAACATAGATGCACATAGTCCTTCTAAAAAGAAAAAGGAAGAAGAAAAATGATAGGACTTTGCATGCCTCTAGCGAATCTGAAGTAGAAAAATCTCCTGATAATGATAATGAAATTTCTATCTCTGATGCTGAAACTCGGTCTGGTAATGAACACTCACCCTCTGATAATGAAAAAGATAATGATGTGGTTCATGAACACACTCAAACAAATAATAAAGAACCAGACAATGATGTTGAGATAGAACCACCGGTTGATCTTGATAACCCAACCCAAAAATAAAGGATATGATAAAAGAGACTTTATTGCTAGAAAGCCTGGTAAAGAAAGAGAACCATGGGTTCATAAACCTATGCCCTTTCCACCTAAGTCAACTAAAAAGAAAGACGATGAAGAATTTGAACACTTTGCTGAAATGCTGAGGCCAGTCTTTTTGCGTACTAGCTTGACTGGTATCTTCAAAATGCCTCCTTACGCAAAGTATATAAAAGACCCGAAGCTATATCTCCACTATGCTTGCTAATTATACTTTTAAAGATGGAGTACCTAAAAAACTTGGAGATCCGGGAATACCAACTATACCTTGCTCTATCAAAAGAAACTATGTGAAAACTGCTTTATGCGATTTAGGAGCTGGTGTTAGTATTATGCCTTTCTCTTTATATAAAAGACTTGATTTTAATAAAATCACACCTACTGAAATATCTAGCAAATGGCTGACAAATCAACTGCCATACCTATCGGTATTCGTGAGGATGTGCCCGTTGTTGTTGCTAATGTTACTATTTTGACTGACTTTGTTATACTTGAGATGCCCGAGGACGACAACATGTCGATTATCCTTGGTAGACCCTTCTTGAATACTGCAGGGCTGTTATTGATTGCAATAAAAACAAGGTCACTTTTCGTATCAATGGTAATGAGCATACGGTGCACTTTCCGAAGAAACATTTCCATGTGAATGGTATTAATTTTATTGAAAAATCTCCGACAATCACTATTGGAAGTTTTCAACTACCTCTACCTACTGTCAAAAAGAAATATGAAATGCTTATTGTTAGGGACATTCATATCCCCGTTGAGGTAACTTAGTGAATTACGAAAGTTCTTCGGTTTCATGGTAATCGAAAGTGGTTGTTAATAAGACTTGATCAACCTTATTAATGGATCATTTTTGAGAGGTATGAAGTTGATGAATTTAGTAAGCACTACCTTGTGTCCCTTCCTTTTGTTTTCTATTTTTATTAGTTAAATAAAATAAAATGCCATGTTTTGTATGTTATCTGAATTTCCCGTACAATAAGAAAATGACCCAAATATAAAAGTTCTAAGAATGCTCTAAAAATTAATATGATTTTTTCTGAATATTTAAGAATTTCTGGTGCAAATAATATCACAGGGAGGTGCACCAGGTGGGCAGAACCCACCTGGGCGCACCAGGACCCCCAGGCGCGACCTGGTGGGTTGTGGTCCCCACGTGGGTCCCCTCACTTATCTCTTCACACCACATCATCACCTACCTCTAGAAAAAATCCTCCATTACTCTCTCTCTCTCTCTCTCTCTCTCTCTCGTGTTCTTGCTCTCAAACCAGCGGATTTGGATCTCTTTGCTCGAAGCTCCATTTCCGAAACTGTTTCGGGGGATTGTTGCTTGGTATGTGACTCCTCTGTTCATCCAATTAGTTTTTGCTTAAGTGCTTTATAGTTTGAATAATTAGCTACTCTTGGTGCTGCTGTAGATGAGCTTGCATGTTGAATTCTTAGAGTTCTAAGTAGTTTGAATGCTTGCTATGGCCTCTATGTATCCCTATGAGTAGTTGCTATCAATTGTGTAAAGTTTTTTGATGATTTTTTGTCACCCAAAATTTTTGTCAGAAAATTGTACACGAACATGATGAACCTATTTGGAAGGAGTTCTTCGAAGAGGAGATCCTCGGGGGCATCTTCCAGTGACAACTCCGCTCGTCGGTCTTATGTTGAACCAAGTGAAAGTTTCATTCGAGATGCCGCCACCAAAACATGCCTATGGCCATGCGATGATTATATGGTGCGTGTGGGCATTAAGGAGGAATTTGAGCAATATGTTCACAATGCCGGTCTCGGTCCCTACATTTCAGATAACATGGGAAGGTATTTTTTTCTTGAGAGCGAGGCCCGGGCCCACAACGCGGCGGTTGAGGCAGCACGGCAGGCCGAGGCATCCGCACCATGAGCCTCCGTGAGCTACCACGCCGACTACTATCTAGGCTACTAACTGCTTATCAAGTTATGCCAAAAGCCTAAGCTTGGGGGAGTACGTATTCCCACCGACATTACATTCATGTTCGCACATTTCATTCCAGTTGTCGGTGTCCACACTTTTTCATTGTGTCATCCATGTTAAATTTATTTTCTCGCTTTCTTCTTGTGTGTTTGAAAAACCTTAGAAAAACCAAAAAAATTAGTTGTAGGGCGTTTACTTTCTATGCATGCTTAGCTGTAGCACTAAAAAGAAAACCCAAAAAGATTTCCTTATTCTTCTTTTGCTTGTTGGCAGCTTTCCCGTGTAAATAGTTTTTCTCATCTTTGCTTTACCTTTTATTTGCTTGTTCAAGAAAACCAAAAACTCCAAAAATATTTCAGTATGTTTCTCTGAATTTCTTTTCTTTTTATTCGAGTCGTACCAAGGAGAAGACCACGATGAAAATGTTGAGTGGCTCTCATTTGCATAATTGTTGATCTAACAAAGAACCCATTTTACATTGTCTTCTCTTGTTGAAATAAAATGTTTGCAGATTCCAGCTTAGTCCACGGCTCTCTTGCACTATTATTATTTTCACATCGTTCGGCCATGCAAGTGAAAGGCAATAATGACGATATTCAATGAACTGGCCATGGCAGAGAGAAACAGGTATGAATTCGACTTTTTTGTTTTTGTAAATATGTTTAACCTAGTATCCATGATTCAGCCCATTAGGATTAAACATGTTTGCAATGACAATTAGAGATTATAGTTTCTCATTCCATGCATAAGTAGCTAGGGGTGGATAATGATTTATCTTGGATGTCAACACTTCATTAAAATGATTGTGATGTAGTATGATGATATGGTATCCTCCTCTGAATGTTCGAGTGGCTTGACTTGGCACATGTTCATGCATGTAGTTGAATCAAAACCAACATAGCCTCTATGATATTTATGTTCATGGTGTTCATATCCTACTCATGCTAGTGTCCAATGTTACTTATGCACAATGCATGTTCATGACCGTTGTTGTTCTCTAGGTGGCCGCTTCTCAACCTAATTGCTAGCCTTCGCGTGTACTAAGTGGGAATTCTGCTTGTACATCTAAAACCTTGAACCCAAGTTATTCCAGATGAGTCCACCATACCTACCTATATGCGGTATTACCATGCCGTCCTAAGTAAATTTGCATGTGCCACCTCTAAAAACTTCAAATAAATATCCTTTTGTGTGCCTGGATCGTTCATGGAACAACAGGAGGTGGTCGGCATCTTCCATGCTAAGAGGGTTATTCTCAGGTCGAGTGTTTATTCACTCGCCATCGCATGAGAAAAGGGTGGTAATAGGGATGCACGGTCCCAAACTGCAAACAGAAAAAGCTTACAAATAATCAAACAAAAACTCCCAATGGAGTCAAAACCTTTACTTTTATCGCTTGGGAACTGGAACTAGCGTGCTTAGCATGGAATATTGATAATTGATGGTCGTGAAGTAAACAAGAAGGGTGCATGTCTCAAAATATTATTTACCTCTGTTTTAAAAATTTTGAGCTCCGACACCTCTGCAAATCACTGCTTCCCTCTGCGAAGGGACTATCTATTTACTTTTATGTTGCGTCATCACCTTCTAAAATAAGCGCCAGAACCTGAGAGGACTGTTGTCATGCTGATGCATTGTGTGTAGCTAATGTTGGGTGTATCATGACTGGATCTTTTCTACCATGAATTACAATGTTTAGTCGCTGCTTGAACTTTGGAGGTGCTCTACATTTATGTTTTGCGGTCTCAGAAAGGGCTAGCGAGATACCACTATTGTCATATTATATCATGGTTGTTTTGACAACGTGTTGCTGTTCGAGATATCTTATTATTGCTCGCTAGCTGATTATGTTATAGATATGAGTTAATATAATTTTTAAGAGTTATTGTCGACATGGTTAGTTATAATGTTGGCTGAAACCTGGGTGATGTTTAAGCTTATTTATCCAAACAAGAGCAAACGAGTTTGTAAAAGTATTCTTTTTCACTTTCAGTTTATCAACTGAATTGCTTGAGGACAAGCAAAGGTTTAAGCTTGGGGCAGTTGATATGTCTCCAACGTATCTACTTTTCCTAACGCTTTTCCTCTTGTTTTAGACTCTAATTTGCATGATTTGGATGAAACTAACCCCGGACTGACGCTGTTATTAGCATAACTACCATGGTGTTGTTTTTGTGCAGAAATAAAAGTTCTCGGAATGGAAAGAAACTTTGCGAGGATTTTTTATACAATAAATGAGAATTTCTGGAGCAAAGAACCATCGGAGGGGGCACCTGGGTGGGCACAACCCACCAGGGCGCCCCCCTCCAGGCGCGCCCAGGTGGGTTGTCCCCACCTGGTGGCCCCGCAGACCCTGAAACCGACGCTATAAAATCTTATTTTTCCAGAAAACAATCAGGGAGAAAGAATTATCGCGGTCCATGAGACAGAGCCGCCGTCACCTCCTATTCTTCATCGGGAGGCCAGATCTGGAGTCCGTTTGGGGCTCCGGAGAGGGGGCTCTTCGTTCTTCGTCATCACCAACCCTTCTCCATCACCAGTTCCATCATGCTCCCCACCGGGAGTGAGTAATTCCTTCTTAGGCTTGCTGGTCAGTGAGGAGGTGGATGAGATTCATCCTAGTTAGTTTTGCTAGGGCTTGATCCCTAGTCTCCACTATGTTCTAAGATTGATGTTGCTATGACTTTGCCATGCTTAATGCTTGTCACTTTGGGCCCGGGTGCCATGATTTCAGATCTGAACCGTTTATGTTATCACCATTATATCCATGTTCTAGATCCGATCTTACAAGTTATAGTCACCTACTACGTGTTATGATCCGGCAACCCCGGAGTGACAATAGTCGGGACCACTCCCGGTGATGACCATAGTTTGAGGAGTTCATGTATTCACCGTGTGTTAACGCTTTGTTCCGGTTCTCTATCAAAAGGAGGCCTTAATATCCCTTAGTTTCCAATTGGACCCCGCTGCCACGGGAGGGTAGGACAAAAGATGTCATGTAAGTTCTTTCCATAAGCATGTATCACTATTTACGGAATACATGCCCACATTATATTTATGAACTCGAGCTAGTGCCGTATCGCCCTAGGTTATGATTGTCACATGATGAATATCATCCAACAAATTACCGATCCAATGCTTATGATTTTCTCTTATATTGTTCTTGCTAAGTTACTACTGCTATATTTTACTGTTGCACTTGCTACAAAATCACTGCTATCACTGTTACCGTTACTATTGGTGTTGTCACTACTATCAAAACTATCATATTACTTTGCTACTAATCACGTTGCTGCAGATAATTAATCTCCAGGTGTGGTTGAATTGACAACTCAGCTACTAATAACTTCAAATATTCTTTGGCTCCCATTGTGTCGAATCTATAAATTTGGGTTGAATACTCTACCCTCGAAAACTATTGCGATCTCCTATACTTGTGGGTTATCACGCAGGACGCCGGAAAAGGCACCTAGATGGGATCTCACGGGTCCGGAAGGTTGCGGCGGTGGAAAAGTGGTTTAGTGGCTCCCTGGAAGGTTTTGGGGTATTTGAGAATATATAGGCGGAAGAAATAGGTCGATGGAGTCACGAGGGGCCCACGAGGGTGGGGGCACGCCCTACCCCCTGGGCGCGCCCTCCGTCCTTGTGGCTTCTCTGACTTGCACTCCAAGTCCTCTGGATGTCTTGTGGTCCAAGAAAAAACATCGAGAAAGTTTTATTCCATTTGGACTCCGTTTGGTATTCCTTTTCTGCGAAATTCTAAAACAAGGAAAAAACAGAAAATGGCACTGGGCTCTAGGTTACTAGGTTAGTCCCAAAAATCATATAAAATAGCATATTAATGCATACAAAACATCTAAAACATATAATATAATAGCATGGAACAATCCAAAATTATAGATACGTTGGAGACGTATCAATTAGTTATAACATTGGTTGAAAACCTGGGTGTTGTTTAAGCTTATTGATGCAAACAAGAGCAAAAGAGCTCGTAAAAGTTTTTCTTTTTCACTTTCAGTTTATCAACTGAATTGCTTGAGGACAAGCAAAGGTTTAAGCTTGGGGGAGTTGATACGTCTCCGTCATATGTACTTTTCCTAACACTTTTACTCTTGTTTTGGACTCTAATTTCATGATTTGAATGAAACTAACCCAGACTGATGCAGTTTTCAGCAGAACTACCATGGTGTTGTTTTTTGTGCATAAATAAAAGTTCTCGGATTGGAACGAAACTTTGTGAGGATTTTTATACAATAAATGAGAATTTCTGGAGCCAAGAACCACCGGAGGGGGCACCAGGGTGGGCACAACCCACCGGGGCGCCCCCCTCCAGGCGCGCCCAGGTGGGTTATCCCCACCTGGTGGCCCCGCAGACCCTGAAACCGACACTATAAAATCCTATTTTTCCAAAAAAAAAGGGGGAGAAAGAATTATCACGTTCCACAAGATGGAGCCGCCGCCGTCTCCTGTTCTTCATCGGGAGGCCAGATCTGGTGTTCGTTTGGGGCTTCGGAGAGGGGGGTCTTCGATCTTCGTCATCACCAACCCTTCTCCATTGCCAATTCCATGATGCTCCCCACCAGGAGTGAGTAATTCTTTCGTAGGCTCGCTGGTCGGTGAGGAGTTGGATGAGATTCATCATGTAATCTAGTTAGTTTTGTTAGGGTTTGATCCCTAGTATCCACTATGTTCTGAGATTGATGTTGCTATGACTTTGCCATGCTTAATGCTTGTCACTTTGGGCCTGGCTGCCATGATTTACGATCTGAACCGTTTACGTTATCCCATTATATCTATGTTCTAGATCCGATCTTGCAAGTTATAGTCACCTACTACGTGTTATGATCCGGCAACCCCGGAGTGACAATAGTCGGGACACTTCCCGGTGATGACCGTAGTTTGAGGAGTTCATGTATTCACCGTGTGTTAATGCTTTGTTCCGCTTCTCTATTAAAAGGAAGCCTTAATATCCCTTAGTTTTCAATAGGACGCCACTGCCACGGGAGGGTAGGACAAAAGATGTCATGCAAGTTCTATCCATAAGCACGTATGACTATTTATGGAATACATGCCTACATTATATTTATGAACTTGAGTTAGTGCCGTATCGCCCTAGGTTATAACACATGATGAATATCATCCAACACATCGCCTATCCAATGCCTATGAATTTCTCTTATCTTGCTAAGTTACAACTGCTGTTGTTACTATTGTTACTCCTACAAAACTATTGCTATCACTGTTACCATTACCATTGTTGTTGCTACTACTATCAAAACTATCATACTACTTTGCTACTGATCACTTGGCTACAGATAATTTATCTCCAGGTGTGGTTGAATTGACAACTCAACTGCTAATACTTAAAAATATTCTTTAGCTCCCCTTGTGTCGAATCTATAAATTTGGGTTGAATACTCTACCCTCGAAAACTATTGCGATCCCCTATACTTGTGGGTTATGAGCTACCCACCCGTGTCCGGCTCAGCCGAACAGAAGCTTCAGTTACTTAACTTCAGTGCAGTTGGGTCACCGACATGTGGGCCAAATGCCTGTTGGGCCCACATGTTAGTGACCCAACTGCACTGAAGTTAAGTCACTAAAGCAGCATCCTTCTCCAGCACAGCTCTCCGACTCCACGTTGCCGCCAAGAAGCTAATCGGTCATCAATGGTCAACCCGCCAATCTTGGCTTCAACCGGAGGGTAGTAGCGGTGGCCTTACTTGGACCCGAGCGGCGGCGACCTACCGTGTTCTACTCTTCCTTGTTTTCTGTGTAGCGGCCTCGTTGGCAGTGATGTCGCTTGAAGCTACGTGGGTATTTCCCCAAAGAGGAAGGGATGATGCAGCACCGCAGCGGTAGGTATTTCTCTCAGATATGAAACCAAGGTTATCGAACCAGTACGAGAACCAAGCAAACACAACGTAAACATCCCATGCACACAAATAACAACACCCCGCAACCCGACGTGTTAAAGGGGTTGTCAATCCCTTTCGGGGTACGGCGCCAGAAATTGCGTGTTGACGGGAGAAGGTTGTAATAGATTGAATAAATAGATCGCAAATAAAATAAAGTGCAGCAAGATATTTTGTATTTTTTGTTTAATAGATCTGAAACAAAAGAGCAAATAAAATAGATCGCAAAGCAAATATATGAGAAAGAAGACCCGGGGGCCATAAGTTTCACTAGTGGCTTCTCTCGAGAAAAATAGCAAACGGTGGGTAAACAAATTACTGTTGAGCAATTGATAGAACTTAAAATAATTATGACGATATCCAGGCAATGATCATTACATAGGCATCACGTCCAAGATTAGTAGACCGACTCCTGCCTGCATCTACTACTATTACTCCACACATCGACCGCTATCCAGCATGCATCTAGTGTATTAAGCTCAAGGAAAAATGGAGTAATGCGATAAGAACGATGACATGATGTAGACAAGATCCGTTATCTATTGCGGTAGATAGGGATCCCATCTTTTTATCCTTAGTAGCAACCATACATACGTGTCGGTTTCCTTTCTGTCACTGGGATCAAGCACCGTAAGATCGAACACACTACCGGTCACCTCTTCCCATTGAAAGATAAATAGATCAAGTTGGCCAAACAAAACCCAAATATCAGAGAAGAAATACGAGGCTATAAGAGATCAAAGAAACTCAAATAACTTTCATGGATATAAAAAGATATAACTGATCATAAACTGAAAGTTCATCAGATCCCAACAAACACATTGCAAAAAGAGTTACATCATATGGATCTCCAAGAGACGATTGTATTGAGAATTCAGCGAGAGAGAGGAAGCCATCTAGCTACTAACTACGGACCCGAAGGTCTACAAAGAACTACTCACGCATCATCGGAGAGGCACCAATGGAAGTGGTGAACCCCTCCGTGATGGTGTCTAGATTGGATCTGGTGGTTCTGGACTATGCGTCAGCTGGATGAATATTTCGTCGATGCTTCTAGGGTTCTGGTATTTTTGGGGTATTTATAGAGCAAAGAGGCGGCCCGGGGGGCACCCGAGGTGGGCACAACCCACCAGGGCACGCCAGGGCCTCCTAGTGCGCCCTGGTGGGTTGTCCCCTCCTTGGGACTCCCCCCCAGGTGCAACCAGGGCCCATCTGCTTCCTTTTCGCCTATGAAAATCATCGTGAAGTTTCGTGGCATTTGGACTCCATTTGATATTGATTTCCTGTGATGTAAAAAACATGGAAAAACAGCAAAAGGCACTTGGCACTATGTCAATAGGTTAGTACCAAAAAATTATATAAAATGGCTATAAAATGATTATAAAACATCCAAGATTGATAATAAAACAACATGGAACAATAAAAAATTATAGATACGTTGGAGACGTATTAGCATCCCCAAGCTAAACTCCTACTCGTCCTCGAGTAGGTAAGTGATAAAAATAGAATTTTTGATGTGGAGTGATGTTCATCAAGTCATATCATATTCTTTTCTTTATAGCATGGACATTTGGACTTTTATGTGATTCAAAGCAACAGTCTAGTTTTGACATAATAATTTAGATACTCAAGCATATCAACAAGCAACCATGTCTTTCAAAATATCAATGCTAAAACAGGTTATCCCTAGACCATCATGCTCAAACATTGATCCATTCATGAAACACACTCGAATATTAACTACACCCATTACTTAGGGATGATCATATTGCCTCCTAGTTGGTGCTTTTGTAAGAGAAGATGGAGAATCAAATTCAAAATAAAAATTGCATAAAGTAAAAGAAAGGCCCTTCGCAGAGGGAAGTAGGGATTTGCAGAGGTGCCAAAGCTCAAAGCGAAAAATTAGAGATAAAACATTTTGGGAGGTGTATGCATCCCACCAACAAAAACGACGTAGAGCTGCAAACACTTTCCATGCTAGATATGCCATAGGTGGTTCCCAAACAGAAACTAAAGTTTATTCCTTTTTCCACCATACTTTCACTTTCCATGGCTAGCCGTATCCACGGTTGCCCTCCATACCAACACTTTCCAAGGAATTTATTATTTGACAACATAAAGTAAATTCATTTTTGCATTTCGGGACTGGGCATCCCTAAAACCTTTGCCTTACTCTCGTGCAATGACAAGTGAATAAACACTCATCGTGAGAATAGCACATCCAGCATGGAAAATATTAGCCACCCGTTACCGTTCCACGAGCGAAACAAATACACAAAAGAGAAGTTTATATTGAAAATTAGAGATGGCACATGCAAATTGAACGGCAAAAGAATACCGCATATAGGTAGATATAGTGGACTCATGTGGCAAAACTGGTTTAAAGGATTTTGGATGCACAACTAGAGGTCATACTTAGTGCAAAATGAAGGCTAGCAAAAAGATTGAGAAGCGACCAACCAAGAAACGAATAATCACATAAGCAAGCATTAAGCATAATTAACACCGAATAATGCACCACAAATAGGATATAATTTTCATTGCATGATTATTGACTTTCGTGCATGCATAGGGAATCACAAACCTTAAGACCAATATTCTTACTAGAGCACAATTACTCATCAACATAACTCACATATCACATCATCATATCGCAAAACTATTACTAAGAATCAACTTTATTTTGTCCAATGATCTTCATGACATTTTTTACTTTATCCTTCTTGGATACCTATCACTTTGGGACTAATTTTCATGTGTTGCTTTTCATAAGCTCAAAGTAATATAAGTGGAGATCATGAGCATAACAAATTTTCTTTCTCTCAAAATAATTAAAGTGAAGCAAGAGATAATTTCTTCAAAATTTTACTAACTCCCAAATAAATATAAGTGAAGCAAGAGAGCATTTCTTCAAAAAAATAACAAAGCACACCGTGCTCAAAAAGATATAAGTGAAGCACTAGAGCAAGTCCTAGCTCATAAAAGATTTAAGTGAAGCTTAGAGAGCAATTCTAACAAGTCATGAAATAATTTTGGCTCTCTCAAATAGGTGTGTCCAGCAAGGATTGATGACTTAAAACACAAAATGAAACAAGCAAATACACATATCATACAAGACGCTCCAAGCAAAACACACAACATGTGACGAATAAAAATATAGCCTCGAGTAAAATACCGATAGTTGTTGGAAGAAAGCGGGATGCCACTCGGGGGCATCCCCAAGCTTAGTTGGTTGCTCATTTTTGGATAATAGCTTGGGATGCCGGGGCATCCCCAAGCTTAGGCTCTTATATCCTTCCTTCATCCATCGTAAGATAACCCAAAACATGAAAACTTCAATCACACAAAACTCAACAAAACTTTCGTGAGATCCGTTAGTATAAGAAAGCAAACTACTACTATAAGTGTTGTATCAAACCAATTCATTTTTTTTTTGTATTATATCTATTGTATTCCAACTTTTCTATGGAAAATACTCATCAAAGAAAACCATAGAGCCATCAAAATAAGCACACAACACAAAGAAAACTGAATCTGTCAAAACAGAACAGTCTGTAGTAATCTGACTTTGGCGAATACTTCTGTAACTCAAAAAATACTACCAAAATAGGACGACCTGGGTAATTTGTATATTAATCTTCTGCAAAAAGAATTGGAATTTTATCACGTTTTGGTGATTTTTCCAAATTGTTTTCGTGAGCACAAAGTTTCTGTCTTTTTCAGCAAGATTAAACAACTATCACCCAAGAAGATCCTATAGGCTTTACTTGGCACAAACACTAACTAAAACAAAAAAACACAATCATACCATTAGCATAATTGTGTAAACACTCAAGAACAGAATGCAAAAAGAAAAAATAAATGTTATTCATTGGGTTGCCTCCCAACAAGCGCTATAGTTTTACGCCCTTAGCTAGGCGTAAGGCAAGGATATAAGTTTTGTCATCTTTGTCCAACTCTTCAATCAAACACTTAGAATCCCTCAAAGATTTAGCATAGATATTTTTAATAACAACACTCCTAGGAATAAATTCAAAGATTTCTGTCGGATCACGAGGTCCGGCAAAACCCTCAAGGTTCGAACACTGGGGTGCGCGCGGAGATTTCCTCCCTACCAATCTACGCCCTAGCTCGCTAAGATCTCGCGGACGAACTCGATGAACTCGCAACACAAAGACATAAGGTTTATATTGGTTCGGGCCACCGTTGTGGTGTAATACCCTACTCCAGTGTGGTGGTGGTGGATTGCCTCTTGGGCTAATGTTGAATAGTACAAGGGGAAGAACAGCCTCCTGAGGTTGGGGGCGTTCTTGTGCTCGGTGTGTGGCTAAGGATTGGCTCAAGATCTCATTTCGTTTTCCATTCGATTGCCTCTACTGTGGTGGCTAGTTCTACTTATATAGGCCCTGGTCCTCTTCCCAAATATTGAGTGGGAAGGGAGCCAACAACGGCGGCCAATTTGAAAGGGGACAGCTAGTACAGCTTATCCTGACAAAAGCAGTCTTCGCCTGCAAAAGGCTCTGGTGATGACGCCGTCTCGGGCTCCACGGTGACCTCCGTCCTACCGCCCGGCTGGTCTTGGTCAAGGGCGGAGCGCCGCGGTGCGCTTGGGCTTGGCTTCGCAGCGAAGCCAAAGGTCAAGGGCGGAGCGCCGCGGGCCCCAAAAGCATGCGGCCTTTGGTCGACGCGTGGCGGTTGATTGGACGTGGGCGTCTCCACTTCCCCATGCTGCCTCGGCAACTGCTCGACTTGACAAAAGGCTGGCGCGGATAACGTTTGCCTCCACTGTTCCCTTGCGCCTTACCTCAGATCCCCTTTCTCGCTCCTCGCTGCCGATACCTCCAGATCTGCTTCAATCTTGCTCCGCATCTGCGACTAATGGCGCCGCGCAAGGTCAAGCCCTCCTCGGTGCCGACTTGGTATGAGCCGGCTCTTGAAGCGCCCAACGTTACGGAGAAGAGCCTCGCCTCCACGCGCTTGCTGACGGTGGGGGATAGCAATGAATGGGGGAAGATGGAGGTCCGGCTTGCCTCCGACGTGCCGGAGCCTGAGGGAAGCACCTTCTTCCCCTTCTTCTCGAGCAGCATCTCCGCCGGGTTGGTTCCTCCCTTCTCTGATTTCTTTTTCGAGGTCCTCGACCACTTCGGGCTACAGGCACTGCATCTTCATTCCAACTCTATCCTCCTCTTGTCCATCTTTGCCTACTACTGCGAGGCGTATCTGGGCGTGATGCCGTCCGTGGCTCTCCTGCGCCACTTCTTCTTCCTTCGCGTCAGCGATGGTCACATCTCTGGGTGCGCCAATTTCATCGCATCCGGCAAGGCCAACTCGATCTCGAACACCGGGAAGAGAGCCGACAACATCCGGTCCAAGTGGGTCATGATGGATGCCAAACGCGTCCACCCGCGCTTGGCATTGCCGACGGAGGCACCCAAGTTTAACAAGGGGTGGCCTCATGCAGAGCTTGCTGACGAGCGGGCGTCGTTAGTGTTGGCACAGATGCAGACCGACCTGAAGCCGGGCAACGCGAAGGCGGCGAAGGTCACAGGGGCCATGCTCCTGAGGGAATTCTTGATGTTGCCCGTTGCCCCGCTCCAGGCGTGTGCGCGCCCCTTGTGGATGCTTGGAGATGAAGAAGTCAAGACCCGCCTGAGGCCGGGGGCCCTGCCTGACGACGAACTGGCTGCTGTCCTGCTCCTCCTGGTTGGGGATAACCAGAAGTACCCGCTGAGCGCCTTCACTCCATTGTTCCTCCGCAAGGACTGGGAGCCACTCGTGGCTCCCAGGCCGACCTTCGACGCGCGCGGGCTGGTGCCGCCTGCGCTCTCCGGAGCCCCGGCGGCGCCGAAGCCGGTGGAGCTATCTTCTGACGAGTCCCGCGGGGGGAAATAAGAGGAGGGGGACTCGGAGGCGACCCTCGAAGAGATGCGGGAAAACTCCCCCTTGAGCAAAGCTGAAATCCTCTGCGCCCTTCCTGACGACGCCGAGGTCGATTCCCGCCAGGAGGAGGGAGAACTACCCGTCGTCCCGATGAAGAGCAGGTCGTCACTGATTCCTCGGGATGCTGCCTCCGCCTTGACGCCGCCCGGGGCTGCCTCCAGCCCTTTTGCTGCGTCGTCTTCTGCCCCCGGAACCCGTGCGCCTACTCCCCAGGCTCCGAAGCTTTCGGGCTTCAAGCTCCCCAAGCAGAAGGTGGAATACATCGCAGTGGATCGGTAAGTGCCTTGAGCTTCGTCTTGTCCCTGCATGTACTTGTTATTTCCTGACGTTCACCCTTGGTTGATCAGGCCGACGCCTTCGGCGAAGAAAAGGAAGGAGGATACAGCGGCCGCGGCCCCCTCCACGGAGAAAGGAGGTAGCAGCACCCGCACCTCCCCAACCCGGTCGCCCTCGCGAGGCCAATGGGAGCATCGTCAGGAGGAGTCAGCCCCCGTGGCCCTGCTGGGTCCTGAGGTGCCGGCGCCTGGCTCGGCTGATGAGGTCCCAAAGGCTCAGGAGCCCTTGATCCCCCAGGGTCTGGTGACTACGCCGCCCCTTATTCCTGCCGCGCCTCCGGCTCCAGGCTCCTCTGTTTCCTCCGCCGCCCTTGAGCGTGCTCTTTCGGGGATGGCCCAGCTGCGGGAAGATCTCCTCGGCGCGGACCCGCGCCTGGTAGCCGGGCGCCTGGAGCTGGCCTCTGGCTGGCTTCCTTCTGACTTGGCGGTTCGAGCATCGCTGAGCCAGTCCACGGCCGCCTCCGAGAAGGGGAAACAGGCCGCCGCCAAAGCTGTGGCTGAACGCGATGCGGCGCTGAAGGACGCTGAGATCGCTCGCGACTGCTGCCAGGTGTTGGAGGACGAGTTGAAGAGCCTGCGTGACCAGTACGCCGAAGAAACCCGTGGCCGCCAGGCGAAGGAGGAGGAGGTGAAGGCTCGGGAGGACGCCATCAGGAGCCGCGCCGCCGAGCTGGTGGAACTGGCGAAGGCGCAGGCCGCGGAGCGCAGCCGACTGGAGGTGCTGTAGTGGAAGGTGAAGGCGAGGGAGGTCGATCTCGACGCCAAAGCGAGGTCCCTGGCTGAAGATCGCAAGGCCTTCGCCGACCTCGAGGAAAGGTCTCGCAAGGCGCTGAAGACGCTCTACAAGAACGGCTTGGAGAGGCCGCTGGCCACCGACGAGGATGGCCCTGCCCAGCTGCTTCCTTTCTTGGTGGACGCGCTCAAGGAAGTCGTGGAGGGTGTTGGTCCCATGGCAGAGGTAGAAGCTCGTGTCCTTTCTTCAGATGCATTGACTCGGGTCTTCAGTCATCTGCACCTTCGCGACCCCGACGCCCGTCTTGACGAGCTGCTGGAGCCTGTCGCTGACGAACATTGTGCAGCTGCCGCCGCAGCCGTGCGAGGTCAGGTGGAGGCCTTGCTGAAGAAGTTCTGCGGCTTTGCTTCCGCACCTCTGGCGGGAGGCGACGCCGCTCCTGCAGCTCCGGCCGGTGACCAAGGCGAAGGCGACACCAACAAGGGAGGAGTGCCGCCCACGGGCACCGATGGTGTTTAGGGGTGACCTATGGCTCCTTTCCTGTTTTATTCCTGCAATCATGTATCAGGCCTCGTGGAGGCGTTAAACTTGCATTTGGTATTGTGATAACAATATGTCTTGTAGTATTTGCTTCGAGATTTTGTGATCTTCTTCCTATCCGTTTTGTGTTCTGCGTCGGCAGAGCCCGACCCCGCGCATACCTCCACCGCCATTGGGCCGACCGAAGACCAGGACGGACCAAGGAGTGAGGGGCTACGTGACCAGTTAGGCTCCTGAGTCGTGATGCTCAGGAGTCCCCCTTGACGCGCAAACAGCTTATAGGGAGAGTACGCGTGGATAGGTTAATGTTCTACGTCGGCAGAGCCCGGCCCCGCGCATACCTCAACCGCCGTTGGGCCGACCGGAGACCAGGACGGACCAAGGAGTGAGGGGCTACCTGACCAGTTAGGCTCCTGAGTCGCGATGCTCAGGAGTCCCCCTTGACGTGCAAACAATCTCCATACCTGCCCTCGCCAAGGCCTCGGGAGGGGCGTGCGACGACCAGGTCCGGGAGACCTGGTTGGGTGGCGTGCGCTTGGGCGTGACCCGAGCGCAGCCCCCAGGTCCAGGAGACCTAGTTGGGTGGCGTACGCTTGGGCGTGACCCGAGCGCAGCCCCCGTGCCCAGCCCCCTCGCGCGGCTCTCCCGAGGGGAGGCGTTGCGGTGAGGCCGGACGCTGAGCTCTGAGGCTCCCTCAGGTTGGTACGACCATGAAGCCACCCTCAGTTGTTTATCACCAGCGCGGAGCATAGTGCTTCCGCTTGTGCACGGGCATAGCCGCTCCTCGGCAGTGTCGACGGCCAGCGCGGAGCATGGTGCTTTCACTTGTGCGTGGGAGGGGGGGCCCTCCGGGAGGAGCCCCCGGGGCGTGTACAGCCCCGCCCTGACACGTGGCTTGCACGGCAGGGCTGCAAGGTGTATCTGGGCACTCGTGAGCCAGCGCGGGACTCACGAGGCCCTGCCTCAAGGCGGGTTGCGCCTGGTCTTGGGTCTTTGATAGACGGTGCAAGTGCTCTACGTCCTCAGGTCCCGGCCCTCGAGCGAGCTCAGCCGCCGCTGGTATGCCAGGTCGCGATGCCGTGGTCAAGGCCAGGGGGCGAGGGCTGGAGAGCCAGTAAGAGCACCTGAGTCGCGATGCTCAGGAGCCCCCCTTTTAACGTGTAGGCGAATTGCATGAGAGAGGGGCGGACCCGTGACAACTGGCAATCGAGCAGGTGATAATCATAGGTAGATTGCGCATGGAAGGCATATCAGCTTGGGTAAATGCAGAAAGATACATGCCACTGGGACAGACCCACGCGGCCTGGGGATGATGCAGCCCGAGGGGCGCTCCGAGCTGAATGAAGTTGGAAGATGTCACCTGGTTATGTTGATGAAGAGATGTCGGGGCAGCTGAAGGCACACGGCGAAGGGGTCGTTCCTCACGAGCCACCAGGGCCCTGAGCCTCGGGAGGCTCTAGGGGCTCAGGCGGATCCTTGAGGACCGTCTCCATCTTCACCAGGACGGCGGGGTGCCTGGCCTCCTGAGATGCCAGGGTGCGCCGCAAGTTGCGCTGGTAGATGAACGACACGCTCGGCAAGCCAAACGGCATGCGAACGTAGCTGTGCGGTGGACCCTCGCAGCGGCCCACGCGAGAAGGCCACAAGAGCTCTTGAGAAGCGGCCCTGTTGAGCCCTGGTACGTCGATGCAGACGCGCAACCCCGCATCCTCGCCTGGATGGGGAGCTGCGCCTTGTGAGCGGCGGTCGCCGCGCATGGTCCTTGCGTCCTGCAGTTCCTGAGTGGTCTTGGTGATGAACTCCTGAGCGGTGGGCGCTCCTTGCTCTGTGTTCTCCTGAGGGAAACGTGCCATGAAGCATGCCTCCAAGTGGTGCCCAAGCGCCTCCCTCGTGATGCTGGCAAGGTCGGAGGCCCTCCAGGAGAGAGCCCCCGAGCCCTGCCCGAGGAGGGCGCTGGGCGCGCCTTCCTATGCGACAGAGGGAGGCGCCCCTAGAGCGGGCGCCAATCCTGATGAGGTTCCAGCCGCGACGCCACCCTCCTGAGGTCCGGCACAGCGCAACTACTTCTTCTTCTTGGGGATGGCCTCCAGAGGGCCCTTGCCCTTGCTGTCGGGGTCGACGATTGCTGCGGCTTGAAAGGCGCGCTCGAGGGAGCACACTGCATCTCTTTCTTCGCATGGGACCGTGATGATTCCGCCGCTTCCCGGCATCTTGAGGACGTTGTAACCGTGGTGGGTCACTGCCATGAACTTGGCCAGGGCTGGATACCCAAGGATGGCGTTGTATGGTAGGCGAATGTGCGCGACGTCGAAGTCGATGAGCTCGGTGCGGTAGTTCTTGCGTTCTCCGAAGGTGACACGGAGGCAGACCTGCCCTATCGGTGTGGTGGAGCCGCCGGTCACTCCTGAGAAAGGTTTGGTGGGCTGAAGTTGATCGTATGGCACTTGGAGGTTGTCAAACGTGTCGCCGGACAGGACGTTGAGCCCCGCGCCGCCGTCGATGAGGGTCTTGGTGACTTGCACGTTGCTGATGACTGGTGAGAACAGCATCGGGAGGGCGCCAGCGGTGGCCGCGCACTTGAGCTGATCTGTTGAGTTGAAGGTGATGGCGCACTGGGACCACCTGGGCGGGCGCATGGCCTCTAGCTTGGGGAGAACTGCATTCACTTCACGAGCAAACTGTTTGAAGATACGTTGCGAGGCTGGGGCCTGAGCTCCGCCCAAGATGCAGGTGATAGCGCGCGGCTCCTCGAAGCCCCCAGCCCCCTCGTCCTGATGGTGGTCGTCATTCCTTCTTGGCGGTGGCGGCAACGGGGGAAGACCGGCGTTGCCCTGAGGTCGATCCTCACGAGGCTGGTCCCTCCAGGCGCCCTCACGAGGATGATCCTGCCAGTGGTCCTCACGAGGCTTGTCGTGCCACTCCTGGCGCGGGCCACGGTCGTCCCAGCTTCCGCCTCCACGTCCTCCTCCTCGGCCGTAGCCCTGGTTGCAGCGCTCGGGGCGTCAACCGAAGCGTCCTTCACGAATGGCTCTGAGCTCTTGACAGTCGCTGGTGTTGTGGGTGTTCAGGTTGTGGAAGGCGCAGAACGGTCGGCTGCTCTTGGATGACTCGGGCTGATCTCTGCCTCGCTTGGTGTCCGGCTCCGCCGCAAGCACGGCTGCCTCCTTGCGCTTCACGTCCTTGGCCTTGGCTTTCTTCTCCTCCGGGCTCGCAGCTGGCAGCTCGAGGAGGGATAGGCGCCCCTCCTCAGCTCTTGCGCACTTGGTCGCCAGGTTGAACAGCTCCTGAGATGTGCACAGCTCCTCGTGGATAGCGAGCTCCTCCTTCATCCCGATGTCGCGGACGCCGTCAGAGAATGCGGAGATGATGGCCTCGTCCGTGACCTTGGGGATCTTGACGCGAGTGTTGTTGAAGCGCTGGATGTTCTTCTGGAGGGTCTCTCCTGGTTGTTGCTTGATGCGGCACAGGTCACCCGCGGCCGGCGGGCGGTCGCGAGTGCCCTGCAAGTTGGCGACGAAGCGGTTGCGCATCTCGTCCTAGGAGGAGATTGAGCCATGAGGCAGGTTCAGGAGCGACGAATGGGCGTCGTCTTTGAGCGACATAGGGAACCAGTTCGCCATGACTTTCTGGTCGCCGTTGGCCGCCTCGATGCTCCGCTCGTAGAGCTGCAAGAACTCCGCGGGGTCGAGGGTGCCGTCATAGCAAGGGCAGATCTGGCTTGAACTTGCCTGGCCAGGCGACGCTACGCAGCTCGGGGGTGAAGGCGCGGCAACCGGCCGTGGTTGCCGGGGCCCGCCTTGGAGGTGGAGCTGGGTCTTGACGCCCGCGCGCCGCCACAACAAGTGGCGCGGCCTGCCGCGGCAAATGGTCCTGACGTGGTGGTGCGAGGAGTGGCGGAGCGTTCTCTTGCGGTCGAGGAACTTCTTGACAGCTTCCTTCTTCACGCGCGGGCGCAGGACGCGGCGGATCACGTCGCGGAGCCGCGCGCCTTGGCGCCAAGGCGCCATCTTGGGGCAGAGGTGGTGGAGGCACTCCGTGAGCTGCGTCGCCTGAAGCTGGCGGAGGGCCTGGCGGAGAGAGGGATGGCACAGGGGAGCCCCCTGCGGCGCGGACAAG
Organism: Triticum aestivum; assembly: GCF_018294505.1. Classification (NCBI taxonomy): domain Eukaryota; kingdom Viridiplantae; phylum Streptophyta; class Magnoliopsida; order Poales; family Poaceae; genus Triticum; species Triticum aestivum. The sequence goes on from NC_057808.1 coordinate 355,131,078, forward strand.
CTCGGCGATGCGGTCGAGCCAGTCCTCATAGAGGTCGTCGACCGGGCGGTAGCGGAGGAGCTTGTGCGCCATGAGGAGTGCGGCCCGTGCGTCCATGGGAGCGCGACGAGCGTGAGACGACGAACCAGCGGGAGTCAGCGATGGAGTGGCGGTGCGGCCGTCCTGCCGCACCGAGGGGTGCAACAAGGACGCAGTTTGCTCGTTCCCCGCCGGGCCGATGGCGGCGTTGGCGGCAGGAGACGGGGAACGACGAGGTGGCCCACCGACGGGAGCCGTTCGAGCGAAGCGGGTGGCCAGGGCAGCCCGGCGCTCAGCACGAGCACGGCGAGCATCCGCCATGGAGACGACGGAGCAACTGGACGCGAACGACGGAAGGGAAGTTCCAGCGCACCCCTACCTGGCGCGCCAAATGTCGGATCACGGGTTCCGGCAAAACCTTCAAGGTTCGAACACTGGGGTGCGCGCGGAGATTTCCTCCCTACCGATCTACGCCCTAGCTCGCTAAGATCTCGCGGACGAACTCGACGAACTCGCAACACAAAGACACAAGGTTTATACTGGTTCGGGCCACCGTTGTGGTGTAATACCCTACTCCAGTGTGGTGGTGGTGGATTGCCTCTTGGGCTAATGATGAATAGTACAAGGGGAAGAACAGCCTCCTGATGTTGGGGGCGTTCTTGTGCTCGGTGTGTGGCTAAGGATTGGATCAAGATCTCATTTCGTTTTCCATTCGATTGCCTCTACTGTGGTGGCTAGTTCTACTTATATAGGCCCTGGTCCTCTTCCCAAATATTAAGCGGGTAGGGAGCCAACAACGGCGGCCAATTTGAAAGGGGACAGCTAGTACAGCTTATCCTAACAAAAGCGGTCTTCGCCTGCAAAAGGCTCTGGTGATGACGCCGTCTCGGGCTCCACGGTGACCTCCGTCCTGCCGCCCGGCTGGTCTTGGTCTTGGTGCACTAATATGGAAACCTTTGCCTGATGCCTCGGTACTCCGCGCCTGCGCTGGCCTCTTTAGCACCAAAGAGGAAACAAGGACGCTGCGCGTGCTGGCGCCCGCCTGATCTTGATCGTCATAGATCACGTCACGAGAGCCTCGCGAGGTTTGCCCCGCCTTGATTTCTCCGCTCCTCGCGAGGCAGCCTGGTGAGGCCGCTCCTGAGGAGGTCTTCGTCGTCCGCCTCGCGAGGCTTGGCCCCTCGCGAGGGTCTTGACTGCCTTGTTGATGAAGATGGGATGTATAGGCCTGCTAGCGCAGCCACACCATGGGCCGCATGCAGGCAAGTCTGGGGACCCCCGTTCCCAGAACGCCGACAATTTCATTCTTGCAAAAGGATCTCTTATCACTTCAACAAAATCAGGGTGGATACTAATCATCTTAAGATCTCCTTTATTGCTATCACTAGAAGTTGCACCCTTGTTTTTGGATCTCCTACTCTTTACGGGGATTTCCTCAATAATTTTAGTGGTGGTAAAAGCCGTGCTTAGATTACTAAAGATATCTTCCAATTTATCAATCCGAGACGGACTTTCTTCTATTCATTCATGGATTAAAGTACCCTCTCTTTTAACAACTTAGAAATATCGCCCGCTTTTGACCCAAGATTCGTAGCAAAATTATGCATCTTTTTATGTATGATTTCCATATGATCTTCGGTGAGCATTTTCTTTTCGATAGCATCTAGTCTTTCCATAAGATGCTTAAGAGTCAAATTTGTTTCATTAAACATAAGAGGTTGTGAGCCCACTAAATTTCCCATAGCATTAAGAGCATCAAAAGGAGGACTCATTAAGAAATTTCCACCGGTAATCGTATCAAGGACGAATCTATACCAAGTGGTGATGCCAACATAAACAACGTAGAAGCACAACGGTAGATTGCTTGTGGATAGATCTATTATGAGAATTGCGAATTCTATACCAGGCATCTTTTAAACTTTCTCCTCCCCTTTGTTTAAAGTTGAGAACCTCGTTCTCGGGAGTGCAAGCAATAGAGGAGGAATTATCCATAACGGCAAACAAGATCTCACACAAAAAAAAGAGATCCGGCAAGAAAACGGCGAACGGAAAAGAGAGGCGAATAAAACGGCAAATGTTTGTGAAGTGGGGGAGAGGAAAACGAGAGGCAAATGGCAAATAATTTAAATTGCGAGGAGATGAGATTTGTGATAAGGAACCTGGTTATGTTGAAGATCCTCCCAGGCAACGGCGCCAGAAATTCCTTTTGATATCACTCGAAGCTACGTTGGTATTTCCCCAAAGAGGAAGGGATGATGCAGCACAGCGGTGGTAGGTATTTCCCTCAGATATGAAACCAAGGTTATCGAACCAGTAGGAGAACCAAACAAACACAACGTAAACAGCCCATGCACACAAATAACAACACCTCGCAACCCGGCGTGTTAAAGGAGTTGTCAATCCCTTTTTCGGGGTACGGTGCCAGAAATTGTGTGTTGACGGGAGAAAGTTGTAAATGATTGAATAAATAGATCGCAAATGAAATAAAGTGCAGCAAGATATTTTTGTATTTTTGGTTTAATAGATCTGAAACAAAAGAGCAAATAAAATAGATCGCAAAGCAAATATATGAGAAAGAAGACCCGGGGGCCGTAGGTTTCACTAGTGGCTTCTCTCGAGAAAAATAGCAAACGGTGGGTAAACAAATTACTATTGGGCAATTGATAGAACTTAAAATAATTATGACGATATCCAGGCAATGATCATTACATAGGCATCACGTCCAAGATTAGTAGACCGACTCCTGCCTGCATCTACTGCTATTACTCCACACATCGACCGCTATCCAGCATGCATCTAGTGTATTAAGTTCATGGAAAAACGGAGTCATGCAATAAGAACGATGACATGATGTAGACAAGATCCGTTATCTATTGCGGCAGTAGGGATCCCATCTTTTTATCCTTAGTAGCAACGATACATACGTGTCGGTTCCCTTTCTGTCACTGGGATCAAGCACCGTAAGATTGAACCCACTACCGGGCACCTCTTCCCATTGCAAGATAAATAGATCAAGTTGGCCAAACAAAACCCAAATATCGGAGAAGAAATACGAGGTTGTAAGAGATCATGCATATAAGAGATCAAAGAAACTCAAATAACTTTCATGGATATAAAAAGATATAACTGATCATAAACTCGAAGTTCATCAGATCCCAACAAACACACCGCAAAAAGATTTACATCATATATATCTCCAAGAGACCATTGTATTGAGAATTCAGCAAGAGAGAGGAAGCCATCTAGCTACTAACTACGGACCCGAAGGTCTACAAAGAACTACTTACGCATCATCAGAGAGGCACCAATGGAAGTGGTGAACCCCTCTGTGATGTTGTCTAGATTGGATCTGGTGGTTCTGGACTCTGTGGCGGCTGGATGAATATTTCGTCGACGCTTCTAGGGTTCTGGTATTTTTGGGGTATTTATAGAGCAAAGAGGCGGTCCGGGGGCACCCGAGGTGGGCACAACCCACCAGGGAGCGCCAGGGCCTCCTGGCGCTCCCTGGTGGGTTCTCCCCTATTCGTTACTCCCCCCAGGTGCAACCAGGGCCCATCTGCTTCCTTTTTGCCCATAAAAATCATCGTGAAGTTTTGTGGCATTTGGACTCTGTTTGATATTGATTTCCTGCGATGTAAAAATATGGAAAAAACAGCAACTGGCACCTGGCACTATGTCAATAGGTTAGTACCAAAAAATGATACGAAATGTCTATAAAATGATTATAAAACAACCAAGATTGATAATAAAACAACATGGAACAATAAAAAATTATAGATACGTTGGAGACGTATCAGGCAGCGGGGCGGGGCAGGGCCTCGACGAAGCCAGCGAAGTCCTCTATCTCATTGCTGGTGGGGTGGCGCATCGGTGGAGCGAGGGAAATCCTCCCCCTCGTTGCCGGCAGGGCGGGGCCTCGGCGGAGCAGGGCATCGCCGCAGCTGGCGAAGTCCTCCGCCTGGGTGCCGGCGGGGCGTGGCCTCAGCGGAGCCGGCGATGTCCTCTACCTCGTTGTTGGCGGGGCGGGGCCTCGGCGGAGCAGGGCCTCGCCTAAGCCGGCGAAGGTGGGACGGGCCTCGGCGGAGCCGGCATTGTCCTCCGCCTCGTCGTCAGTCTCGCCAAAAGCGCCTCGCCCGCTTCATCATCCTATTTGTAGGTGGCCGCAACCTCCGCCACCCGCATGCAGTACCGCCAGCGCGCGAGGCGGCTCTCACGGGTGGAGCGGTACGACTCGAGCAGCGCCTCCTGCTCCGCCTGCTCCGCGGCGATGTGCCCCTCTGCCTGCAGGTGCTCCTGGAGGAGATGGTGGTTGTAGGCGGCATCGGCCTGCGCCTTCTGGAACTGCTCCTGACACTTCTGCCTCACCGTGTCCATGTATTGGGCACTGGCCTCGCCGATGGTTATGGTGCAATGCACCCGCGAGGGTGGCGCGGGGGAGGGGGTTGGCGCCGGATCATCGACTACCATGTTCTCCATTGGGACGTCGTCGTCCTCCGGCTGCCTGCCGGCCAGCCAGTCGGCATCAATGGCTGCTATCTCCTTGTGGTCCGTCGTCTGCCCGTCCCGAAGAGCGCTGGAGCGCGAGGAAGCCATGGTGGGCAGTAGTGGTGTGGATAGGAGAAAGGGAACGAAGGCGGATGATTGCGGCTATGGCCGGCGCAGCAGTTTATATAGCAATAGTGGGTGGTAGAGGGACGGACAGGTGGCACCGGAGTAGCCACCTCAGCAACCGCGTATCATTAATGTGGGCAGCAGACGGACGTCACTTGTGTCATTTGAACGCAGAGCAATCGCCTACACCGGGAAGCGGCGCTGGCGGCGCTGACCTTTTCGGGCGAAAAGGGCGTGCGGGCGAGGAAAGCGGTCTGGGTGGGCCAGGGCGGTCAGACTCGTGCTTGGCAGCGGTCCGGTCCAGCAGCCGGGCATGCTGGCTCGCGAGCGAGGTCGCCGAGCTGAGCAACGATAATCAGATGATGGACGTGGCTTCCGACCAGGACCCGGTGCCACCGCCCAAGCCGGATCATACCGTATTCACCATAGAGCAGGTGCGGCCGCACTTCGATGCCCTAATGGTGGAAGAGCTACCAGCGCAGGAGGACATGTGCTGCAACCTCCGTCTCCTCAATGAGCACCGGCTCGCGGAAGGAGGATTCGCCGGCGAACAAGCAAACGACAATGCCATCGCGGACATGTGGCCCTATGATCCTGGCTTCCTAAATGAGCAGTGGGCCCTGTACCAGACCATCCGTGGGGCCTGCGAGGCCCTCTCCGTCGTCCTTCGAGTTGTTGTGCTCGCCGTGGTGCCGCCATCTCGCGTTGTCAACATGGTCAACGAACATGAGGAATCAGGAGATAACTTTAATTGGAGAGGATGACAGTGGATCCCACCAGGGCCACAGCCGCACGTACACAAGTGCCTCCTTATTAGTATATACAACTATAATTTTTTCCTTCCTCCTGGTTTCCTGACATCACGATCCCATACCATTGTTAACCTATATAGTCAATAAACGAGAGAATTGCACAAGGAGCGGCCGATAGCGGGGACCCAGCAGCTCGAGCAGTATTTGTGTTTTTGAGGTGTGAGCAGAGTTTTTCTTGAGGGATGTTTTTGTTGTTGTTCAGAGGAGCAGGGTATCAACTGGGCGGGTTGTGGCCCGTCTGGCCGAGGCTATTATTTTATGTCGACCAAATATCTAGCCTAGATATTAATATTTAAATGTGAAAATGGCTAGCCCAGCTATTCTTTTTTTTTTGCGGAATACCCAACCCAGGTCAAGTTGTTGTTCTTTGGGCCACATTAGACTTGCCAAAAAAGGTCTTTAAGAAATAATAAATGGGCTGTAATTGATAAAATTGGATGTAAATATAAAAGACGCACCGAACAGGTGCATTTTTTAATTCTTCTAAAAAAGGTACATTTTTAATTTCATTACTTGTCATGCGCGCAAAATTTCGTTGGATTTTTACCTAATACAAATTTATTTTGAAACGATATTTAAGCTAACTCTAAATTTCGGGTTAAAAAATATTTCGGATCCCATCAAAATGTTGGAAATTTTGTTGAATTTTTTTTTTGAGCGGTTGGCTGAAATTATTAACAATGTCCTGGCTAGAAAATGGGCTGTAATCTTAAAAACTATAAATTGGCTGAGTAAATTCAATTAGAATTAAAAAATGGGATGTACATTATAACAAATCACAAATGGGCTATATGTTATGTGCAACACATGTGATGGTCACTAGTGGGCCTACCAAGTTGACGTGTATGCAAGGCTTTGTCAACTTATAGTCAACACACGATTCTATTAGCAGTGGCCGTTGGATGTCCATCTAACGGCTATGGTGCTTCTTCAATCTCGGATATTCATGTTTCAGCCGCCCAAACCACCGCCGGCGGTACCTCTTGCTACCGCCTCCCGTAGCCGGTTGTGCTGCCGCGCAGGCCTCACCGGCCCACCCTACTCCCATCGCCGTCCAGGCCATTCCTCTACTCACCAACACCTCCTGTTATTCTCCGGCGATGACAGCCTCACACCGCAGCCGAACCAGTGAACCCACGTACCCCCTCCGTGTGGGCATCCACTTCGGTGTCTTCGCCGGCTCTGTGTCGTTCCCTTCCTAGGCCTCGCCATCGTCCACCGTGTTGGTTATCTCGGTGCGGCGTGGTCAACTTTGTCAATAAACGACAGCCATCGGAAGAGGCATGAACGTGGAGTGGCTGACAGTAGGGACCTGCATGGCCCATGGCCTCACGCAAGCAAGTCCCTCCTTATTATGCGAAAACACATGATTTCTCCCCCTGACAGGTTTGAGCCACCAGCTACACACGCAGGGAAGTGTTTCCTTTATTACGTGGAAAAAAGTTACCACTCCCTGACAGCTGGGACCCACCAGCTTTATTATGATCCATTTCGCGAAATATAGATTGTACCAAAGATGCTAAATTGTTTTCTTTTTTATTCTAACTCGAAAAAGAAGAAACTAAAAAACCCAGAAAACATGTTCGCACGCAAGGAAGTGCCACCTTATTACGAGCAAAAAATTGATTACCCCTACTAGCTGGGACCCACCAGATTTGGAGGCTGACTTGTGGGCCAACTAAGTTGATGCATGCGGGCTTTGTCAACTTAGTCAAAACAATTCTAGCTGCACTGACCGTTGGATGTTAAATCAACGGCCGTGCTGTGTCTTCAACCTCTGGCCTTCTTGCTCCAGCCGGGCAATCCAAGCCCGCCATACCGCCTGCTCTAGCCTCCCGTGGCCGGCTGTGCTGTCGTGCAGGCCTCACAGACCGACCATACTACTACTGGCCAGACCTTCTCTCTACTCACCTACACCCCCTGTTATTCTCCGGTGACGGCGGACTTACGCCGCAGCCGAACCAGTGAACCCTCGTACTCCCCTCCGCGTGGGCATCCACCCGCCTCTTCTTCTCTGGCTCCTCGTCGTTCTCTTCCTAGGCCTCGCCATCGTCCACCGCCTTGATGCTCTCGGCGCCTCGTGGTCAACGAGGTCAAGGAACGACAGCCATCAAAAGTGGACTTTAGGCTGCGAGGCTAACAGCTGGACCCACCAGCTACATCTTTGAAACCAAGGAAGTGCCTCCTTATTACCCGCAAAATAAAAATGATTCCTCCCCATGACAGCCGGGACCCACCATCTGTATCTTCGCACGCAAGGAAGTGCATCCTTATCCTCCCTGACAGCTAAGACCCACCCGGTCGAAGCGTACATAGCGTTGTCGCAAATGTGTACGTACATACTGGTCGATCGGTCTGTCTGCAGGCTGCAACAATGAACCGTGGTCGAGTAAGGAAGGGCACGTGTCGTAGTAGAGGCGCGGACGTAGCATGTCAAGCAGTCCCATCTATATCGTGTACACGTACGTACAGCCAGGATGCAAGAAATTAAATACGGTCACGCACGTACATACGGGTGGGGTCTCGAACGCTTACTCGCGCATACGTACGGCCAGGCCTCGTGTACATGGAGAGGCCGCGGACGGCAGCAACGGCGTCATGTTCATCGGGAGCCAACCAGCTTGGACGGAACAGCCGAAACAAGGTCTGGCGTACCGCGGAATGGAGGTAACGGGCCTTCTGTTCGACCGCGTACGGTCGAAACGGGGTCCTGTTCATCGGGAAGGGTCTGGCGTATCACAAAACGGAGGAAACGGACTTGTGTCGGAGTGCCTACGGTCGAAACGGGGTCCTGATGATCGGGAGGGGTGTGGCGTACCGCAAAATGGAGGAAACGGACCTGTGTTGGAGCGCCTACGGTCGAAACGGGGTCCTGTTCATCCACCGTCTACTACCTCGCTCCAGCCTCCACGGGCTACTGTTCATCCACCGTCGACCTCCTCCAGCCTCCACGGGCCACTGTTCATCCATGGCTACTGTTCATCCAGCCTCCACCGGCTACTGTTCATAGAGCCTCCATGGGGTCATGTTCATCCACCCCCAACCGGCTGGGATGCGGCGGCCTCCTCGGGGTCCTGTTCATCCAGCGTCGATGGCGACTACCACGGGGTCATGTTCATCCAATCCCCACCGGGAACTGTTCATCCACAGCCAACCAACCGGCTCGACTCACCACGTCTCGACTCGTTCTACGTATCGCGCGCACGGTAGCAATGGTCACTGTTCATCGAGAGGCAACCCAACACCGGCTGGCTACATCTCGCACGGGGGCTCGATCGGCTTCAGAAAGTAGCAGCAGTGATCGATCGCTCGGGTTCAGCTAGCAGCAGCAGCGAAGGAATTGCTCGGGTTCAGTCAGCAACGAATGAATCACTCGGGTTCAGTTAGCAGCCAATGGATCGATCGCTCGGGTTCCATAACATGCAATCGCTCGGGTTCAGTTAGCCAACGGCTCGCACATACGCGCGTACACGAGAGAAACGCGGAAACCTCCGTGCATCACTCGTCCAGACCACCCACCGTAACCGGGAACTCCCCGATATTTCCTCGCCCTCGCTTCTACCATAGATTTTTCAATCATGGAAGGCCCAAATAATTTCATGCAGCTGCGTCTCCGGCCCGCCCAGGACGAAAATCCCATTTTATGTCATGATTTTTTCTCATAGAAGTAGAAGCCCACCACATCTATGATGATACCGGGTTTTGTCATAATTATCATCATTGAAGTGTCATAAGCATGACAGAAAAAAATTCGTTCGGCCCAAAATGTCATGGATGTGTCTTTTTTTGTAGTGTTACTAGTGTTCGTAGTAGCCCCTGGGTACTTGATACCCGTTCAGTTGCTAAGATTAGTAACTCAAACAGGAGTTGCGGAATAAACAGACTAGTTAAGGGCGAGGTGACGATGTGTGTTGGAAGTGATTCCAAGGTTGATACGGTCACCATCGCACACTCCTTTTACCTTCGGGATTAGTGTTGAACCTAAAAATAAATGTTATTTGGTGTTTGCGTTGAGCATAAATATGATTGGATCATGTTTATTTCAATACAGTCATTCATTTAAGTCAAAGAATAATTGTTGTTCTATTTACATGAATAAAACCTTCTATGGTCATACACTTAATATAAATGGTTTATTGAATCTCGATCGTAGTGATACACATATTCACAATACTGATCCCAAAAGATGCAAAGTTGATAATGATAGTGCAACATACTTGTGGCACTACCGTTTAGGTCATATTGGTGTAAAACGCATGAAGAAACTCCATGTGGGTGGACTTTTGGAATCACTTGATTATGAATCATTTGATGCTTGCGAACCATGCCTCATGGGCAAGATGACTAAGACTCCGTTCTCCGGAACAATGGAGCGAGCCACATGACTTATTGGAAATAATATATACCGATGTATGCGGTCCGATGAGTGTCGAGGCTCGCGGCGGGTATCGTTATTTTCTAACCTTCACACATGATTTGAGCAGCTATGGGTATATCTACTTAATGAAACATAAGTCTGAAACATTTGAAAAAGTTCAAAGAATTTCAGAGTGAAGTGGAGAATCATCGTAACAGGAAAATAAAGTTTCTACGATCTGATCGCGGAGGCGAATATTTGAGTTACGAGTTTGGCCTTCATTTAAAATAATGTGGAATAGTTTGGCCTTCATTTAAAACAAAGTAGGAGAATGATGTGATGGACAAGACCATCCGTTTGAAGGAAATATGCCCTAGAGGCAATAATAAAGTTGTCATTTTATATTTCCTTATATCATGATAAATGTTTATTATTCATGCTAGAATTGTATTAACCGGAAACTTGATACATGTGTGGATACATAGACAAAACACTGTGTCCCTAGTAAGCCTCTACTAGACTAGCTCGTTAATCAGAGATGGTTAAGTTTCCTAACCATAGACATGTGTTATCATTTGATGAACGGGATCACATCATTACGAGAATGATGTGATGGACAAGACCCATCCGTTAGCTTAGCATGTTGATCGTTCAGTTTTATTGCTATTGCTTTCTTCATGTCAAATACATATCCCTTCGACTATGAGATTATGCAACTCCCGGATACTGGAGGAATACCTTGTGTGCTATCAAATGTCACAACGTAACTCGGTGATTATAAAGATGCTCTACAGGAATTTCTGAAGGTGTTTTTTGGGTTGGCATAGATCGAGATTAGGATTTGTCACTCCGAGTATCGGAGAGGTATCTCCGGGCCCTCTCAGTAATGCACATCATTATAAGCCTTGCAAGCAATGTGACTAATGAGTTACTTGTGGGATGATGTATTACGGAACGAGTAAAGAGACTTGCCGGTAACGAGATTGAACTAGGTATGAAGATACCGACGATCGAATCTCGGGCAAGTAACATACCGATGACAAAGGGAATAACGTATGTTGTCATTACGGTACGACCGATAAAGATCTTCGTAGAATATGTGGGAACCAATATGAGCATCTAGGTTCCGTTGTTGGTTATTGACCGGAGAGGTGTCTCGGTCATGTCTACATAGTTCTCGAACCCGTAGGTTCTGCACGCTTAACGTTCGATGACAATTTTGTATTATATGAGTTATGTGATTTGGTGACCGAATGTTGTTTGGAGTCCCGGATGAGATCACAAACATGACGAGGAGTCTCGAAATGGTCGAGAGGTAAAGATTCATATATAGGACGATAGTATTCAGACACCGGAAGTGTTCTGGGTGTACCGGGTCCGTATCGGGTCACCGGAAGGGGTTTCGGGCAACCCCCGGCAAGCTATATGGGCCTAATGGGCCAAGAGTTGGACAGACCAGCCCCAAAAGGGTCTGGTGCACCCCTATAGGCTGAATAGGAGGAAAAGGAAAGGAAGGGAAGGGAGAAGGAAAGGGGAGGATTCGGCCTCCCCCTTTCCTTCCCCTCCCCCCTCTCTTTTCTTCCACCTCCGATGGATATGGATGGGGGGAGGCCGACTTGGAGGAGGCCCCCAAGTAGGATTACTCCTACTTGGGGCGCCCCTTGCAGCCCCTCTCCCTCTCCCACCTATATATATGTGGGGGGCACCGCTCGAACACACAACATTGATTCCTAGCCGTGTGCGGCGCCCCCCTCCACAGTTTGTGCCTCCGGTCATATTGTCGTACTGCTTACGCGAAGTCCTGCGCGGATCACTTCACCATCACCGTCACCACGCCGTCGTGCTGACGAAACTCTCCTTCGACACTTTGCTGGATCAAGAGTTCGAGGGACGTCATCGAGCTGAACGTGTGCAGAACTCAGAGGTGTCGTACGTTCGCTACTTGATCGGTTAAATCGAGAAGACGTTCGACTACATCAACCACGTTAAACTAACGCTTCCACTTTCGGTCTACGAGGGTACGTGGACACACTCTCCCCCTCTCGTTGCTATGCATCTCCTAGATAGATCTTGCGTGATCGTAGGAATTTTTTTTGAAATTGCATGCTACGTTCCCCCACACTGTTAGCTTAGCATATTGATCGCTTCAGTTTATTGCTATTGCTTTCTTAATGTCAAATACATATTCCTTCGACTATGAGATTATGCAACTCCCGGATATCGGAGGAATACCTTGTGTGCTATCAAACGTCACAATGTAACTGGGTGATCATAAAGATGCTCTACAGGTATCTCCGAAGATGTTTGTTGAGTTGGCATAGATAGAGATTAGGATTTGTCACTCCGAGTATCGGAGAGGTATCTCTGGGCCCTCTCGGTAATACACATCATAAGCTTGCAAGCAAATGACTAAGGAGTTAGTTACGATATGATGTATTACGAAACGAGTAAAGAGACTTGCTGGTAACAAGATTGAACTAGGTATGAAGATACCGACGATCGAATCTCGGGCAAGTAACATACCGATGGACAAAGGGAATTACGTATGTTGTCATAACGGTTCGACCGATAAAAGATCTTCGTAGAATATGTAGGAGCCAATATGGGCATCCCGGTTCCGCTATTGGTTATTGATCGGAGAGGTGTCTCGGTCATGTCTACATAGTTCTCGAACACGTAGGATCCGCACGCTTAACGTTTGTTGACGATATTGTGTTATATGAGTTATATGATTTGGTGACCGAATGTTGTTCGGACTCTCGGATGAGATCACGGACATGACGAGGAGTCTCGAAATGGTCGAGAGGTAAATATTGATATATAGAACATGGTATTCGGACACCGGAAGAGTTTCGGAGTGCACCGGGTACTCATCGGGTCACCGGAAGGGGTTCCGGGCAACCCCCGACAAGTGTATGGGCCTTATGGGCCAAGGGGGGGGACAGATCAGCCCACAAGGGGGCTGGTGCGCCCCTTCCCTTGGCTGGCCGACCCTAGGGGAAGGAAAGGGGAGGGGTGGCCCCTCCTGCATTTCCCTCCTCAGGAGAGAAAGGAACGGGGGGGGGGGGGGCTTCACCTCCTTCTTCCTTCCCTCCGCACTCCAAATAAGGAAGGGGGCCCACTTGGGGGAAGACCCCAAGTAGGATTCGGCCTTCTTGGGGGCGCCCCTTGGCCTCTCTCCTCTCCCTCCCACCTATATATATGTGGGAGGGGGGCGCCTAGCACAACCATGACAATTGCTAAGCCGTGTGCGGCGCCCCCTCCACCGTTTACAGCCCCGGTCATATTTTCATAGTGCTTAGGCGAAGCCTTGTGGAGATAGCTTCACCATCACCGTCACCACACCGTCGTGCTGCCGGAACTCATCCACTACCTCGCCGTCTTGCCGGATCAAGAAGGCGGAGGATGTCACCGAGCTGAACGTGTGCAGAACGCGAAGGTGTCGTGCGTTCGGTACTTGATCGGTTGGAGCGCGAAGAAGTTCGACTACATCAACCGCGTTAACAAACACTTACGCTTACGGTCTACGAGAGTACGTAGACACACTCTTTATCTCTCGTTGCTATGCATCTCCACGGATAGATCTTGCGTGTGCGTAGAATTTTTTTTGTTTTCCATGCAACGTTTCCCAAATCCTAAGTTTTATATGTTTTCTAACAACTAAGTTTTTTCCTTTAATAAAGTGTGAAGCTAGCATGCTCAGTTTATAGTTATGTGTGGTGATGTGCTAAAACTGTAGTTTTGCTACTACTATTGGGTTTTTCAAAAATTAGCAACATGATAAAATGATGATAAAAAGTACATGATCTGCATACATGAGTTCTCTGCTACTTCCTTAATTTTGAGATGTTTTTAAGTTATAGAAGTATTTTTGGAAATTTCACCTTTATGTCCTGCTTTGTTTTGACATATTCCGAGTTAACTTGTCTTTCATTTTGTATGTTTGCCTTCTATTGTTTTTCGGGGGGACTAGAAATTTCAAAATTCCTTATACATACTACACCAAATGATAATTTGTATTTTACAATTTCTTCACAACAATGATTTATTAGAAATTACTTATACTCATAGAGCATCCCCCGGACACTTCTTCATCCCAACATCTTTACATACCTCGGAAAATCCTATTATTAATATATGAGATCTTTTTCTCCGTTGCTTCATCGAGAACCGAGGCAATCCAATCCCGAGGTCATTCTTGGTACTCTGTCGGAGGGGGAAGTTGTTGTTGGAGCCTTTTTCATCAACTTTGCTACTCAGATGACCATGTGTGAGAAGTCCTCCTTGGACTACGGGTCCATAACAGTCGCTATGTGATACCTCATCACTCACGTTCATTAATACAAAAGTCACATGAGCCGCCTAACATGATTGTGATCAATCTGATGTAATTCTCGATGTGTTTATTGTGGTGTGATGAATTTTCAATTTATGATGAAGTTATGTATGAATTTTTATTTGGTTTGATTGAGTTCTTTGTCACATGATTTATATATGTACATGCTCTCTGGTTTACATTTCTTGCACTGGCCATGTTTAGATGAATGTTCTGCAAGAGGGAGTTGTGTATGTTGGTTGGGTTTAACCTTGCAAATTAATATATCTCAGTGACAAAGAGGGCAAAATCTTGTATCGTGTTATTGTCACTAAGGATAAAAAGATATTTGCCAAGTTGCCTTAGTGGTGAGGGGTAGGTAAAGAGAATATATTATAAAATATGTTACCTTGCTTAATGCAATACTCTTTTTTTCTTAATACTTAGAGATGCAAACTTATATGTGGTATTTGTGTGGAGCATCAACCTATAGATGCATGCTAGATATCAGCCTATATATGTAAGGATATAATGCCTATATGCAATCACAACATGTATGATCAAACTAAAAAGTTTACAACTTAACCAATAGGCAACTGTAATTTGTTTACCATGTCTATGCTATTTGGGGAGATGTCACTAATGAAATTATGGATCACAGTCGTTTCTTCTTCATAAATACAACTTCATTTTAATGTTCTACTGTTCTTTAATATTATGAAATATTTTTACATGTTTAAATAAAATTCATTTCCATAAACATGTACATTAATCCTTGTAACTAGCAAAGCTTGTGAGGTTGACACCCTCACTACACTAAGTTGGGGACCAAGATGAAGTTTCTTAGTCGGGTGTAGAGTTGATCATGGCCCCGTAGGAGAACTCTGCGGTTTCATAACATGGTTCTCACGGAAGGACGACTATTTCAATACTACAAACCCTTGCTCTTCGGGGCCCAACAACTATTCTCATTTAACTACATTATAAACAAGGGTTGTCCGGAAGCAATCAATCGGGTACCCATGCCCATGGGTAAAATTGCCATCCTTAGTAGAATGGCTTATACTTGATAGGCTTTTGCTTCGTCATATGAAATGTAAGGACTTATATAAGACCAAAAGCTCTCATAGTTTTTGTGCTACAAGGTCTCCCCTTCAACCCTCACTTTTGTTGTGACCTCGTTATCCCCCTTCAAGTGACTCTCTTCCTCACTCCATTGCGGCCACCTCAGTAACAACTTATGCGAGATCTGGACTCCAACCAAACTTCGATTTGTTTGAAATCCCAAATTCTACTAGAAACACGATGGTCTACAAGGACAGTTATATGAGACGTCAGGCTCTCCTAATTTGTTTACTACTGTTTCTTCCCTTTAGTCCTCCTTTTGCTCGTGATCTTGCTATACTCCATTCACATGCCTCTATACCTCGTTTCATTGGCCCCTCCTCACCGTGTAACGGCTTCTACTTCTTCTAGGTAGATCCCCATTCCACCAACCTTCGGTGATCTCCCCCTTAGTCATCCCTCCATGTTGCTCGCCAACCCCATTGCGGCTTTACATTCCATGGGGGGTAGTGTTGCCACACACATTTCCCCTTCGAGGGAGCGGACAACGGCAATGGTGCTACCTCTTAGCATACGTTGAATTGTAAAGGACATATTGCACAGATTTTTGTCGACTCTCCTTATCACTTGAACAAAGACTAATTACTACATATGAAGGCAACTCCCAGTCTTATTCAAATAATGTAAGAGAAGCATGCATAGTAACTATATTTCCTTTTTCTTTTCCATTATTTGTTAGATCGATTTTCCTTGATCATTTATTTATGATTACTGAAACTAGCTACTATGTCATGCCTTTACAAAGCTATTACAAGCACGATATTTTGTCATACGTACCTTACGCGAAGGAATTCCCTTCGCATGCTCTGGCTACGCTATGTTTCACTACATATAGGTCCGGAGATGTGAAAAAACTAGGGGGCGTGTGAGGCTAATACATAAGCTGCATGCACACAAGTGTGTGGTAAAACAACACTACTAAGAATCTAAGATGCATCTGTACTCGAATTACAAAACAAAACAGAAACGATGCAAGTATACTCTGAAGTGTGAACTCTAGACAGTGTTCAAAAACGGCGAGCTAGACGGATCCATCTTGAACCTATTCCCGTGGGCAACGAATCATTGGGAGATTATGCAGCAGTATATCCATCATCACAGGGGGTACTTGACCACACCGTACCATCCATCCATCTTCCAGGCAAGAAACAGACCGTACCATTCATGGAGCAGGCATGCATTCAGCCGAACGAAGCAGCGAAAATCCCTCCTATAGGCCTATCGTCGTGGATAAACGTACACATAACCGTGATGGAAAGAACTCGAGATAGCCCATATATTCCTGTCTGCCCCAACCTGGCCCGTAGCGATATCATATTTTTCTACTGCCCGATCCATCGACACCGCGGTGCAGCAGTGGTCCAGGCGCGCGGCGCGTACGTACTGTACGTACGTGCCCACGCCGGCAGCAGATGTCCGTGGTGGGTCGCAAGAGACCATGCGTCCGCAGCACGTCCATCCAAGGTCGGAAGCCCCCCGAACCCGGCCAGATCCGACCAGACCCCGGTCCACGGCGCACAGCGGCGGGACTACACCGGCGCAGGAGGCAGGCGATCGAGCTCGCCGGACGGTGGTCCAGCCGCCTCCTCCCTCCCCGGCCGCGCCAAGCTCGCCACGTGATGACGCCGGCAGGGGGCACCACCGATCCTCATCCGCTCGTGCCTCGGTCGCACGTACGTATATACGTACAAGGTATACATGTACGCCTTTGCATGCATGCACGTACGGACGTACTATGCGTCAGATACGGGGTACTATTTTTTGTATAGTGGTGGTGGTATTCGTGGCGCCCCGTTTAGCTTCTGGATCTGTTCTCGGGAAGCGAGAAGGGGTGGTGCGGTGGGGGGCTGGCTCGCAGGGAGGGTGGTGGAGGAAGGTGACAAGGGAAGGAACCTTTGAGGAAGAGGGCCCTGCGCCTGCACCGCGTGCGACGCATGCATGCAGCTAATTGTAGCCATGCACGCAGCAGCTAGCACACTGGCTGGCCGGCCGTGGCCGTGTCCGTGCCCCCGCCGCGGCGGATGCGTCCGCCCGTGTGCCGACGAGCGATCGGAAACTAAAGCGCGGCCGGTGCTGCCGCTTTTGTTGGGATTCCGCGCGCCCCCGTCGTCTTCCCCATCGGCTCCGACGCGACGCCGTAGTATAATGCTACCACGACGCCGGGAAGCCTTTCCCTTTCCCTCTCTCTTTCCCCCTTCTCTCCCGTCTCCTTTGCACGCACACACGGCCACGGGCACGGGCACGGACACGGCCAGCCCCCACCACGTCGCCGCTGGATCTCGCCGACTTTGTTTACGCTTTCTCCACGATCGACGATCCGTCCACCTCCGCCTCTGCTGCGCGTCTCGCCAGCCTCGGCATAGAATACTCGGCGCTTTGCAGAAGTTTCCCGCATTCTTTTTGTTTCTTCTCGGTCTTGGCGAAGCTTTCCCACTCATTTTAAACCATGCTTTGTCCATGGCGGTCGCGGGGATCGATGGCCATATTCCCCCGGTTGGTAACGAAAAGAACTTCTAAATCTACGCCCAAAGATTCGTCTCCGGGCACGTTTACCCGCGCCTTTTGTACTATCCTGTAGCCTAGTTGCTAGGGTTTGCATTGCATGTGCGATCTACTGCAGATGCTTCTTCCAGCGAGCGCCACTATGCGCCTGCACTGCAACGACGGAAAGGGTTTTGGAAACGTTGTCGGTAAATACTAGTTATTTTGCCTATCTGATGCTATCTGCTGGGCATTAACGTCCTTCAGGATATTCACGGAGAAACAGCGATGTGCAGGGGGCTAAGCGAGCGCGAGGTTCTAGACGTCGTCGTCAAGCTTATAAGTGTCGGGTTCAGATGTTAATGTCTGATGTCAGTCCTCCTCAGTGTCCGCTGTAGCCCGGTAGGAAAAGATGGATGACTGGAACAGGCGTCACTCACAACCCAGTCGATAGATAAATGTCCAATAAATTTTACGCAGCAAGGCTGCACCCGGCCCCCTTCGAATGACGTCGTCCCAGGGCGCAATAATAGTTACGTAGCTTGTTGTCCTTTCTAAGTTAACTGCCATGAGTAGAATGATACAAATTGATTTGCAAGCTGATATGTTAGTTTGGAAGAAAGGGATTGTGTGCATCGATAATTTCATTGATGGTGCAATATACAAAACTCAAACCTATATACGTACAGGCAACATATACATGTTCAAACCCCCCCCCCCCCACCCCCCCACACACACACGCAGTCGAAGCGTCGCCGGAGAAGCATAGATTGGACCGAAACTCCTCAACACATCGACGAACTGCTGAGCGGTGGGCACATGCAAAACTCAAATGCGGCCAAGGGCAACCTGCTCACGAACAAAGTGAATGTCGAGCTCAATGTGCTTCGTTCGTTGATGATGAACAGGGTTGGCTGATAGGTAGACGGCGGAGACGTTGTCACAGTAGACAACTGTGGCCTTGTGGACCTCACAAAGCAGCTCCTCAAGTAGCTGGCGGAGCCAAGAGCACTCTGCAACGGCATTGGCCACAGCCCGATACTCGGCCTCAGCACTTGAGCGAGAGACCGTGGGTTGTCGCTTGGACGACCACGATATCAGCAAGGGCCCGAGAGAAACGCAGTAGCCAGATGTAGAACGACGAGTATCGGCGCAGCCGGCCCAGTCTGCATCTGAATAGGCCACAAGGTCGGTGCAGGGGGAAGCCGTCAGAGTGAGTTCCATGGTCATGGTGCCACGTATGTACCGAAGAATACGTTTGACCAGAGCCCAAGGCACACCTGCTGGGCAGCATACCGCAGATCCGGTCGTGTAAGCGTCAAGTAATGAAGAGCGCCAACAATGGAGCGGTAGAAGGCAGCGTCGGACGTCGGAGATCCCTCGACGGCGGACACCTTAGCCTTCGTGTCAATAGGCGTGGGGGCAGGCTTGCAGTTAAGCATGCCTGCACGCTCAAGAAGCTCGTGGGCATACCTCTGCTGATGCAGAAAGAATCCTGTGGCACGCCGGTCAACCTCGATGTCGAGGAAGTAGTGCAGAGCCCCCAAGTCCTTGATGGCAAACTCAGTGCAAAGACGAGCGGTGATCTGCTGGAGAACCTCAAGAGATGATGCTGTCAGGATGATGTCTTCGACATATAGGAGAAGGTACGTTGTAGTGGCTCCCTGATGGTAGACGAACAACGAGGCGTCGGACCGGGTGGACCGAAACCCCAGCTGCTGAAGGAATGCCGCGATACACTGGTACCACGCCCATGGTGCCTGCTTCAACCCGTAGAGCGAACGAGAGAGCGAGCACATGTGATCAGGGTAGGCATCATCGACGAAGCCAGTAGGCTGCTGACAGAACACCTGCCCATCCACATGTCCGTGCAGGAAAGCGTTAGACACATCCAGCTGGTGCACTGGCCAGGCACGAGAGACGGCCAACTGAAGAAGTGCACGAATCATGCCCGGCTTGACAACCGGAGCAAAGGTGTCGGTGAAGTCCACGCCAGCTCGCTGGTGGAAACCGCGCACCACCCAGCGTGCCTTATAGCGCTCGAGAGAACCTCCGGGGCGTGTCTTGTGACGGAACACCCACTTGCCGGTGATGACATTGACATGGGGAGGCCGTGGAACAAGCTGCCACGTGTGGTTACGCTATAGGGCGTTGAATTCCTCACGCATCGCAGCAAGCCAGTGCGGATCGCGAAGGGCTGCACGAGCGGAGGAAGGTATGGGTGACAGTATCGAGGTCGAGGCAACACACACATACACATACACATCCGAGGGGTAGTGTGTGCTTGGCCGGTGAGCGTGGTGGGCATCGAGGGGGCGCGGCCGGAGTCGGCAGTTGCAGCTCGGCCCGCAGCGCGAGAGCACCAAAGCCAGGGGCGGTCCAAGGGCCACACGGGGCCAACCACCAGACGGCGTCGCCGAGGGGCCGCCGGTGGCCGGCGGCGAGGAGATGGACGAGGTGGAAGTCGAGCCCGCCCCGGAGGTCCCAGAGGCTGAGGTGGCCATGTCATCAGCGGCGGCCGCAGTGTCCGAGGAGGCGGCCGAGACGCCGTGGACCGGAGAGCCGGCCGCGCTAGGAGCATCCGACGGGACCGCCGAGGCGCCGGAGCCGGCCGCGCCAGAGGCACCCGACGGGACCATCGAGGCGGATGGGGCCGTGCTCAGGACTACCGGCGGGGTAGAACCTGGAGAAGAAGGCGGCCCGCCGAGGGTGGTGGCAAGGGCAGGCCGCGACCGAGTGCTGCGCCATGGCAGACGTGCGGCGAGAGGCTCCACAGAGGACTCGGTGGATGGAGGTACCTGCTGAAAAGTAAACACCTTCTCTTCAAAGTACACGTGCCGTGAGGTGTACACGCGGTGGGACACGCGATCATAACACCGGTAACCTTTGGTATTGGGAGGATAGCCAAGGAAAATGCAAGGAAGTGACCTAGGTACGAGTTTGTGAGGAGCAGTGGACACGAGACTAGGATAGCATAGACACCCGAAGATACGTAAACCATCGTAGGATGGAGTCGTACCGAAGAGGAGTTGGTAAGGGGCATAGTTCCAACGAGGACGACCCGGTCGAATGTTAAGAAGAAGAGTGGTGGTGGCGAGAGCACCAGGCCAAAACCTGGGAGGTACATTAGAGTGAAAGAGTAACGTGCGAACGCAATCGTTGAGAGTTCGTAGGATGCGCTCAGCGTGACCGTTTTGTTGTGAAGTGTAGGGCAAGTTAGGCGGAAAATGGTGCTGTGAGAAGCAAGAAGGTTGCGAATGGAAATATTGTCGAATTCTTTTCCGCTATCTATTTGGAGTGCAAGAATGGAGCAACCGAACTGTGTGGTGACATAGGAATAAAATGCGGTGAGTGTGGCATGAGCATCGGATTTGCGACGAAGAGGAAACATCCACACGTAATTACAAAAATCATCTGAAATCACCAAGTAGTAGAGGTAGCCCGTGTTGCTTGCAACCGGAGATGTCCAAACATCACTATGGAGTAGTTGAAACAGACAAGTGGAAATAGTGGTGGACGCACTAAAGGGAAGACGAACGTGCTTGCCAAGACGACAAGCCTCACAAGTATGGTCATCGACTTTATCACATGAGAATGAAAAACTCTTAAGAATGTGACGCAGAATGGTGGAGTTGGGGTGTCCCAGATGTAGGATCGAAAGTATGTCTAGAGGGGGGTGATTAGACTACTTGACCAAATAAAAATCTAGCCTTTTCCCAATTTTATGTCTTGGCAGATTTTAGTAACTTATCACAAGTCAAGCAATCAACCTACACATGCAAGTCTAAGAGTATAGCAGCGGAATGTAAATCATTGCATATGAAGGTAAAGGGAGAAGTTTAGAGGGAGTAAACGCAATGTAGACACGGAGATTTTTGGCATGGTTCCAATAGGTGGTGCTATCGTACATCCACGTTGATGGAGGCTTCAACCCACGAAGGGTAACGGCTACGCGAGTCCACGGAGGGCTCCACCCACGAAGGGTCCACGAAGAAGAAACCTTGTCTATCCCACCATTGGCCATCGCCCACGAAGGACTTGCCTCACTAGGGTATATCTTCACGAAGTAGGTGATCTCCTTGCCCGTACAAACTCCTTGGTTCAACTCCACAATCTTGATGGAGGCTCCCAAGTGACACCTAACCAATCTAGGAGACACCATTCTCCCAAAGGTAATAGATGGTGTGTTGATGATGAACTCCTTGCTCTCGTGCTTCAAATGATAGTCTGCCCAACACTCAACTCTCTCTCACAAATTTGGATTTGGTGGAAAGATGATTTGAGTGGAAAGCAACTTGGGGAAGGCTAGAGATCAAGATTCTTGTGGTTGGATTGGAATATCTTGATCTCAACACATGAGTAGGCGGTTCTCTCTCAGAAAATGTATGCTGGAAGTGTATTCACGTTCTGATGGCTCTCTCCACGAATGAAGAGTGGGTGGAGGGGTATATATAGCCTCCACACAAAAACTAACCGTTACACACAATATACCAAACTCGGTGAGACCGAATCATGAAACTCGGTCAGACCGATTTAGTTCAGAATGTGAACGTTAGGCTTTTCGGTGGGACCGACATGTCAACTCGGTGGGACCGATTTCATTAGGTTAGGGCATAACGTAGCCTCGGTGAGACCGATCACATAAACTCGGTGAGACCGATTTCTGTAATTGGCAAACAGAGAGTTGGTCAGGCAAACTCGGTGGGACCTGAAAGGATCGAGAAGAGGTGTCTAGAGGGGGGTGAATAAACTCTTAGCAAAGAAAAGTTGCAGTTTTTAAATTCTTCAAGTTAAGGTGAAGTTTTAGCACAAGTTTACACATTCACAATACATATCAATCAAGCATGACAAGAGCATATAAGCAGCGGAAAGTAAAGCATGCAATTTGCGAGAATGCATAGGGATAGGATTGGAGTGTGCAAACTCAATTAGAGACACGGAGATTTTTGGCGTGGTTCTGATAGGTGGTGCTATCGTACATCCACGTTGATGGAGACTTCAACCCACGAAGGGTAACGGCTACGCGAGTCCACGGAGGGCTCCACCCACGAAGGGTCCACGAAGAAGCAACCTTGTCTATCCCACCATGGCCATTACCCACGAAGGACTTGCCTCACTAGGGTAGATCTTCACGAAGTAGGCGATCTCCTTGCCCGTACAAACTCCTTGGTTCAACTCCATAATCTTGCGGGAGACTCCCAAGTGATACCTAACCAATCTAGGAGACACCGCTCTCCAAAAGGTAATAGATGGTGTGTTGATGATGAACTCCTTGCTCTTGTGCTTCAAATGATAGTCTCCCCAACACTCAACTCTCTCTCACAGATTTGGATTTGGTGGAATGATGAGTTGAGTGGAAAGCAACTTGGAGAAGGCTAGAGATCAAGATTTATGTGGTTGGAATGAAATATCTTGACCTCAACACATGAATAGGTGGTTCTCTCTCAGAAATTGTATGATGGAAGTGTAGGCATGTTCTGATGGCTTTCTCCACGAGTGAAGAGTGGGTGGAGGGGTATATATAGCCTCCACACAAAATCTAAGCGTTACACATAATTCACCAAACTCGGTGAAACCGAATCAGAAAACTCGGTCAGATCGATTCAGTTCAGAATGTGACCATTGGGCATTTCGGTGGGACCGATATGATCAACTCGGTGGGACCGATGTGCTAGGGTTAGGGTAAAACCTCATCTCAGTTTGAACGATTACACAAACTCGGTGGGACCGATTTTGGTAAAGAGCTAACCAGAGAGTTGGTCAAGCAAACTCGGTGAGACCGATTACAAATCTCGGTGAGACCAAAATAATTGCAACAGGCAACAGAGAGTTTGCAAGCCCATCTCGGTGAGACCGGGATCCCATCGGTGAGACCGAATTTATTAGGGTTTCTGGCAGTGGCTATGTCAAGTGAACTCGGTGGTGCCGGATAGACTGTTTCGGTGGGGCCGAGATTGACTTTTGGTTTGGGACATATGTGGATATGAGAAAGTGGTTGAGGGCTTTGGAGCATATCACTAAGCACTTTGAGCAAGCAAGCCATTAAGCAACACCTCATCCCCTTTTAATAGTATTGGCTTTTCCTATGGACTCAATGTAATCTTAAAATGTAGAGTCTCGAGCTTTGGAGCTTCAGCCAATGCTTTGTCCTTAGCATTTAGAAGGGCTTCCACATCCTCTTGTGCACGCCACTCCATTGTTGAACTTATCTGAATATACTAGATGAATGCATTAGTCCAACAAGAGATATGTTGACATTAATTACCAAAATCACTCAGGGAGCACTTGTGCTTTCAATCTCCCCCTTTTTGGTAATTGATGACAACATACATCAAAGCTTTAGATAAAGATATAGGTAATAGCAAGTAAAGCTTTGGAAAGACATGTAACAGGCATAGGCTCCCCCTACATGTGTGCAATCATGTAAGTATTGAACATGAGAGCATATGAATGCATAGACATGACAGAGCAAGCAATGTGTTACATGTATCTTGGCTATATGCATCATGGCAAAGGAAGTGAATATATGAAGTGTACCTTCATGTTCATGAGTCCTTGCAAACAATATGTACATCAGCAAGATATCATCATGCACATGATTGTGATGCATATACTTACCTTGTGGTCTTGAGCTGGCTTATGAAGAGATGAACCTGAGTAAACAAGGTTAGATAACACAGATACATCTACTAGGCAGAGCAAACAAAAGAACCACAAGAGTACCAGGATTGGGATGACATGTAGAGAGTGAGTACTAGGTACTCTATTTGATATAGACATGTCCCCAAAGGTAAAAGATGTGCAATGAATTCGAAGATTTCCTTCCCTTAGATGGCTTTCTCCCCCTGAATCTTATATTGGATAATGGGAGAAAATAGGGAGAGGAGAATCAGATCACACACAGAAAAAATAGCACAAACATGTCTTTCCCCTCTTAAAGACATGTAACTCCTTTCCTCTTGAATACCAAGCATCTGGGGGCTCTCTCTTTTACTTTGAAGTGAATATCTCTCTCCCCCTGTTGAAGTACACTCTCCCCCTCTTGAAGTGATTAGGCTTTGATGTGAGCTCCCTCCCCCTTTGACATCAATTTCCAAGAAGGGTTCTTCTAGAGTGTGATTCAAATAGGTTTAGTCCTTGAGTCACATAGCAAAACAGCATGTAGAACGTGATGGTGGTAGAGGACAGGAATCATCGAGTGGAGCTGGAACAATTATGCAGAAACAAATGGCAAATTGTCTCTTTTGTGGTGAAATCGGTAACACCGAGTTGTTCTCGCTGGTGGCACCAAAATAAGTCGGTGTGACCGAGTTAAATACAGAGAAAGGGCAATTGTCATCTCAGCTCACTAGGAAAATAGGATCTCACAAAGATTTGCAATGAATTAACTGAAGGATTTGCAAGGAATTTAGATGCAGGAAATGCAGAGCAAAGCAGAGAAAATAGAAGAAATCTAGATGAAATCTTTGAAGGGGAACAAAGATGCAGGGAACAAATGAAGAACACAGAGAAACACTAGAGAACTTCATCTAGAAATGGGCGGCGACAAAGTCACCTATGTTAGAGTATATTGACTAAGGAGTCAAGTGAGAACACTTGATCGTAGGTCATACTCATCGTTTAAGCTCAAAATGGGGTTACCATTTTTCGTTTAAGAATTTTGATGTACTCGCATCTTGTTGAGCTGCTTTGACCCATGGCTTGGGTTAAAGCTTCTCTAAGATGGAATATCATACCTTGGGTGGTGGTGTTGATCTGGATCATATAGTCGAACTTGTCTGGGATGCTCAAGGTTGATGTAAATCATCAAGGATTGGGAGCACCACTTGTAATTGAGGTTCATCTTCCTACATGGGTTAGTCTTGCAAGGAAGAGCACTAGTGTATCCAAAATGACAATCATGAAACTTGATACCAAATGAAATTTGATATGTAAAAATTTGTCAAAGGATATGTTGAAGGTTTCATGCTTCCTTGACTTCAACCATCATATTGTAGAGACTTGGTGATGTAGAGATTGCTCACGGTATGAGTGACTTGCAATCTCATTGATTTAGGTTCATCCAAGTACCTACAAGGGTTAGATAGCATGCAAGGGTGCAAATATACCCAAGACATATGAATATCATCATAAGAGAAATATCAAGGATTAGTCATAGGCCCATGCCTTGCATGTATCCAAATGGAGTATCTACTCCAAGTTTGAAGCATCAATGATGTTCAATTCACCTCTCAAACGGCAAAACACTTTCTCATCAAGCGGTTTTGGTGAATATATCCGCCAATTGCTTGCCGGTACGAACATGCTTAAGATCAATGTCCCCTTTAGCAACATTATCTCGAATGAAATAATGACGAACTTCAATGTGCTTAGTTCGAGAATGTTGCACGGGATTGTGAGCAATCTTAATAGCACTCTCATTGTCACAAAGCAATGGAACATGTTTCACATAGATCCCATAATCCTTAAGAGTTTGGGTCATCCAAAGTAACTGAGCACAACATGAACCGACGGAAATGTATTCCGCTTCAGTGGTGGATAAGGATACCAAGTTTTGTTTCTTGGAGGACCAAGACACAAGAGATCTACCAAGAAATTGACAATTACCCGAAGTGGACTTTGTATCAACCTTGTCACCGGCATAGTCCGAATCGGAGTAGCCAAAAAGATCAAAAGAAGACCTCTTAGGATACCAAATACCAAAATTTGGTGTATGTATTAGGTATGTCACTATCCTTTTCACAGCCTTAAGATGACATTCTTTGGGGACCGCTTGATATCGTGCACACATGCATACACTTAGCATAATATCGGGACGGGAGGCACAAAGATATAACAATGAACCAATCATAGATCGGTAAACCTTTTGGTCAACCGATTTGCCATCCTTGGTCAAGTCAAGATGACCACTAGTAGGCATGGGTGTTTTCATACCTGTGCTTTATTGCATGTTGAACTTATTGAATAAGTCCTTGGTGTACTTAGTTTCAGAGACAAAGGTGCCTTCCTTAGTTTGCTTGATTTGCAAACCAAGAAAGAACTTGAGTTCACTCATCATAGACATCTCAAACTTCTCCGACATTAGCTTCCCAAATGTTTCACTAAAATGAGGGTTAGTCGAACCAAATATGATATCATCAACGTAAATTTGGCACACAATAATTCACCATTAGCCCTTTTAGTAAAAAGAGTAGAATCTATCTTTCCAATCTCAAAGCCTTTTTCAATAAGGAACTTGGTCAAGCATTTATACCACGCTCTAGGAGCTTGTTTAAGACCATAAAGAGCTTTGTGAAGTTTGTAGACATGATTTGGTTTCTTAGGATTAACAAAGCCGGGAGGTTGTTTAACATAAACTTCCTCCTAAATTTCACCATTTAGAAAAGCACTTTTAATGTCCATTTGGTATAAGGTGATATCATGGTGATTAGCATAGGCAAGTAAGATGCGGATGGACTCAAGTCTAGAAACGGGGGCGTATGTCTCACCATAGTCCATACCTTCGACTTGAGTATAGCCTTGGGCGACGAGACGTGCTTTGTTGCGGACGACTTGACCATCTTCGTCTTGCTTGTTGCGAAACACCCATTTGGTATCGATGATGTTGTGGTTGTTGTCGGGCTTCTCAACCAATGTCCACACTTGGTTTCTCTCAAAGTTGTGTAGCTCTTCATGCATGGCATTTATCCAATCCGGATCTTCTAATGCTTCTTCAACCTTCATAGGTTCAATGCTAGAAATGAATGAATAATGTTCACAAAAACTAGCCAAACGAGTTTTAGAGCGAGTGATTCTCCCGGTTTGAATATCGTTGAAGATTTGTTTGACGGGATGGTCTCTTGAGACTCTCGCTCAAACTCGTGAGAGCTTTTGCTTGGGTCGGGGTGGAACATCTTCCTCATCATCTTGTCCTTCTTCTTCTTGGCCTTCTTTATTGTTAACATTGTCGTTCTCTTGCTGTGGTGGAGAAGGAGGTTGATGAGGTTCATCTTGGTGTACTTCCTCGTTTTCTTCATCTTGGTGTGTCCCACTTCTGGATGCTTCCATGTCAACTCTTGGTTCACCTTGTCGTGAGGTAGAAGCTTCCACTTGGACGGACGCGGTACTCTCCTTCACCTCCGTTGGACGGATCTTGCCAATAGACAAGTCTTGGATTGCTTCCGAAGGATCTTTGTCTCCTACATCAATTGGCAATTGCTCTACTTGCGAGCCGTTAGATTCATCAAACTTCACATCTACCGTCTCTTCAACCTTTCGGGTGAAATTATTGTAGACACGGTAGGTGTGAGAGTTTGAACCATAACCAAGTAGGAAACCCTCATTCGATTTGGGAGCAAATTTAGAACGACGATGCTTATCAAGAATGTAATATTTTGAGCCGAATACTCGAAAGTATCCAACTTGGGGTTTGTTACCGGTGAGGAGTTCGTATGCAGTCTTGCCGAGAAGCTTGTGAAGATACAAGCGATTTGTTGCATGACAAGCCGTCTCAACCGCTTTCGCCCAAAAGTGTTTTGGAGTCTTGTACTCATCAAGCATCGTTCTTGCCATCTCAATAAGAGTGCGGTTATTCCTCTCAACGACTCCATTTTGTTGAGATGTGTACGTAGCCGAGAACTCATGTGAAATCCCTTCTTCGTCAAGAAAGGTATCCACATTTGCGTTTTTGAACTCCATTCCGTTGTCGCTCCGAACCTTCTTGATCTTCACTTCAAATTGATTTTGGGCCTTCCTAGCGAAGTTCTTGAAGATCTTTTGGACCTGCGATTTATCATCAAGAAAGAACACCCACGTAAATCTTGAATAATCATCGACTATAACTAGACCAAATGAGTTTCCACCGAGACTCTTGTAGGCATTGGGACCGAACAGATCCATATGAAGTAGCTTGAGTGGTCTTCTTGTGGTCATGATGTTCTTCACGGGGTGACTTCCTCCAACTTGTTTTCCTTCTTGACAAGCACTACATAATCTATCCTTGTCAAATATAACATCTTTTACTCCAAGGATATGATTACCTTTAGTAAGCTTATCAAGATTTCGCATGCCCACATGACCTAACCTTCTATGCCACAACGAACCTTTAGAAGATTTAGCAATAAAGCAAGTTCTAGGTTGAGCCTTTTTAGTGAAATCAACAATGTATACATCACCTCTACGTATACCGGTAAAGACCATATTATGGTTATCTCTACGAAACACTTGGCAATCTACTTCAGTAAATAGGACATTGAAGCCAAAATCAGCAAGTCTAGATACGTAAAGTAGATTATAGCCAAGAGATTCAACGAGCATAACATTTTGTATGGAGATATCATGTGAGATGGACACCTTACCAAGGCCAACCACCTTACCCTTTGAGTTATCACCAAAGGTGACATACTTTCGAGGGCCATCGTTTTCAGCAAGCTCACGAAACATATCCTTGTCTCCGGTCATATGATCGGTACATCCACTATCAACAAGGACCCATTCCTTTCCTCCAGCCATGTAGCCGTGAAGATTGGCCATAAGACCAAAGTGTCTCATAGACTCATCGAGATCGAAGTCACTATCATCATCCTCATCATAGTATCCATGTTCAACATCGTCTTGTGATGGATCAATTCCTAGAGAGGGTGATTCATTAGATTTATGACCATAACAATGTGCATCTTTATGGATTCTAATGACTTCGAAAATGATATTGTTAATGATTCCAACATCTCCTTTGGCACGCATAAGATCACGAAGCTCAAACAAACAATCACCATACTTAGGATCATTAGGACTCATCTTAGTCAAAGCAATAGACTTATGAAGAATCTCATCTAAGTTTTTCAAGGAATAGTTTGGAGATCGTTCCTCAAGGAATCTCCATATAGTGTAGGCACAATCAAGAGTAGGCAAACATCCAAACAAGTTTCTAGGCAAACCTCTAGTGATAAGATTAACAGTTCTAAGGTTGCGAATCATGTCAATAGACTCATCAAGGGTAGGATGCAAAGGATCAACATGAGGTGCACAGGGGCTAATAATATACTTGTTCAAATGATATTCATTAAAAATCACAAGCATCTCATTTTTCCACTCATGAAAGTACTCTCCATCAAGAATAGGCACTCTACGTCTAAGACTCCCCAACGTAGACTCATCCATCTTCCTCCAAAGGTGTTTAAACCAAAGCAATGGAGACCAAAGCTCTGATACCAATTGAAAGGATCGAGAAGAGGTGTCTAGAGGGGGTGAATAGACTCTTAGCAAAGAAAAGTTGCAGTTTTTAAATTCTTCAAGTTAAGGTGGAGTTTTAGCGCAAGTTTACACATTCAAAATACATATCAAGCAAGCATGACAAGAGCATATAAGCAGCGGAAAGTAAAACATGCAATTTGCGAGAATGTAAAGGGATAGGATTGGAGTGTGCAAACGCAATTGGTGACACGGAGATTTTTGGCGTGGTTCCGATAGGTGGTGCTATCATACATCCACGTTGATGGAGACTTCAACCCACGAAGGGTAACAATTGCGCGAGTCCACGGAGGGCTCCACCCACGAAGGGTCCACGAAGAAGCAACCTTGTCTATCCCACCATGGCCATCGCCCACGAAGGACTTGCCTCACTAGGGTAGATCTTCACGAAGTAGGCGATCTCCTTGCCCGTACAAACTCCTTGGTTCAACTCCACAATCTTGACGGAGGCTCCCAAGTGACACCTAACCAATCTAGGAGACACCACTCTCCAAAAGGTAATAGATGGTGTGTTGATGATGAACTCCTTGCTCTTGTGCTTCAAATGATAGTCTCCCCAACACCCCCAACACTCAACTCTCTCTCTCACAGATTTGGATTTGGTGGAAAGATGATTTGAGTGGAAAGCAACTTGGAGAAGGCTAGAGATCAAGATTTATGTGGTTGGATGGAATATCTTGACCTCAACACATGAGTAGGTGGTTCTCTCTCAGAAAATGTATGCTGGAAGTGTAGGCATGTTCTGATGGCTTTCTCCACGAGTGAAGAGTGGGTGGAGGGGTATATATAGCCTCCACACAAAATCTAACCGTTACACACAATTCACCAAACTCGGTGAGACCGAATCAGAAAACTCGGTCAGACCGATTCAGTTCATAATGTGACCGTTAGGCATTTTGGTGGGACCGATATGATGTGCTAGGGTTAGGGTAAGACCTCATCTCGGTTTGACCGATTACACAAACTCGGTGGGACCGATTTTGGTAAAGAGCTAATCACGGAGTTGGTCAAGCAAACTCGGTGAGACCGATTACAAATCTCGGTGAGACCGAAATAATTGCAATAGGCAACAGAGTGTTTGCAAGCCCATCTCGGTGAGACCAGGATCCCATCGATGAGACTGAATTGATTAGGGTTTCTGGCAGTGGCTATGTCAAGTGAACTCGGTGGCGCCGGATAGACTGTTTCGGTGGGGCCGAGATTGACTTTTGGTTTGGGACATATGTGGATATGAGAAAGTGGTTGAGGGCTTTGGAGCATATCACTAAGCACTTTGAGCAAGCAAGCCATTAAGCAACACCTCATCCCCTTTTAATAGTATTGGCTTTTCCTATGGACTCAATGTGATCTTGGATCACTAAAAATAAAATGTAGAGTCTTGAGCTTTGGAGCTTGAGCCAATCCTTTGTCCTTAGCATTTAGAAAGGGTTCCACATCCTCTTGTCCACGCCACTCCATTGTTGAACTTATCTGAAATATACTAGATAAAGGCATTAGTACAACAAAAGATATGTTGACATTAATTACCAAAATCACCCAGGGAGCACTTGTGCTTTCAGGACCGAATCGCTCATTTGGGTGAGACCGAAACGTGACAAAAAGGAAACAGAGAGTTTGCATTGCAAACTCGGTGGGACCGATCGCTTATCTCGGTTAGACCGAAACATTACGAAGGGACATAGAAAGTTTGCAATCCCATCTGGGTGAGACCGAGATCCCTATCGGTGAGACCGAACTGACTAGGGTTTCTGGCAGTGGCTATGTTAAATGAACTCGGTGGCGCCGGATGGATCAAATTGGTGGGGCCGAGTTTGACTTTTGGTTTGGGACATATGTGGATATGAGAAAGTGGTTGAGGGCTTTTGGAGCATATCACTAAGCACTTTGAGCAAGCAAGCCATTAAGCAACACCTCATCCCCTTTTAATAGTATTGGCTTTTCCTATGAACTCAATGTGATCTTGGATCACTAAAATGAAAATGTAGAGTCTTGAGCTTCAGCCAATATGTGTCCTTAGCATTTTGAGGGGTCCATATTCCTAGTCCATGCCATGCCAATCATTGAACTTTCTGAAATGATCATCTTGAAAGAGCATTAGTTCAATGAGCTATATGTTGTTAGGAATTACCAAAACCACCCAGGGATAGTTGCACTTTCACCAGACGAGCATGCCAGAGATCGACGCTGGCGGCGAGGGCGACATGAGTGGTGGAGGTGGTGGCGAAGGAGTGCACCGGGTAGAGCTCATCGGGACAATCACATCGGTGAAGAACCGCCCGGTGCGAGCGTCCTTCACAGAAAACCCAACGTCGTCAAATTCAACGGTTATAGGATTCTCATGAGCAAGATGACGAACAGATACAATGTTCGTGACTAGATCAGGAGAAACAAGAACGTTAGACATGGTGACTAGCATGGATGTGGAAGGAAAAGATGTACGACCAATATGTGTGATAGGTAAAGAGCCACCGTTACCAACTGTGATGCGAGTGGGAGTATGAACCGGAGTGGAGTAGGTTAGGTTACCGGGGTGAGATGTCATGTGGGCGGCGGCGCCCGAGTCCATGTACCAGTCTCCACCGCCACCGTAGTGGTGTGGTGACGGAGCCGAGGGTAGCACAGCCAGAAGAGCGGGGCCCCATGGTGATGGACCGGCGGGGCGGTGAAGCCACCATAGGCCGGAGCGGGGGCATCGGCATAGCCGCCAGCCATCAGCGGAGCGGGCAAGGCCGCGTAACTGCCAGCCAACGGCGGGGCGGGCGACGCCCTGTATCCAGCGCTAGTCGGGGCAGCGAGGTATGCCTGATGACCCGTCGGGCGAGGGCTGAGGAGGCTCGGCGCTGGGGGCCGTGGCACCGGCATGAAGGAATGGGAGGACATGGTGATTGTCAGGAAAGCGGCGGCGCGACGGCTGGTGGGAAGAGAGGCGGCGGCTCGGCGGCTGTTTAGAGGAGAAGCGGCGGCGTGGCGGCTGGAGGGGTACGGTTGGGGGAAGGTGGTAGGATGTGGCTGCAGGGAGAGGACGGCGGCGGCAACACGGCGGGATGGTGCAGCGGCGGCGGCTAGAGGCGGCAACACGGCGGGGAGGTGCAGCGGCGGCTAGAGGCCGCGGCGGCAGCACAGCAGCGCATGCACGGTGCTGCGGCGCTGCTGGAAGAGTAGCGGCGGCTTTAGGGTTAGGGTTGGGGGAGGGGGTAGGGCGCGACTTTAGGGAGAGGACAGCGACGGGGAGGTGCGGCGGCGGCAAGGTGCGGCAGCGGCGAAGGCGGCGGAAGCCTAGGAGATCGACTTGCTATGTGATACCATGTTAGTTTGGAAGAAAGGGATTGTGTGCATCGATAATTTCATTGATCGTGCACTAGACACATATATAAAGATACAAGGGGTGCACTGGTTGCCTTGGCTTTCAAGATACACATACAAGGGAAGAGAGATGTGACGGTGCAATATACAAAACCCAGACCTATATATGTATAGACAACATATACATTTTTTCGATAAAGGGCGCTTTTATTATCTCAAAATGTAGCATCAAAGTGATACAAAGCATTAAGAGTATCACCCGGCCTCTGCATAACTAGGATGGACACAGCCAAACACCAGTAGTCTGATAAACAGAAAGATAAAAGACCGACAATTCGGCAACAGTAGAGTCCATAGACCGACACTATGCCTATGTCGAAAGAGATGGTGGACCGAGCCGGAGATTATGCTGCCATCCATGTTGGGTAAAAACCTCCGTAGCCACCTGCTCCAACAGCGTACACACCGCCTTCAATAGCGGTTGGTACTCCGCTCGTTGTAGCGTACACCACGTACGAAGCGAGTGCATACAACGGAAAATAACCTGCAAAGGAGAAACAGTTTGGTCATTAAAAACAACATCATTTCTACATAGCCAAAGCGACCATAGTAAGGCATACGCTCCCACCCTTATTAGCGTTTTGTATGCATTTGAAATACCGTCCAACCAATGACCAAAAATATTGGCAACACTTGTGGGCGGATACAAATTTGACGCTATTTGGATGGCTGACCGCGTAGAACGCGCAAACTTACAGTGAAAAAGGAGGTGTTTAATTGTCTCGTCATGAGTACAAAAACAACACTTCTTACTTCCCGACCAGTTGCGTCGTGCGAGGTTGTCTTTTGTTAGCACAACTCCCCTACGGAGATACCACATGAATATTTTGACTTTAAGTGGTTCCTTCGCTTTCCAAATTTTTTTGTTATTACTCACCGGTACCTCAGAATGTGTGAGTGAACGATACATAGAGTCTACTGTGAAAGACCCCGATGTAGTAAGGTTCCAGCCAAACACATCACGACCTTGTGTTAGGATAATCGAATCCAGACGGGACAATAGATTATTCCATGACATAAGTCGGGTGCCAATCAAATCCCGCCTGAATGAAATATTTGGCGGGGATGAGCTGAGCACTTGCGCAATAGTATTATTCTTATCGCGTGCAATGTTGTATAAGGCTGGGTATTGTTCTCGGAGGCTAGCATTGCCTAGCCAGATGTCTTCCCAGAAACGAATCTCTGACCCGTCCTTTATCACGAAAGACCCAAAGCAAAAGAGATGTTTCTTTGCCGCCATTAGGCCGGCCCAAAAGTGTGAGTCTCCAGGTTTCCAATATACCTGAGACACTGCCTTTTGGCCTATATACTTATTGCGCAGCATGGTTTGCCAAACACCATCCTCAGTAAGAAGTTTGAACAACCATTTGTAGGGCCTCATTCTTGACCTGCAGGTCATGAATACCGAGGCCGCCCAGGTCTTTCGGCCTACAAACCACACTCCATTTGGCCAGTCGATATTTTTTCTTTTCACCATCTCCTTGCCAAAAGAACCTGGACCTAAAATAATCCACTCTTTGCAAGACCCCCTTTGGGAGCTGGAAGAACGAAAGCATATAGAGGACCATATTTGTGAGGATAGAGTTTACTAAAACCAATCGTCCTCCAACCGAGAGCAACTTGCCTTTCCAGCTGCTCAAGCGTTTCTCTAGTCGCTCCTCTACATGCTTCCACTCCGCAATGGAGAGACACCGATAATGAATTGGTATTCCCAAATATTTAATTGGGAATTGTCCATGTCCACAACCAAAAAGGTCAGCATAATCGGCCGCTGCATCAACGGCTTCTCCAAAGCAGAACAATTCACTTTTATGGAAGTTAATCTTAAGACCCGACATTTGCTCAAACGCTGACAGCAAAAGTTTCAGGTTTCTAGCCTTGTCTAGGTCATGTTCCATAAAGAGAATTGTGTCATCGGCAAATTGCAGAATAGAGAGACCACCATCCACTAGATGTGGCACTACTCATGTAATCTGTCCGTCCTGCTTGGCGCGCTCAATCAGAATAGCCAACATGTCAGCCACAATGTTAAACAACATTGGGGATATGGCATCACCCTGTCGTAGTCCTTTTTTTGTCTGAAAGTAATGGCCGACATCATCATTGACTTTGATGGCCACACTACCGCCAGTTACAAAATTTTGGATCCACTTGCACCATTTATCGGAGAAGCCTTTCATCCTTAGGGCCTGTTGGAGGAAAGACCATTTGACCTTGTCATAGGCTTTTTCGAAGTCTATTTTGAATACTACTCCACTCATGTTTTTTCGGTGCATCTCATGGACGGTCTCATGCAGGATTACTACACCATCGAGTATGTTCCTTCCTTGCATGAAAGCTGTTTGAGATGGCCGGACAACATGGTCAGCTACCGAGTTTAATCTATTCGTCGCCACTTTGGTGAAAATCTTGAAGCTGACATTAAGGAGGCATATGGGTCTGAACTGTTGAATCCGTTCGGCCTCCTTATTCTTCGGCAACAAGACAATCTCGCCAAAATTAAGTCTGAATAGGTCAAGTCGGTCGGCATGAAAACAATTGAACAACTCTAAAAGGTCAGACTTGATGATATCCCAGAAATTCTGATAGAATTCTGCGGGGAAACCATCAGGGCCTGGAGCTTTGTATGTTCCATTTGGAACACCGCAGCTCGCACCTCCTCTTCTGAGAATGGTGCCGTTAGGATATCGTTTTCTTCTGCAGTGACATGTGGAATATCATCTGTTCGGGTCTCATCAAGGGTGAAATTCCTTTCAGTCGGCGCTCCGAAAAGAGATTTGTAGTATTTGGTGATATACTTTTTGAGCTCCTCCTGACCTTCG
Source organism: Triticum aestivum (assembly GCF_018294505.1). NCBI lineage: Eukaryota > Viridiplantae > Streptophyta > Magnoliopsida > Poales > Poaceae > Triticum > Triticum aestivum. Next base: position 355,167,210 of record NC_057808.1, read on the forward strand.
ATCCTCCCCTCATCTTGTTGGAGACTATAAATACATTTCTTCCTATGCCGCCCATTGGCGACCAATTGGAAGTATCTTGTATTACTATCACCCATTAAAATGAAGTCAGCTTTGGATCTCTGGTAGTATTTGATCTCCTCTTATCGCAGTAGACGGGCAACCATATCATTAGATTGATTTTTCAATTCAATCTCTTGTTGAGATAATGTGCGTGTCTCTGAAATTTTGTCGAGGTCATCAATGATGGTACAGAACCTTTGTTTTTCCTTTTTATAAATTCCGTTGGTGTGTTTTGCCCATCCAGAGAGGTGTCGCCTCATGGCTCTTATTTTAAAGATCCATCGCTGAATAGGTGTACGACCAACAGCGGGCCTCTCCCAAACATTCTTGATCATGTTAAAGTCCCCTTCAATAAGCATTGGGTACGGGTTATTCTTAGCCAGGTTAACCAATTCCCGAAGGAAAGCAGATTTATGCTCATCTTGGGCAGCCCCATAGACAACGACAAGAGTCCATGTAAAATTGTCAGCTCTATTCCGGAGGTGAAATTTTATATGAAATTCACCGATCGAACAAGCCAACAAGTCCATGGTTGTTGTCATTATCCCAAGAAGGATTCCTTCAGATCTTCCACGAGCTGGTAGACTATGCCATGCGTAGTCGAAACCACCTGATAGGTGATCGAGGACATGCGGGCGAAAGTCACACTTGCCAGCCTCAGAAATTGCCACAAAATCCAAACCGTGTTCCCGGACACAATCACTGACATGTTTATGTTTAGCCAAATCTGAAAGACCTCTGCTATTCCAAAACATGCCTCTCATGTGAAAACTCGGGTTTGTGTTAGACAACATATACATGATCGAACGAACTCACCAACGTAGCAAAGTCAGTCGAGTCTCGAGTGACCTTACGTTGGCATGTCCACCGGTGCACCTGGAAACGATTCCGGGAGCTATTTTTCTGTTTCAGAGCGCGGTAGGGTGTACTACCAGATCCAACAGTTTATTTTCGCGCTAGCTATCCGTTCAAGACAGATAATGACAACGCAAAACTCCGACGTCAAGATAACTCACGAGAGCGGCAACTGCATGCAGTCCCCTAGCTAGCATAGCATGGATGGACAAACAAAGGCCATCATCATGCACCCGATCACACATGCGTGTGGATCCATCTGTGGACGGTGGACCATTTCCATATATCGCCTGCCGATTTCGAAACTTGCCCCGGCCGTAGCGCCGAAGACCGATCACACATGACATGCGTGTGGATCGATCTGTGGACCATTTCCATATATCGCCTACCGATTCCGAGACGTTGCACCGGCCGTTGCGCCGAAGAACGAGAAGGACATCCCCTGCGGCGCCCCTGAATCACACGCGAGACCGTGGCAGGCGGCCATAACGCCGGCGCCAGCTGCACGCTGCTGGCCGGCGCTGCGGCGCCCAGGCGCCAGCGATCGATGGCCACTCGCGCAAGCCAAAGATCGTGCCCATCCATGCATATATCCAGGCGTGCGAGCGCGGGCGCGGCCGCGGGCGAGCGGCGCAGGTCACGGCATGCTGCGACTGAAAGGGGAGCGGCCAGGACCCCGCAAACGGAAACCCATATTTACGGCACGCCTGCTAGCTCGTACCGAGGCGTGGCAGCGGACATGGATGTACGTACGCCTGCATGTAATGCGAATGTGAGTATTACGCCTGCATGTAATGTACGCACCGGCTACGTGTGCGCCGCGGCGTGCCCGTACCGCGATTGAGGCCTGAGCCCGTGCAGGGCATGCCAGTCGCCCGCGATCAGTTGCCACGAGGTGGCGGGGCCATATGTACGTTCTCCGCTTCCCGGACGCATGGTCCGTGCAGCCCGTGCACACCGTGCCGGTCCGGCCGAGACCCGATCCCGGCTCAAGCTGGACTGGACATGATTTGATTGACCGTGTGTTTCATATGTTTAGCTTTTGTTTGCATCTGGGTGGCAACAGAGGTATGTTTATGTCTTTAGTCGGAATCTATGTGGGTTTGCAACTGATGTTTAGAGAAACTGAAAACTTAAAGGAGCGCCAACTCCACTTCGATCCCAAAAGAAGGTATAGTAAATTGTTTGATTATTATTATTATTCCGTTGTATTCAATATCTATACACAATGTTTAACGAGTAGAAAGGAAAGCAAAAGATTCACCTCAATCCAAAAATTATGCAAATGTTGTACAAGTAACAAAAATCATTCGAAAGGAATCCACCCTTGCGTAAAACGGAAATATGCAGGTGCCGAGGCACGCACCTGCCAAGCCCTGCATGGACGCTCGATTGCATCGCGATTCATGAAGTAGTTGAATCCCGCACGAGATCACAGTAGTTGAATCTCGCACGAGGTCTCACTACAGGAATCAGCTTATTTGCCGTCCGCCATGGCGGACGGCAAAGGCACCAAAAGCGGACGGTAAAGCTCTTTGCCGTCCGCCACCAACGGCAAACCTGCCCGGCAAAGAGAGCGACGGTAAACATGCTCTTTGTCGTCGGTTTCCTCAAAGCGAACGGCAAAGGCACTTTGCCGTCGGCGGCGGACAGTAAAGAACATGGACGGCAAAAAACATGCGTTAGTCGCGTTAGGTGGCTAACGGCAAAGCTACCAGCCCTGACGTCCGCAAATGTGTCAGCAGACCCAGCTCTTTGCCGTCTGTCACCGACGGCAAATTGACAAAATGGGTCTGCTCCCAGATTGTACAGGTTGCTGACACATGGTCACTTTGCCGTCCGCCGCCGACGGCAAAGGAGTCTTTGCCATTGGCGGCGGACGGCAAAGTGTATTGTTGCTGTTTTTTCTATTTTCTGTTATATCCCTGCATTTTGAAAAGATATATATATATATGATATATATAGTTTCAACATCAAACTAGCCCATGTATCAAACATCTAGCAATCCATCAATGCCACAGAACACATAGCGTATTAAAAGATCCAATACATACATAGTTTCACGTAGTTCATCCATATATACATACATAGTTTCACATTGTTCATCAATACAAATGAAAACAAGAACTAAAGATTAGCAGTCCATCAATGCCGCTTCCATGAAGTGAATCAAACCTGCAAAAATGGGAGTAAGAAGAAGCTCTTCTTCTTCTTCTTCTTTCTTCTTCTCTTCTATCTTTTTATCCCTTTTCTCCTCATTCTCATTCTTCTTCTTTTATTCTTTCTTTTTCTTCTCTTTCTTGTTCTATTCTTTATTTTCTTCTCTTTCTTGTTTTTCTTCTTGTTATTCCTTATTTGTGTCATTTTAGAGCTAACATAGGTAATTATGCCTTTTTTAGCCAACTAAGCTTATTATGTCATTTCTGAGCCAACTTACGTAAGTATAGCTCATTTTTATCTAACTTAGGCAATTATGCCATTTAGGAGGAAAATAAGCTAAGTATGCATTTGTTAAGCTAAACACTATAGAAAACTTACCCTAATCACAACAAAGGCGATGAAGATCGCAACTAAGGTAATAATTGATCCAACGACATAATGATATCAAGCCTCATTATCAATGGCATATTTTCTAATCTTCTTAATCTTCAAGCGCATTGCATCCATCTTCAAGCGCATTGCATTCATCTTCATCTTGTGATCATCGACTACATCGGCAACATACAACTCCAATTTCATCTTCTCTTCTTCAGTTCTTTTAATTTTTTCTTTCAAATACTCATTTTCTTTTTCAACTAAATTTAACTTCTCGACAAGAGGGCCAATTGCAATTTCCGGTTCACATACCTCCTAGATAAAAATATCTCTATGTCAACTTGATGGTCATAATTTTCATAAATGCGAAATGCAACAAATAGTTATAAAAGAGAATTTACCACATCCGAATCATAAAGCGGGCGAGGGCCGACGGGGACGGATATCAAGAACATGGCACTATGTATAACAAACAATCACACAAAGTAAGAAAATCATACAAGTAGCTATATAAATCAAGTACAACATAAATATCTAATAATAATCTGGATCGTCGGGTTCAATAAATGCTTCGGAATCAATCAATGCATCATCTTCGTCACTATCATGAATGAAGTGCTCATCGGGTTCAGCGGCATCAACATGTGGAAGGCCACCTTTACGTAATCGGTCAAGCATTGACAAGTCATCCGCAGCAGTAACCTCTTCTTGTTCCGGCTCAGGGGTGAAGTCGGGTTCACTGTCGCTGTCTACTTCAATGTTCTGGTGTGAAGTAGAGCGTTTCTTGAAGCGTTTTTTGGAAAGACGTGTTTCTTGAAAGAATTCACCTTCATATGTGTCTGGGTTAATGTGAGGTTCATAATCCTCTTCGTTGGGGGGGTGGTCTAACACGTGGCGGCACTTCATAAACAATATCCCAACCATTCAGATTTGGATCAGTTTGGCAGGCCCACTGTAGATAGAAAACTTGGGTCGCCTGTTGAGCCGTAATATAGACATCGGAAACATCTAAATGGATGCTTTGTTTGATTTCGATTAGCCCTATATGTTCATGAGTCCTTCTAGTCTCCTTCGGCTGGAACCAGTAACATTTGAAGACTACGACGTTCGGTGCGTTTTGACCATAGAATAGAAGTTCATAAATTGCTTCAACTCTCCCATAATACTCGATACCTCCATCGCCGATAGCAGAGACACAACAATTTGTAGACTTTCGGTCCGCCATAGATAGCTCTTTGCCGTAGGTACGAAAGCGATACCCGTTGATGTCGTATTTGTCAAATGAACGGACCTTAAAGTCAAAACCATTAGCGACTTGTCTCAATTCGGCGTCCATAGACTCTGAATTAGCCTACAAGTTTAATACGAAAGAATTGTCGCATTAGCCGCAAATTATACGAAGAAATGAGAATGGTCTAATGGAAATTACCGTTTGTTTGAACCAAGAGATGAAACCGGGAAAGCCAGCTCCTTGCTTTGCCAGAAGCTCATACTCTTCGATGGATTCCTTTTGGATCACCTCTCCATCTGAGAATTTGGTGACGTATCGACTGTATCAAAAAATATCCAGGAATAAGAGCAGTTCAAAGCAATTAGAAGTTGCGAAACAATCTACGCGAGAACTTACTCTATGTATGGCCGCATTTTCTGACTAGTGTGACCAGTGTACATCCACGCACGATCACTCATCTTGCATAGCTACTGGACAGACAAGAAATATATATAATTCAGCATGTATATTCATCAGTTCATCTAGTTTGTCAATTTTATTACGTCCATACAACCTACACTCTAATAGGTAAAGATAGGTCCTAATCCCACCAGAGTATGTGTAGATTGAGTACGTTCTCATGCTCTACCCCATTCCGAGACAAAATTTCGGCAGCACCTCCCCGCTGTTCTCCTGATACACGTCTCAGCAAAAATCCGAGAGAATGTGCATCCGGAGAACAACAAGGGGCGCTAGCGAAATTTTGTCTCGGAATGGGGTAGAGCATGGAGAACGTAATCAATCTACACATACTCACACTACTAGGGAAACCTTATACACAGAGTATTATCAGCAACACGATTTAAAAACAAACGCTACTGCTACTTAGCAGTAGCGCGCTGCAAAAGACCACGTTGCTAATACCCAAGTAGGAGTAGCGCGCTAGGAGAAAAGAACACTACTACTACAATTGCCAGGGCATTGCCCCCAGACTATGTATTGTATTAGCGCCCTTTCCATAGACGCGCTACTGCTAACGTACTTAGCAGTAGCGCTTTCTCCAACACTCGCTACTTGATACGTCCATTTTGCATTTTCTTACTGTTATTTATAATATTTTTATCCATAATAGTGCTTTTTGGAGTAATTCTAATGCCTTTTCTCAAAATTTGCAAGGTACACACCAAGAGAGAGAATTCCGGCAGCTGGAAATCTGGACCTGAAAAAGCTACGTCAGGATACCTATTCTACACAACTCCAAACAAGCTGAAACTTCACAGAGATTTTTTATGGAACATTTAAGAATTATTGGGGCAAATAACTACCAGAGGGGGCCCACCAGGTGGGCACAACAGGGAGCCCAGGCGCGCCCTGGTGGGTTGTGCCCTCCTCGGCCCACCTCCGGTGCCCATCTTCTGGTATATAAGTCATTTTTACCTAGAAAAAATAAGGATAAGGCTTTCGGGACGGAGCGCCACCGTCTCGAGGCGGAACTTGGGCAGGAGCACTTTTGCCCTTCGGCGGAGCGATTCCACCAGGGGAACTTCCCTCTCGGAGGGGGAAATCACCGTCATCATCATCACCAACAACTCTTCCATCTTGGGGAGGGCAATCTCCATCAACATTTTCAACAACACCATCTCATCTCAAACCCTAGTTCATCTCTCGTGTTCAATCTTGTTACCGGAACTATAGATTGGTGCTTGTAGGTGACTAGTAGTGTTGATTACATCTTGTAGTTGATTACTATATCGTTTATTTGGTGGAAGATTATATGTTCAGATCCATTATGCTATTTAATACTCCTCTGATCATGAGCATGATTATTATTTGTGAGTAGTTACTTTTAGGTCACGGGAGAAATCATGTTGCAAGTAATCATGTGAATTTGATATGTGTTCGATATTTTGATAGTATGTATGTTGTGATTCCCTTAGTGGTGTCATGTGAATGTCAACTACATGACACTTCACCATATTTGGGCCTAAGGGAATGCATTGTGGAGTAGAAATTAGATGATGGGTTGCGAGAGTGACAGAAGCTTAAACCCCAGTTTATGCGCTATTCTGTAAAGGACCGATTGAATCCAAAAGTTTAATGCTATGGTTAGAATTTATTCTTAATATTTTTCTCTTAGTTGCGGATGCTTGCGGGAGGGTTAATCATAAGTAGGAGGTTTTTTCAAGTAAGAACAGCGCCTAAGCACCGGTCCACCCACATACCAAATTATCAAAGTAGCGAACACGAATCAAACCAATATGATGAAAGTGACTAGATGAAATTCCCGTGCACCCTCAAGAACGCTTTGCTTATCATAAGAGACCGTTTTTGTGACGCCCCAAGACCGACGCTCCAGATGCCTTCCTTGTTTTGCGAGTCAGCTGTGTTATTTATTTGTTTGTTGCATCTCATCTCATAGCATCATGCGCATTGCATTTGCATGTTTTCATAAAGCTTGCATCGTTCGTAGTTGCCGCTCCTCGCTTGCCTCCGTTGACCTTGTGACATGCCCTTTGTCGTTGTCGACCTGTGTCCGAAACTTCCCCGAACCCGAATCGGACTATTGTTACCGTTGGGTCCGGATCATCCCCTAACATCTATAAAACATCTCCGTTTTATTATTCGGGGATAGTTAACCTATTTATTTACGACCGTCCGATTATAATCAGACGCCCCTAAACCCCCTCTGTTTTCTGCCCTGCCTATTTAAACAACTACCCCATGCCTAATTTGACCCAACCCTAAAATCCAGGGGATTTGTCCCTGCCGCCGCCGCACTCACCTCTCTTCCTCGGGATCTTCCCCGATCCACTCGCAGCCTTTCCACAGCCATCTCCCCTCGATCCACCAACCAACAACAGAAACACCCGCAGGAGAGAGCCAGGGGCTCGATCCCCTGCTCATGCCCGAGCTTCTCCAACCTCTGCGTCGTCCCGCTCCTCTGCATCGACAGCCAGGCCCCGAGGCCACGCGCTCCTCCCCTCGCACAACACCTCGTCGTCTCTCCGCACGCACGCCTCCCTCCGGCCGTCAACCGCGTGGAGCTCGCCAGTGCAGCCTCCCGCCGGGTCGTCCCGGTCCCTGCCATGTCTTTCCTTACTCTTTTCTCTGATTCCTCTCGATGCCCCTCACCTCCCCATCTCTTCCCCTGCAGGAACCCATGGCGCCATCCCCATGGAGATGCGACCGCCGCCATCGGACGTCTCTGACGCCGTCCAAGGCCTTCCTCGCCCGGATCCGCCCAACTCTGGCCTCCCCCGCCTCTCCCGCGTCACCGGAGCCCCGGCGACCCCCTCCTGGACCTGCTGCTGCCGCCAAGTTCCCCTGCCTACATCGCCTGAAGCCGTCGCGCCAAGCCTGCTTCCTCTCCAGCATCGCGCCCACCGCTGCAACCGCCGCGCCGTTGACTGCATCGGCCAGATCCGCCGCCGCGCCGTCCCGGAGTCCCGCAGTCGGCCGCCAGCGCCTTCTTCCTCTGATTCTGCTTCGAGCAGGAGGAGGACGACCCTGCCTCGAGCGCACGCCTGTGCCCGAGCGAGGACCGCATCGCCGTTGACCACGTCCCTATTCGTCTGGAGCCAGCGCCAGATCGCACCAAGCCCAGCCGCGCCAGGCCCAGCAGCCTCCTCCTCCACCAACTGGGCCGTGGCCCATGGTGAGCAGCCCCCCCAGCGCCCTCCTGTTTCTTTTTTTTCCCGCTGTTCGGCCAGCAGTTTCGGCCCGCGTTTGTTTTTTTTTTCAGTCCAGCGATTTTACCTATTATCCGGAGACTGCAGTATTACAGAAAAACCCTCAATCATCATGCATATAATAACTCATTAACCGTGCATCATATGTAAATAATTTATATATGTAAAATGCTCAGAAATTTGTGTAGTTTAATAATATGTCATTTTCGTCCATGTTTAAAATGTTTAAATTGTTGTTTGCACTAATTTGTATAAATGCCATGTTAAAATGATTTATTTCATAACTAAATAACCGTAGCTCGGTTTTAAATAAACTTTACATGTAAATGGGGTAGAAAAATGCATAGATTAACATGGTGCACTTTATTTTGCTGTTTAACAACATTAAAATTGTGTTTATGGCAGAACAGTACCAAATCTAAAATATGCATATGAGGATTTTTCGAAATTGCTGTCTGTTGTTCCGGTCTCATTTAAACTTGCTTAGATAGATAGTCTTACTATGCTTCACCTCTTGCCATGTTTAATAACATTTAATATTGTTGGGTACATAACCGAGAGAACTAAACAATTGATGTGGTGCTTCGTCAATGTGCAACTCCTTGCATATTGAGCTCCACTTAATTTGTAGTATTGTTTGTTGCACTTTGCCATGCCATGCCACATTAAACCGGACATGCATCATACTTGATTGTGCATCATGCCATGTGTAGGTGATGGTTGTTTACTATGTTGTTTGTTTCTTTCCGGGTTGCTTCTCTCGTTAGCTACGGTTTCGTTCCAGAGTTGTGAGGATTCGTTCGACTACGTCCGTTTGTCTTCTTCATGGACTCGTTCTTCTTCCTTGCGGGATTTCAGGCAAGATGACCATACCCTCGAAATCACTTCTATCTTTGCTTGCTAGTTGTCCGTTCTATTGCTATGCCGTGTTACCTACCACTTGCTTATCAAGCCTCCCATATTGTCATGCCAAGCATCTAACCCACCTTTCCCAGCAAACCGTTATTTTGCTATGTTACCGCTTTTGCTCAGCCCCTCTTATAGCGTTGCTAGTTGTAGGTGAAGATGAAGTTTGTTCCATGTTGGAACATGGACATATTGGGATATCACAATATCTCTTATTTAATTAATGCATCTATATACTTGGTAAAGGGTGGAAGGCTCGGCCTTATGCCTGGTGTTTTTGTTCCACTCTTGCCGCCCTAGTTTCCGTCATACCGGTGTTATGTTCCTTGATTTTGCGTTCCTTACGCAGTTGGGTGATTTATGGGACCCCCTTGACAGTTCGCTTTGAATAAAACTCCTCCAGCAAGGCCCAACCTTGGTTTTAACATTTGCCACCTAAGCCTTTTTCCCTTGGGTTCTGCAGACTCAAGGGTCATCTTTATTTTAACCCCCCAGATCAGTGTTCCTCTGAGTGCTGGTCCAAACCGAGCGATGTCCGGCGCCCCTTGGGCAACCAGGGTCTATGCCAACCCGACGTCTTGCTCATCCGGTGTGCCCTGAGAACGAGATATGTGCAGCTCCTATCGGGATTTGTCGGCACATCGGGCGGCTTTGCTGGTCTTGTTTTACCATTGTTGAAATGTCTTGTAAACCGGGATTCCGAGACTGATCGGGTCTTCCCGGGAGAAGGAATATTCTTTGTTGACCGTGAGAGCTTATAATGGGCTAAGTTGGGACACCCCTGCAGGGTATTATCTTTCGGAAGCCGTGCCCGCGGTTATGTGGCACATGGGAATTTGTTAATATCCGGTTGTAGAGAACTTGACACTTGACTTAATTAAAATGCATCAACCGCGTGTGTAGCCGTGATGGTCTCTTTTCGGCGGAGTCCGGGAAGTGAACACGGTTTTTGGGTTATGTTTGACGTAAGTAGGAGTTCAGGATCACTTCTTGGTCATTACTAGTTGACGACCGTTCCGTTGCTCCTCTTCTCGCTCTTATTTGCGTATGTTAGCCACCATATATGCTTAGTGCTTGCTGCAGCTCCACCTCACTACCTTCTCCTACCCATAAGCTTAAATAGTCTTGATCTCGCGGGTGTGAGATTGCTGAGTCCTCGTGACTCACAGATACTTCCAAAACAGTTGCAGGTGTCGACGATACCAGTGAAGGTGATGCAACCGAGCTCAAGTGGGAGTTCGACGAGGACCTTGGTCGTTACTATGTTTCTTTTCCTGTTGATCAGTAGTGGAGCCCAGTTGGGATGATCGGGGATCTAGCATTTGGGGTTGTCTTCTTTTATTTTGGTTCCGTAGTCGGACCTATGTGTGTACTCTGATTGATGTATGATTTATTTATGTATTGTGTGAAGTGGCGATTGTAAGACAACTCTTTATCCCATTCTTGTTCATTACATGGGATTGTGTGAACATGACCCTTCTTGCGACAAAACCATAATGCGGTTATGCCTCTAAGTCGTGCCTCGACACGTGGGAGATATAGCCGCATCGTGGGTGTTACAAGTTGGTAATCAGAGCCATCCCCGACTTAGGAGCCCCTGCTTGATCGAATCGCTGACGTTGTTGAGTCTAGAACAAAAATGTTTTGAGTCTTAGGATTATATATATCGGAGAGTAGGATTCTTTTTACTCCTCAGTCCTTCGTCGCTCTGGTGAGGCCTCTTGGCGTAGATGTTTTGATTTTCCTCTCCTGAAATTTCACTAAAAAAAATTTAGGATCACGCGGGTATCTTGGAATCGTTCCGATGGTTTTGTGACGAGAACATTGTTCTAGGTGCCTCCTGACATTTAGGGGTTGTGGCAGTGTCCCGGGGAGTTGAGCTCCGAGGTGTTGTCGTCACAATTTTATCGTTGCAGTTCTGGAATACCTCAGTTTCGCCGACATCGAAAATCTCTTTTATGCAGTTGTTGGTGAGATCACCTCAACGCCACCCAGTACTGGGGCGGGAGTTCGGGAGTATTGCCATAACTTGTATAACGGATGCTTTTCGAAGGTTGAGGTAAATGATTTCCGAAGGTTTCTTGGTTATGTGTTGAAGGATGGATACAGCTGGATCTAGGTATTGTTAGTTTGGGTGATATATTTTGTGTCCCCTGTATCCCCAACACCAGATTGCATAACCAGAAAGTTTCAGGAGTTTATAAGTGGGAATTCAAGTATCTCCTAGGATATCTTTCCAACACACACATGATACGATATGGGATCTATCATATGTTTGTTTCCGGCTTACTCTGCGAGCCAATCCTTTGTTTTGTTTTAATTTGTGGTATTCGAGTTGCTTCGGTGTCAAGTGTTGATTCCCTACCTTATTCTAGGTGGTGTTCTCATATTTCTATGGGGATACTAATCCTTCTTGACCATCGAGATTGCCATCTTAATTCTATTTCCAACCGGTGCGTTTCTCTTCGAGATGATCCCATCATTCTTCCCATCCGGAAGATCAATTATAAGTTTTCTCAACGGTGTTTATTCCATCTGCCCCAAGTTGCCTTTGTTTTTCCCGCCCTCCCACCCTCTTTCTTCAAGGACTCAAATTTCTTAATCAAGTATCCATTTTATTGATGCGAAGTCTCTTCATTCTTTTCCTTTAATGTTCTTATCCGGTGATTCTCAGGAAGATACTAACGGAGCTTCAAGTTCATCATTCTCTTTTCTTCTCCGGTGGACTCAAGTCAAGCTTTTAGTGTTGATCACATTCCTTTCCTTGTTTCAAATGTTTTTTCTCATGCCGGTGCACCTCTCACTATTTTCATCGGTTCTGGAGTGTACAAGATATCTCAGAAGATTCACATTTCCATTCCCAATCCGTTCAAGCTATCTCGAGGTTGTTATCTCTTTTAAGCCATTTAATTCGACCGGCGCAATCTTTCTTTTAAATCATTTCAACGGTGTTTCTTTTGAGTGGGTCCTAACCCACATGTCTTTTTCCAGGATCTTACCTGACTCTTCTAATTTTTCTGGAGTTATTCTCAAATTCATTTCAAAGTTTGACGTAAGAATGAATTTTCATCAGTCATATGTCTTTCTCCAAGATCTTTCAAATTCTTTCATCGTTGGTTCATCATTTCTATTATCTATTGTTCCGGAGTGTCTCAATAATTTTGGTGGTATTTCTCGTTGTCATCCTCGGATTTTGAAGACCGAAGAAGAGTTCCTCTTAAATCCTTACCCGTTCTTCCAAAGATTCATAGTTCTAGCTTATGCCATCCTCTCATAATTGTTTTTCGATTGTGAAAATTCTTTTCATACCCATCCGGAGCATTTCATGAGTTGTTTTCGTTTCTTGATCATCCAAAGGCCATCATTTCAGAAGATTTCTTCGTTCTAAGTTTTCAGCCTCGTTCTCCAATTATTCTAAATTGACGTCTCTTTGTTCATCTCCTTATTCTTCCGGTGCATCGTTCAAGTATTCTCTAATCAGCTCGTGATCTCTTCGTTCACTTGTATCTAAATTCTCTCAAGTATCTTTGTTCATTTTCTAATACTTCCTGGTGTTTCTTTATCTTTTCTTCGTTCATTTTCAATTCTCGCGGTGGTTCGTTCAAGATTTCTCTTCCTTCGTTATCATATCAATTTATTCGTTGTTTCAATCCTACCGGTGGTTCGATGAAGACCTTCCCAAGTTTGCGCAATATCTATCTTAATCCTTTCTACGAGAATAAGTAGTATGCCAAATCCGTTGTTTGTCATCAATCTAAATTGGTGAAGGATACGCGTAATGTAATTCTTATTCTTGTTTCCTCCAAGTGATTAATTTCTTCTTTCCGGAGTTGTTCATCATATCACATTCTTGGTTCGAGTTGCTTCATCTTTCTTTTCCGCATTATCTCATCGCGAAGCTCCATCTAAATCATCACAAGGCTTCACCTTGTGTTCTCAACTTATCTTTCTTTTATCATCCTTTCATTACCAGAGTTCTTCATGGAGGTTCACATGGTGGTTCCTCAAGGATTTAATTCCTTCTCGAAGTGTTCGCCAAAATTCTTATTGGAGGAGCTCAACCATTCTTCATCTTGCATTCCAAAGTGCAATCATTTCTACCTTATCTTTCGAGATGGTGTTATGTCATTCTTGACAATCTCCTTCATGTTTCATGATTCACAAGTTGTAAGGAATGAGATATTTAAACCCATCATTTTCTTCCTTGGTGTTATCTTGGTATAGATTTCACCTAAAGCCTTCCTTAAGGAATGTTGCTATTGTGGTGCTTACCTATGATCCAAGTTTTCTCCTATCCTCTCGGCGGAAGAAGTTTTTCATCTTCTCGTCGATCTAAAGCAAGCAATTGTTTCCGTTTGTGGTAGGATTTCTCCTCAAGTTTTGAGAAGTTTTTCCATAAGCCCTCAACAAGCTTGTTCTTTTTGTTGTTGATTCTTCAACAACTCCGTTCAATCCTTCTTTTTAAGGATGCTCTCTCAAATTCATTTGAGGTAGTACATGTTGTTTTTTCTCCATTCTTTTATTCCAATGATCTATCTTCTATTCTTTCGTTCCGGAGGCAATGTGATGTTGCTCTCTTCTCTCATCATCTCGAATTGTGAAGATCGTGTTCTTTTCGTGCTTATCCATTTAACCGGAGTGTTGTGTCATCTCTTCAAGTTCTTTTCATCTTATCAAGTTGTCCTTCTTCTTTCAGTCGGAGTGCTGCCCAAATTATATCAATCTTATTCCTTCTCTATCTAGTTTTAACCGGAGTCTCATCCAAGTGCTTTCATTTTGCCAAGTTCAAATTCTATTCTTTTCATTTCCAACCGGAGCGTTATCGTAATTGATCCTTATCGTTCCTTGTACATCTTGTTTCAACCGGAGTGATTGCATGTACTTCTCGTCCATTGTTCTCGTCATTCATAGCTTTGCAAACTCCAAGGTTCACATGGTGTTCCTTGTTTCTCTTTTCTACCGGTGTGCTTTCATATTCCTTTTGATCCGTTAAGCTCTTGTTTCACATTCTTCAACCTACAAAGGTTCTGGCAATGTTCCTTGTTCCTCTTTGATAACGGAGTGTTTTCAATCTCGTTCATCTCCCTTGTATTCTCTCTTTTCGTTCGTTCAATCTCTCAAGGTTCGTGGTTTCACTCGTTTGTCGAAGAAACAACTTTGTATTACCTCTTCCTCTTCCGTTTCTCTCCGGTGCCATTCCTAGATCTCGGGACGAGATCCTCTTGTAGTGGTGGAGTGTTGTGACGCCCCAAGACCGACACTCCAGATGCCTTCCTTGTTTTGCGAGTCAGCTGTGTTATTTATTTGTTTGTTGCATCTCATCTCATAGCATCATGCGCATTGCATTTGCATGTTTTCATAAAGCTTGCATCGTTCGTAGTTGCCGCTCCTCGCTTGCCTCCGTTGACCTTGTGACATGCCCTTTATCGTTGTCGACCTTTCTCCGACCCCTCATGTGTGTGTCCGAAACTTCCCCGAACCCGAACCGGACTATCGTTACCGTTGGGTCCGGATCATCCCCTAACATCTATAAAACATCTCCGTTTTATTATTTGGGCTACCTAACCTATTTATTTATGACCGCCCGATTATAATCGGACGCCCCTAAACCCCCTCTGTTTTTGCCCTGCCTATTTAAACAACTACCCCATGCCTAATTTGACCCAACCCTAAAATCCAGGGGATTTGTCCCTGCCGCCGCCGCACTCACCTCTCTTCCTCGAGATCTTCCCCGATCCACTCACAGCCTTTCCACAGCCATCTCCCCTCAATCCACCAACCAGCGACAGAAACACCCGCAGGAGAGAGCCAGGGGCTCGATCCCCTGCTCATGCCCGAGCTTCTCCAACCTCTGCGTCGTCCCGCTCCTCTGCATCGACAGCCAGGCCCCGAGGCCACGCGCTCCTCCCCTCGCACAACACCTCGTCGTCTCTCCGCACGCACGCCTCCCTCCGGCCGTCAACCGCGTGGAGCTCGCCAGTGCAGCCTCCCGCCAGGTCGTCCCGCTGCCTGCCATGTCTCTCCTTACTCTTTTCTCTGCTTCCTCTGGATGCCCCTCACCTCCCCATTTCTTCCCCTGCAGGAACCCATGGCACCATCCCCCTGGAGCGGCGACCGCCGCCATCGGACGTCTTTGACGCCGTCCAAGGCCTTCCTCGCCCGGATCCGCCCAACTCTGGCCTCCCTCGCCTCTCCCGCGTCACCGGAGCCCCGGCGACCCCCTCCTGGACCTGCTGCTGCCGCCAAGTTCCGCTGCCTACATCGCCTGAAGCCATCGTGCCAAGCCTGCTTCCTCTCCAGCATCGCGCCCACCACTACAACCGCCGCGCCGTTGACTGCATCGGCCAGATCCGCCGCCGCGCCGTCCCGGAGTCCCGCAGCCGGCCGCCAGCGCCTTCTTCCTCTGATTCTGCTTCAAGCAGGAGGAGGACGACCCTGCCTCGAGCGCACGCCTGTGCCCGAGCGAGGACCGCATCGCCATTGACCGCGTCCCTGTTCGTGTGGAGCCAGCGCCATATCGCACCAAGCCCAGCCGCGCCAGGCCCAGCAGCCTCCTCCTCCACCGACTGGTTCGTGGCCCATGGTGAGCAGCCCCCCCAGCGCCCTCCTGTTTCTTTTTTTACGCTGTTGGGCCAGCAGTTTCGGCCCGCGTATGTTTTCTTTTCAGTCCAGCGATTTTACCTATTATCCGGAGACTGCAGTTTTATAGAAAAACCCTCAAACATCATGCATATAATAACTCATTAACCGTGCATCATATGTAAATAATTTATATATGTAAAATGCTCAAAAATTTGTGTAGTTTAATAATATTTCATTTTCGTCCATGTTTAAAATGTTTAAATTGCTGTTTGCACTAATTTGTATAAATGCCATTTTAAAATGATTTATTTCATAACTAAATAACCGTAGCTCGGTTTTAAATAAACTTTATATGTAAATGGGGTAGAAAATGCATAGATTAACTTGGTGCACTTTATTTTGCTGTTTAACAACATTAAAATTGTGTTTATGGCAGAACAGTACCAAATCTAAAATATGCATATGAGGATTTTCCGAAATTGTTGTTTGTTGTTCCGGCCTCATTTAAACTTGCCTAGATAGATAGTCTTACTATGCTTCACCTCTTGCCATGTTTAATAACATTTAATATTGTTGGGTACATAACCGAGAGAACTAAACAATTGATGTGGTGTTTCGTCAATATGCAACTCGTCGCATATTGAGCTCCACTTAATTTGTAGTATTGTTTGTTGCACTTTGCCATGCCATGCCACATTAAACCGGACATGCATCATACTTGATTATGCATCATGCCATGTGTAGGTGATGGTTGTTTACTATGTTGTTTGTTTCTTTCCGGGTTGCTTCTCTCGTTAGCTTCGGTTTCGTTCAGGAGTTGTGAGGATTCGTTCGACTACGTCCGTTTGTCTTCTTCATGGACTCGTTCTTCTTCCTTGCGGGATTTCAGGGAAGATGACCATATCCTCGAAATCACTTCTATCTTTGCTTGCTAGTTGTCCGTTCTATTGCTATGCCGTGTTACCTACCACTTGCTTATCAAGCCTCCCATATTGCCATGCCAAGCCTCTAACCCACCTTTCCCAGCAAACCCTTGTTTGGCTATGTTACCGCTTTTCCTCAGCCCCTCTTATAGCGTTGCTAGTTGTAGGTGAAGATGAAGTTTGTTCCATGCTGGAACATGGACATGTTGGGATATCACAATATCTCTTATTTAATTAATGCATCTATATACTTGGTAAAGGGTGGAAGGCTCGGCCTTATGCCTGGTGTTTTTGTTCCACTCTTGCCGCCCTAGTTTCCGTCATACCGGTGTTATGTTCCTTGATTTTGCGTTCCTTACGCGGTTGGGTGATTTATGGGACCCCCTTGACAGTTCGCTTTGAATAAAACTCCTCCAGCAAGGCCCAACCTTGGTTTTAACATTTGCCACCTAAGCCTTTTTCCCTTGGGTTCTGCAGACTCAAGGGTCATCTTTATTTTAACCCCCCGGGCCAGTGTTCCTCTGAGTGCTGGTCCAAACCGAGCGATGTCCGGCGCCCCCTGGGCAACGAGGGTCTATGCCAACCCGACGTCTTGCTCATTCGGTGTGCCCTGAGAACAAGATATGTGCAGCTCCTATCGAGATTTGTCGGCACATCGGGTGGCTTTGCTGGTCTTGTTTTACCATTGTCGAAATGTCTTGTAAACCGGGATTCCGAGACTGATCGGGTCTTCCCGGGAGAAGGAATATCCTTCGTTGACCGTGAGAGCTTATAATGGGCTAAGTTGGGACACCCCTGCAGGGTATTATGTTTCGGAAGCCGTGCCCGCGGTTTTGTGGCAGATAGGAATTTGTTAATATCCGGTTGTAGAGAACTTGACACTTGACTTAATTAAAATGCATCAATCGCGTGTGTAGCCGTGATGGTCTCTTTTCGGCGGAGTCCGGGAAGTGAACACGGTTTTTGGGTTATGTTTGACGTAAGTAGGAGTTCAGGATCACTTCTTGATCATTACTAGTTGACGACCGTTCCGTTGCTCCTCTTCTCGCTCTTATTTGCGTATGTTAGCCACCATATATGCTTAGTGCTTGCTGCAGCTCCACCTCACTACCTTCTCCTACCCATAAACTTAAATAGTCTTGATCTCGCGGGTGTGAGATTGCTGAGTCCTCGTGACTCACAGATACTTCCAAAACAGTTGCAGGTATCGACGATACCAGTGCAGGTGATGCAACCGAGCGCAAGTGGGAGTTCGACGAGGACCTTGGTCGTTACTATGTTTCTTTTCCTGTTGATCAGTAGTGGAGCCCAGTTGGGACGATCGGGGATCCAGCATTTGGGGTTGTCTTCTTTTATTTTGGTTCCGTAGTCGGACCTATGTGTGTACTCTGATTGATGTATGATTTATTTATGTATTATGTGAAGAGGCGGTTGTAAGCCAACTCTTTATCCCATTCTTGTTCATTACATGGGATTGTGTGAAGATGACCCTTCTTGCGACAAAACCACAATGCGGTTATGCCTCTAAGTCATGCCTCGACACGTGGGAGATATAGACGCATCGTGGGTGTTACAGTTTTGGCCTGTCCTTTGCCTCAAAGGGACTGGGCTACCTTGCTGCATATTTGTTACTACTATCGTTACTTGCTCGTTATAAATTATCTTGCTATCAAACTACTCTGCTACTCACAATTTCAGCACTTGCAGACATTACTTTACTCTTCGTTGGGTTTGACACTCTTACTTATCGAAAAGAGCTACAATTGATCCCCTATACTTGTGGGTCATCAAGGCTATTTTCTAGCACGGTTTCCGGGGAGTGAAGCACCTTTGGTAAGTGGAATTTGGTAAGGAAACACTTATATAGTGCGCTGAAATTTATTGTCACTTGTTACTATGGAAAACAATCCCTTGAGGGTTTGTTCGGGGTATCTTCTCCTCGTCCGGAACCACAATTAGCTACCCCTCAACCTACTGCACCTACTAAAAATATTCAATATGAAATTCCTTCGGGTATGATAGAATAACTGCTAGCTAATCCTTATGCAGGAGATGGAACCGAACATCCTGATATGCACTTGATATATGTAGAACAAATTTGTGGAATGTTCAAGCTTGCAGGTTTACCCGGAGATGAGGTGACGAAAAAGGTTTTCCCTTTATCTTTGAAGGGAAAATCATTAGCATGGTACAGGCTATGCGATGATATTGGATCCTTGAATTGGAATCGTTAGAAATTGGATTTCCACCAAAAAATTTATCCTATGCGTCTAGTTCATCGTGATCGGAATTATATATATAATTTTTGGCCACATGAAGGAGAAAGTATCGGTCTAGCTTGGGGGAGGCTTAAGTCAATGTTATATTCATGCCCCAATCACGAGCTCTCGAGAAATTATTATCCAGAACTTTTATGCTCGGCTTTCTCGCAATGATCAAACCATGCTTGATACTTCTTGTGCTGGTTCCTTTATGAAGAAAACTATTGAATTCTGGTGGGATCTTTTGGAAAGAATTAAACACAACTCTGAAGATTGGGAACTCGATGAAGGTAAAGAGTCAGGTATTAAACTTAAGTGTGATTGTGTTAAATCTTTTATGAATACCAATGCCTTTCAAAAGTTTAGCCCTAAATATGGACTTGACTCTGAGATAGTAGCCTCCTTTTGTGAATCATTTGATACTCATGTTGAACTCCCTAAAGAGAAGTGGTTTAAATATCACCCACCTATTAAAGAAGATACTAAAGAACCGGTACCGGTTAAAGAAGAAACTATACTTTATAATGTTGATCCAGTTGTTCCTTCTGCTTACAATGAGAAACCACCTTTTCCTGTTAGGGTAAAGGAACATGCTAAAGCTTCAACTGTGGTTAACAAAAGCTATATTAGAACACCTAAACCTGATGAACAAATTAAAGTAGAACCTAGCATTGCTATGGTTAAAGATCTCTTAGAAGAAGGTATGGATGGGCATGTTATTTACTTTTGTGATGCTGCTGCTAGAATTGCTAAACCTGATAAAAGGGATAAACATAGACCTGTTGTTGGCATGACTGTCATCTCAGTTAAAATAGGAGATCACTGTTATCATGGTTTATGTGACATGGGTGCTAGTGTGAGTTCTATTCCTTACACTTTATATCAAGAAATTATGAAAGACATAGCACCTGCTGAGTTAGAAGAAATAGATGTTACTATTAAACTTGCTAATAGAGACACTATATCACCTTTTGGGATTGTTAGAGATGTTGAAGTCTTGTGTGGGAAAATAAAATATCCTACTGATTTTCTTGTTCTTGGTTCCCCACAAGATGACTTCTGTCCCATTATCTTTGGTAGACCTTTCTTGAATACAGTTAATGCTAAGATAGATTGTAAGAAACAAACCGTGGGTGTTAGTTTTGGTGATGAGTCTCATGAATTTAATTTTTCCAAGTTTAGTAGAAATCTTCATGAAAAAGAATTGCCTAGGAAGGATGAATTAATTGGTCTTGCTTCTATTGTTGTGCCATCTATTGATACTTTAGAACAATATTTGCTAGACCATGAAAATGATTTACATCTGCATGAAAGAAATGAAATAGATAAGATTTTCTTTGAACAACGTCCTCTAATTAAACACAATTTTCCTATTGAAACTCTTGGAGGTCCTCCTCCACCTAAAGGTGACACTGTGTTTGAATTAAAACAACTGCGAGACACTTTGAAATATGCTTATCTTGATGAAAAGAAGATATATCATGTTATTATGAGTGCTAACCTTTTAGAACATGAAGAAGAAAGATTATTGAAAGTTCTAAGGAAGCACCGGGCTGCTATTGGTTATACTCTTGATGATTTAAAGGGCATTAGTCCCACTCTATGTCAGCACAAAATTAATATGGAACCTGATGCTAAACCCGTTGTAGATCACCAACGTCGGTTAAATCCTAAGATGAAAGAGGTGGTAAAAACGGAAATATTAAAACTTCTGGAAACAGGTATAATCTATCCTATAGCTGATAGTAGATGGGTAAGTCCTGTTCATTGTGTCCCTAAGAAAGGAGGTATAACTATTGTTCCTAATGATAACAATGAACGTATTCCACAAAGAATTGTTACAGGCTATAGAATGGTAATTGATTTTAGAAAACTAAATAAAGAAACTAGAAAAGATCATTACCCATTTTCCTTTTATTGATCAAATGCTTGAAAGATTGTCTAAGCACACACACTTTTGCTTCCTTGATGGATATTCGGGCTTTTCACAAATACCTGTTTCTCAACCTGATCAAGAAAAGACCACTTCTACTTGTCCTTTTGGAACTTATGCTTATAGACGTATGCCTTTTGATTTATGTAATGCACCTGCTACCTTTCAAAGATGTATGACTGCTATATTCTCTGACTTTTGTGAAAAGATTGTTGAGGTTTTCATGGATGACTTTTCTGTTTATGGGAAGTCTTTTGATGATTGTTTAAGCAATCTTGATCGAGTTTTGCAGAGATGTGAACAAACAAATCTTGTCTTGAATTGGGAGAAGTGCCACTTTATGGTGAATGAAGGCATTGTCTTGGGTCATAAAATTTCTGAAAGAGTTATCGAAGTGGACAAAGCTAAGGTTGATGCCATTGAGAAAATGCCATGTCCTAAAGATATAAAAAGTATTCGTAGTTTCCTAGGTCATGCTGGTTTTTATAGGAGATTTATCAAAGACTTTTTGCTAAAATTTCTAGGCCTCTTACTAATCTTTTGCAAAAGTATATTACTTTTGTGTTTGATGATGATTGTTTAGAAGCCTTTGAAACACTCAAGAAAGCCTTAATTTTTGCACCTATTGTTCAACCACCTGATTGGAACCTGCCTTTTGAAATTATGTGTGATGCTAGTGATTATGCTGCTGGTGTTGTTCTAGGACAAAGAATGAATGTTATTCATTATGCTAGTAAAACTCTAGACAGTGCTCAAAGAAATTTATGCTACTACTGAAAAAGAATTCTTAGCAGTGGTGTTTGTTGCTTGTGATAAATTTAGACCTTATATTGTTGATTACAAAGTAACTGTTCACACAGACCATGCTGCTATTAAATATATTATGGAAAAGAAAGATGCTAAACCTAGACTTATTCGTTGGGTTCTCTTGTCTATTCTTGAAAATGTGCTTGATGACCCACTATCTATTGATGATAGTTTTCCTGATGAGCAGTTAGCTGCAATAAATGTTGCTAATAGTACTCCTTGGTATGCTGACTATGCTGATTACATTGTTGCTAAATATCTACCACCTAGCTTTACATACCAACAAAAGAAAAAAATTCTTCTATGATTTAAGACATTACTTTTGGGATGACCCACATCTTTATAAAGAAGGAGTAGATGGTATTATTAGACGTTGTGTACCTAAGCATGAACATGGACAAATCCTACGGAAATGTCACTCCGAAGCTTATGGAGGACATCATGCGGGAGATAGAACTGCTCATAAGGTACTGCAGTCTGGATTTTATTGGCCTACTCTCTTCAAGGATGCCCGTAAGTACGTCTCATCTTGTGACGAATGTCAAAGAATAGGTAATATCGGTAAGCGTCAAGAAATGCCTATGAATTATTCACTTGCTATTGAACCATTTGATGTTTGGGGATTTGATTACCTGGGACCTTTTCCTTCCTCTAATGGGTATACACATATTTTGCTTGCTGTTGATTATGTTACTAAATGGGTAGAAGCTATTCAATGAGTAGTGTTGATCACAACACCTCTATTAAAATGCTTAAGGAAGTTATTTTCCCAAGGTTTGGAGTCCCTAGATATTTAATGACTGATGGTGGTTCACACTTTATTCATGGTGCTTTCCGTAAAATGCTTGCCAAGTATGATGTTAACCATAGAATTGCATCACCCTATCATCCTCAGTCTAGTGGTCAAGTTGAACATAGCAATAGAGAAATAAAATTAATTTTGCAAAAGACTGTCAATAGGTCCAGGAAGAATTGGTCTAAGAAATTAGATGATGCACTTTGGGCTTATAGAACAACATATAAGAATCCTATGGGTATGTCTCCTTATAAAATGGTTTATGGAAAAGCTTGTCATTTGCCTCTTGAGTTAGAACATAAAGCATATTGGGTAGTCAAAGACCTCAACTATGATTTCAAACTTGCGGGTGAAAAGCGGTTATTTGATATTAGCTCATTAGATGAATGGAGAACCCAAGCTTATGAAAATGCAAAATTATTCAAAGAGAAAGTTAAAAGATGGCATGACAAAAGAATCCAAAAGCGTGAGTTTAAAGTCGGAGAATATGTTATTTTGTACAACTCTCATTTTAGATTCTTTGTAGGAAAGCTCCTCTCAAAATGGGAAGGCCCATATGTCATCGAGGAGGTTTACCGGTCTGGAGCCATCAAAATAAACAATTCTGAAGGTACTAACCCGAAGGTTGTCAATGGGCAACGAATAAAGCACTATATCTCAGGTACGCCTATTAATGTTGAAAGTAATATTATCCAAACTTTGAGACCGGAAGAACACATAAAAGAGTCCTTCCGGAACACTCCAGAATTGTGAAAATAAGGAGGTACGTGGTACGGTAAGTAAAAGGACTTCGAAAAATTCGCAAAAATATTATTTTATCATTTTTGGATTATTTTAGAATTTTGGAAATAAAGAAACTCCCACGAAGCGTCCCCTGGTGGGCACAAGACACCAGGGCGCGCCAGGCTTGCCTCACGCGCCCAGGTGGGTTGTGCCCACCTGGGACACCTTCCGTACTCCGTTTTTCTTCCGTATGCTTGTCCTCCAAGATAATATGTATATATATATATACTTCCCGAACCTGTTGATGACCATATCGCGAAGAAATCCTCTGTTCTCTTTTCTTGCTGTTTTCGGTCAGATTTATCAAGCCAGGCATCATGTCTTCCTCCTCCTCCAACAACATGGAAGAAGATGCTTGGTTGATGAAGATCGAGACGAAGAGGGAGGAACCTAAGGACGTTGTCAAGAGAAACAAGGGCAAGGGATCTAACGTAGATCCATCCCCGGTGGCAGCACAAGCACTGCTGGCCGAGAAGGAGGAAGAAGATATCCTTAAACCCTACCTTGCTCACATTACTCCTGCCGAGATTGAAGCTTTTTGCGTCATTGAAATAATTCTCATACGAAATAAGTATCTCACCCGCGAAAATATTCTGCATCAAGAACATATCATCCATCTCTGGAGTGTCATCCGTCGGTTGGAGAATCTCTTGATCCTTAAGGATTCGATCGCTGCTTCACCACCACCATCTTCTTCACCACCAAAGGAGAATTGAGTATCGGGTATGGGCACTCCCCTTGGCTTCCGCCAAGCTTGGGGGAGGTGCACCGGTATCGTATCATCCCACTTTCTTTCTGCTTTTACTTATCTTAGTTCGATCCTTTTGCTTTAGATGAAATAAACTTTGGTTCGATCCTTTCTTCTTTAAGAGTTTTCTTAGTGATCTATCATTGTAATAGTGTGCAAGTTATATAATAAAGTTTATTTTGAGTTTTTTCTTTTTTTAATTTCATGTTGCAAATAAAGAAAAGAAAAAGAGAAAGGAAATAAATAAAAAGAAAGGAAATAAATCAATAAGATTGTATACTAATCCTATGGTAGGTGATGGCACCACATAAGGAAAGGTATTGTGACGCCCCCGATTTGACCGTACACTAATCATGCACGCAAATGTGTACGATCAAGATCAGGGACTCACGGGAAGATATCACAACACAACTCTAAAACATAAATAAGTCATACAAGCATCATAATACAAGCCAGGGGCCTCGAGGGCTCGAATACAAGTGCTCGATCACAGACGAGTCAGCGGAAGCAACAATATCTGAGTACAGACATAAGTTAAACAAGTTTGCCTTAAGAAGGCTAGCACAAACTGGGATACAGATCGAACGAGGCGCAGGCCTCCTGCCTGGGATCCTCCTAACTACTCCTGGTCGTCGTCAGCGGCCTGCACGTAGTAGTAGGCACCTCCAGTGTCGTAGGTGTCGTCGTCAACGATGGCGTCTGGCTCTTGGACTCCAACATCTGGTTGTGACAACCAGATAGAAAGGAAAGGGGGAAAAGAGGGAGAGAAGCAACCGTGAGTACTCATCCAAAGTACTCGCAAGCAAGGAGCTACACTACATATGCATGGGTATATGTGTAAAGGGGCATATCAGTGGACTGAACTGCAGAATGCCAGAATTAAAAGGGGGATAGCTAGTCCTGTCGAGGACTACGCTTCTGGTCATCTCCATCTTGCAGCATGTAGAAGAGAGTAGATTGAAGTCCTCCAAGTAGCATCGCATAGCATAATCCTACCTGGCGATCCCCTCCTCGTCGCCCTGTTAGAGAGCGATCACCGGGTTGTATCTGGCACTTGGAAGGGTGTATTTTATTCAGTATCCAGTTCTAGTTGTCATAAGGTCAAGGTACAACTCCGGGTCGTCCTTTTACCGAGGGACACGGCTATTCGAATAGATAAACTTCCCTGCAGGGGTGCACCACATAACCCAACACGCTCGATCCCATTTGGCCGGACACACTTTTCTGGGTCATGCCCGGCCTCGTAAGATCAACACGTCGCAGCCCCACCTAGGCTCAACAGAGAGGTCAGCACGCCGGTCTAAACCTATGCGCGCAGGGGTCTGGGCCCATCGCCCTATGCACACCTGCACGTTGCGTACGCGGCCGGAAGCAGACCTAGCCCCCTTAATACAAGCGCGAGCTTACGGTCCAATGCGGCGCGCGCCACTCAGTTGCTGACGTCAAAAGAGCTTCGGCTGATACCACGACGTCGGGATACCCATAACTACTCCCACGTAGATGGTTAGTGCGTATAGACCAAATGGCCAGACTCAGATCAAATACCAAGATCTCGTTAAGCGTGTTAAGTAACCACGAACGCCGACCAGGGCCAGGCCCACCTCTCACCTACGCGGTCTCAACCTGCCCTGTCGCTCCGCCACAAAGATCCACTCGCGGGTACTCCTACGAGCCGACCCGACTTTAGTCATCACATGTGTCATGTATATAGTATATAAGTATATACCCGTGATCACCGCCCAGGTGATCACGGCCCGATAGTATAGCACAGCAGACGGACAAGAATGTAGGGCCACTGATGGAAAACTAGCATCCTATACTAAGCATGTAGGATTGCAGGTAAAGGTAACAACAGTAGTAGCAAGGATAGGCTATGCATCAGGATAGGATATCGGAAAGTAGTAACATGCTACACTACTCTAATGCAAGCAGTATAGGGAAGAATAGGCGATATCTGGTGATCAAGGGGGGGCCTGCCTGGTTGCTCTGGCAAGTAGGAGGGGCCGTCAACTCCGTAGTCGAACTGGGCAGCAGCAGTGTCGGTCTCGTAGTCTACCGGAGAGAAGAGGGGGAAGAAACAGTAAATACAATGCAAACATAAACATGACGATGCGTGACATGACACTGAGCAGTGCTAGGTGTGTCCTAACGCGACAATAGGTGGTACCGGCGAAGGGGGGGAACATCCGGGAAGTATTCCCGATGTTTCGCGTTTTCGGACAGACGGACCGGAGGGGGAAAGTTGCTAGTTCGATAGGTTAGGGAGGTGTGGTGGACGAACGGACTGCGTATTCGGATTCGTCTCGTCGTTCTGAGCAACTTTCATGTAGAACACATTTTCATCCGAGTTACGGTTTAAAAGATATGAATTTTCAAAGATTATTTGAATTAAGCAAAAATGAATTATGACGTCAGCATGAGGTAATGCTGACGTCAGCAGGTCTACAGGTCGGCTGACCAGTCAAACCAGACAGGTGGGTCTAGTGGGACCCACATGTCATTGACAGGGCACTAACAGAGTTTTATAATTAACTTAAACAAGGTTATTAGCAGGTAGGCCCCACCAGTCAGTGCCTATTTAGATTAATTAATTAGTTTTATTTATAAAAACAATTTTTTTGTTAATTATGCGGCGGGGCCCGCATGTCAGTGCCTGGGGCCTGCCCAGTCAGCAGTTGACTGGGGTCAACCCAGTCAACTGGGCCACCAGGACCCACTAGCAGCGACCCAGGGGGTGGCCCCAGGTGTGCCAGCTCAGCGCGGCCGGCGGCTCAATGCCGGCGACGCCAAACGCGGCGGCGCGGCTCGGATCTCGCCGGATTTCGCCTACAGGGCTCGGGGAGGAGCGGGGCTAGTCTCATTCGAACGAGCTCGCAGCGCCGCATCCAGTGGTGGCCGTAACTTCGCCAGACTTGGCCGGAATCGGCGCCGGCGAGCGGCGGAGGTGGCGGCGTGCACGGGTGCTCGACGAAAACGGAGCTACGGCGTGCTATCGAGCAAACGGAGGGGCTGGGGAGTATCTACGCGCTGTGGGGAGTGCAACGGGCTTGAGCCCGTGACCAAAAGGTCACCAGAGCCTTGCCGGTGGCGAGCTCCGCGGCGACGCGTTCAGACGCAAGCAGAGCGGCGGCTACGAGAGCTCAAGAGGCCAGGAGAGCGAGGGGAGAGGATGAGGGGCTCACCGCGCGGCGCAAGAAAGGCCCGTGGGAGGCTTAGTAGCAGCAGCAGTCGCCGGAGTCGAAGAAGACGGCGGCGACCCGAGGAAGAAGGCGACGGCGTTGGGGGTGATGTAGGGGGTCCCGGCTCGAACAGGTGGTCGGGGAGGACGGGCTCGACGCGGCGGAGCTCGTGGACACGTCGAGGTCGCGAGGAAAGCACGGTGGTCGCGTGAACGACGGAGAACGGCGGCGACCGCGTCGGTCTCCTCTCCAGAACGAAGGAGAGGGTGAGGGGAGAGGTGGATCTGGGGGAGGGGAGGCGCAGAGGCGAGCGAGAGGGGCAAGTGGGAGGGATGGGCGGAGGCCGAGGCGTCGGGGCGGCCTTATCCTCCCCCGTCGCCGGCGAGGGGGTGCGGCGGGGACATGCCCCTGTTCCGACCCCGGTCGGGGGAACAGGGAAGGGGAGGGCACGGTCGAGCGAGGTGGGCTAGGCCGGCTGGGCCTGGGGTCGGCCCAGTTGGGCCAGGGTCCAGTGGGGGAAGGGGGTGTTCCTTTTCTTGTTTGTTTTCTTTTTCTTTTTGTTCTGTTTTCTCTTTATTTATTTATTTATTTTCTTTTCTGTTTTAATTCATTTAAAAGCATTTAGGCATTTTATAAAAATGTGATTACTTCACCATAATTACCGATGCAATAATTGACATGGCTCGAACATTTTTATTATAATATTTGAAAACTTTTGTCGTTTGACTTATTTAGGATTTAAATTTGAAACGGTTTTGAATTAACCCGAGATTAATTACAGTGAGAGAGGTGACGTGCCATCATTAACGTGAGATTACTGTAGCATGATTATCCGGGCGTTCAAATCTCCTCCACTACAAGAAATCTCGTCCCGAGATTTAGGAGTTAGAAGGAAACAGTGCGGGGTATTCTTCGCATAGACGATCCTCTCGTTCCCAAGTGGCCTCATCTTCAGAATGGTGCGACCACTGGACTTTGAGAAACTTGATCGCTTTCTGACGTGTGCGGCGTTCAGCTTGGTCGAGAATGCGTACCGGATGCTCCTTATAGGAGAGGTCTTGCTGCAATTCGAGCACTTCATGATCCACAGCTCGGATTGGGTCCTTGAAGCAACGGCGGAGCTGTGACACATGGAACACATCGTGAACCTGAGAAAGGTTCAGCGGTAGCTCCAGTTGGTATGCCACCTTTCCACGCCTTTCGAGAATAATGAATGGGCCAATATAGCGAGGAGCTAGTTTGCCCTTGATCCCGAAGCGGTGAGCACCCTTCATAGGTGTGACTCGAAGATAAGCCTTTTCGCTGGGTTGATAGACCATGTCTTTATGATGACGGTCATACTGACTCTTCTGACGTGACTGAGCAGTCTTGAGATTCTCACGGATAATGCGGACTTGTTCTTCGGCATCTTGGATAATATCCGGACAGTGGACGTTCCCCAGTTTCTGACCAGTTCAGAGGGGTTCGGCACTTTCGTCCATATAACACTTTGAAGGGGGCCATCTTCAGACTAGCTTGATAGCTATTATTATAAGAGAACTCAGCATACGGGAGAGATTCCTCCCATTTCTTGCCGAAGGAAATAACACAAGCTCGAAGCATATCTTCGAGAACTTGGTTTACGTGTTCAACTTGCCCTTGCGACTAAGGATGAAACGCAGTACCGAATGACAGATGAGTTCCCATGGCTTCTTGGAAACTTGCCCAGAATCTTGAAGTGAATAAGCTGCCACGGTCTGAGCTGATAACCAACGGAATACCGTGGAGTGAAACAATCCTGGACATATAGAGCGTTGCCAACTGGCTAGCAGTGATTGTTTCTTTGACTGCCAGAAAATGTGCAACTTTGGAAAGTCGGTCAATGACGACAAGAATAGCATCATTACCTTTCTGTGATTTGGGAAATCCAGTGACGAAGTCCATCTCAACATGGTCCCATTTCCATTCAGGAATAGAGATAGGTTGCAGAGTTCCAGCAGGCCTTTGATGTTCTGCTTTGATACGACGGCAAACGTCACACTCAGCAACATAACGAGCAATGTCTTGCTTCATATTAGACCACCAGAATCTCTGACGGATGTCTTGGTACATCTTTGTACTACCAGGATGGATACATAGAGGCGTATCATGAGCTTCTTTCATAACTTCCTGTGTCATATCCAGGTTTTTCTCTGCACATGGCACCACTAGGCGCCCCTTGAAGTATAAGGTGCCATCTTCAGCAATGGTGAAGAATGAGGGCTTTCCTTCTGCGAGGTAGCGCTTAATCTTGTGGGCTTCAGAGTCATACTTCTGTAGCCTTTTGATGCTGTCCTCGAAATCTGGTTTAGCAACTAGGGTATTGAGGGAACCCTGGGTAACAACGTGGAGGTTCACCTTGCCAAACTCCTTAGGAGGGGGAGCGAGTGCACCCGGAGGAACAATATGGAGGTTCAGCTTCCTAAATTCTTCAACAAGCGAGGGCTGAACTTTGTGAACCTGGAGGTGGTTGCAGTAAGACTTGCGGCTCAAGGCATCAGCCATTACATTAGCCTTGCCTGGCGTATAGGAAATACCCAAGTAAAAGTCTGCAACAAGCTCCATCCATCTCTGCTGACGGAGGTTCAGGTCTGGCTGAGTAAACAGATACTTCAGACTTTGGTGGTCAGTGAAGATCTCGCAGCGATTACCAAGAAGGTAATGTCGCCACTGCTTCAGCGCATGAATGACAGCAACAAGTTCGAGGTCGTGAACTGGGTAGTTCTCTTCGTGAGGGCGCAAGTGCCGAGAGGCATAAGCAATCACTTTGCGGTCTTGCATTAGGACACAGCCTAATCCTTGACGGGAAGCGTCGCAGTAAATGACGAAGTCCTTCTTAGTATCCGGTGGAGCTAGAACTGGGGCAGAAGTCAACTTGTCTTTGAGTGCCTGGAAACTTTCCTGACATTTGTCTGTCCATTGGAACTTGACGCCCTTATGCAACAGGTTAGTCAGAGGTCTGGCGATCTTGGAGAAGTTCTCGACGAATCGACGGCAATAGCTGGCGAGACCGAGAAAACTTCTGACTTGCTTAACGTTCTTGGGAGGAGTCCAATCAAGAATAGCCTGAACTCGCTCGGGGTTGACGGCAATACCATCCTTAGAGATGACATGCCCAAGATAGGTTACTTCCGGTAGCCAGAATTCACATTTGGAGAACTTGGCATATAGTTGATGCTCTCGTAGCTTTTCCAGCACAAGTCGAAGATGTTCAGCATGTTCTTCTTCGTTCTTGGAAAATACTAGGATATCATCCAGATAAACCACGACGAACTTGTCGAGGTAATCCATGAATATATAGTTCATCAGACGAGAGAAGGTGGCTGGAGCATTGGTTAAACCGAAAGACATGACGGTGTACTCGTATGAACCATAGCGAGTCACGAAGGCGGTCTTTGGGATATCCTCTTCGCGAACACGGATCTGGTGGTAGCCCAACCTCAAGTCGAGCATAGAGAACACTGACGAACCCGCCAGTTGATCATACAGATCATTGATCCGAGGAAGAGGGTATTTATTCTGAATGGTAGCTTCGTTTATAGGACGGTAGTCTTGAACTAACCGGTTTGTCCCATCCTTCTTCTTGACAAAGAGAGAAGGTGCTCCCCAAGGAGAGAAACTTGGGCGAATGAATCCTTTGCGAAGAGATTTGTCGATTTCCTCCTTAAGCTCAAGGAGTTCATGCGGCGGCATTTTGTAGGGTCGCTTGGCTATAGGAGTGGTGCCTGGTTTCAAGTCGATGATGAATTCGACAGCTCTAGCAGGGGGAATCCCTGGAAGTTCTTCAGGGAAGACGTTGAGGAATTCACGCACGACGGGAATGTTTTCAATGCCCTCGAGTGGTGCAGCATTCAATGCATTCAATGCATAGAGCCTTGCCTCGGCATTTTGCACCAGATGGGCTTGGTAAGTAACTATCTCATCTGAAGGGTGTAGCAGATGGACGGTCTTAGTGGCGCAAACTATAGAAGCAGTATGCGCTTTCAACCAATCCATACCCAAAATGAGGTCGATGTTAGACGACTTCAGGATAATGGGAGAGGCATAGAATTCCAGCCCTTCGATTTCCACGGGGACATCGATGCCAACCAAGGAGGTTTGACACTGTCCCACGTGGGTTTTGACCAATACAGAGGTGTTCATCTCCTCACATTTAACGTCGTGCTTGTATGCAAAATCTTATGACATGAATGAACGCGATGCACCTGTATCAAATAAAACGGATGCTGGTACTGAATTTACGAGGAGTGTACCCATCACAGTAGCAGGCTGGTCTTGAGCTTCGTTGAGATCAACGTGGTTGGCATGAGCACGACCATAAGACTTAGCATTGTTGTTGCGGGGCTGGTTGTTACCACGGCCCGTTGCTGGAAGGGCAAGTTGATTCTGATTCTGATTGCAGTCCCTGGCACGGTGACCTGGTTGTCCACACTTGTAGCACAGACCATTATTGGGAGTGGGAACAGGAGCTTGGGATGGTGGAGCTGGAAGTCTTGACTGCCTAGATGGTGGTGGAGGCAGACGAGGTGCATCATAGGTCTGCCTTGGGGCAGATGCATTTGGACGGTACATGCTGTTCGGGATCCATATCTTACGCTTCTGTGAGGGCGAGCCCGAAGATGAGCCCGTGTCACGGTTGCGTCTGTGAGAGCTCTGGTATTCCTGCAGACCAGTTTCGACATTAATGGCCTTGTTCACCAAGGTGGCGAAATCAGCAAAGTCATGCACTAGAAGTGCGAGCTTGATGTCAGCTTGAAGGCCATCACGGAACTTCTCCTGTCTGCGTGCATCAGTTGCAATGTCCTCTTCAGCATAGCGAGACAAGTCCAGAAACTCCCGCTGATAAGCTTCAATAGTTTTGTTGCCTTGGGTGAGGTTGCGGAACTCACGCTTCTTCCGGTCCATGACTCCCTGAGGAATGAAGCGGGCACGGAAAGCTGCTTGGAAGTCTGGCCATGTGATGATTGTTCCAGCTGGCAGAGTACGCCTGTGGCTGTCCCACCATTGAGCTGCGGGTCCCTTCAAGAAGAAGGAAGCAAAGGTGACATAGCTGGCAGGGGCTACATCAGCAGACTCCATCTCATAGGTGATGTCACGGAGCCAGTCATCAGCATCCAGAGGCTGAGTTGAGCTGCGGTAGATGGTTGGGTTGAGGCGTATGAAATCTTGAAGAGTCACTTGGGCTGGCTGCTGGTTCATATTGGGGCGAGGAAACTGAGCCATCATATTTTCCATGAACTGGCGGTTCAGTTCAAACTGTTGGATCATACCAGCCATGTACTCAGGTGGTGGTGGGGCATCGCCATCACGACCACGACCACCTGGTCTAACCATCCTGCTAATATATAACAGGGGTAGTTCAGCATTGAGAAATTTGCAAAGACAAGAATCATTCATGATGAAACATGCATAATGAAAGGAGCACGATAGCTACTACATAGTAGTCGGCATAACTTACAAAAGGGGTCATGCATAGAGTTCAGTACATAGACTAAAACAACATAGGCGGCACACAGGCTCGCGGCGACTGCAACTAATACTAACTAAGCAAGACTACATCAGTCCCAAGAGGTACTGTGGAGGTAATCGTAGCCCGACAGCCGGTAGTGAGGCAACGGATAGCCCTCCACGTCAGCAGACTGGGGGCCGCGGATACTCAGGTGTAGAGCCCGACGCTCAGGTGGTAGAAGAGGACCAAGTGCAGGGGAGTAGCCTCCCACCTCTGGCCAACCGACACCGTGGGGCATCACGGTCCTGGCTGGGTAGATCGCAGTACGCGGTACCTGTCCAGATCGGACAAAGGGGTGCAACAGCGTCAGAGCACGGTAAAGGTGCTGACGGGTGGTGTACATCTCGTAGCGAAGAGCTCGGTTAGCTCGATCTAGCCCATCAGCATGCAGAACTAGGTTCTGATGGTAGAAGGGCTCTCGGGTGACAGTGGAGTAGGCAGCAGTATAGTATCCCTCCGCACCAACATCAGATGCGATAGCAATGTGCCTGAAAGGGGAGGTGTCCAACTCCCGATACTCTCCACGAAGACGTGTCAGAGCAGCATAGGCAGCATCGTGGACAGCCATATCGATGGTCACACCAACACCATGTGCGGTGTGCAGCACAGTAGTGGAGTCGTACCCCCGAGAGTAGAGGTGGACGATGGCACGGTACTGCTCCTGGTTAAAGTCCTGGTACTCCTCGTAGACGGTGTACTCAGGGTGCCAGCGATAACCCAGATAGGCCATCATCTCAGCTAGCACCGCAGGTGATCCCGAGGCACCAATGGCCGTCGTGTGGCGCACGACCTGCCTCGTGGGTTCCATCTAAAAGCAAAGACATTTCAAAGGAGTCAAATGACAGTGTGTGAATTGTTCAAAATACTATTCTAAGAAACAACTATGGCTTATCCAACTTTGGGGTGAATGCGGTCACGGGATCCTAGTGTTAGAGTTAGTAAATTTGTTTAACCCGAGTAGAATAGAGTTCAGAGTCCCAGAGTAAAGGTCGAGGAGTAAAAGATCCTAGTACCACCCAATGGCGACGTGGGCCCGTAAGACACACAGCCATGTTAGTAAAAGTTCTTGTAATGTCTAGACTCGACTTCGGCCAAGGAGTGTGGAAAGGGGGATTCCTACACGCAGTCGGCTCTGATACCAACTTGTGACGCCCCCGATTTGACCGTACACTAATCATGCACGCAAATGTGTACGATCAAGATCAGGGACTCACGGGAAGATATCACAACACAACTCTAAAACATAAATAAGTCATACAAGCATCATAATACAAGCCAGGGGCCTCGAGGGCTCGAATACAAGTGCTCGATCACAGACGAGTCAGCGGAAGCAACAATATCTGAGTACAGACATAAGTTAAACAAGTTTGCCTTAAGAAGGCTAGCACAAACTGGGATACAGATCGAACGAGGCGCAGGCCTCCTGCCTGGGATCCTCCTAACTACTCCTGGTCGTCGTCAGCGGCCTGCACGTAGTAGTAGGCACCTCCAGTGTCGTAGGTGTCGTCGTCAACGATGGCGTCTGGCTCGTGGACTCCAACATCTGGTTGTGACAACCAGATAGAAAGGAAAGGGGGAAAAGAGGGAGAGAAGCAATCGTGAGTACTCATCCAAAGTACTCGCAAGCAAGGAGCTACACTACATATGCATGGGTATATGTGTAAAGGGGCATATCAGTGGACTGAACTGCAGAATGCCAGAATTAAAAGGGGGATAGCTAGTCCTGTCGAGGACTACGCTTCTGGTCATCTCCATCTTGCAGCATGTAGAAGAAAGTAGATTGAAGTCCTCCAAGTAGCATCGCATAGCATAATCCTACCCGGCGATCCCCTCCTCGTCGCCCTGTTAGAGAGCGATCACCGGGTTGTATCTGGCACTTGGAAGGGTGTATTTTATTCAGTATCCAGTTCTAGTTGTCATAAGGTCAAG
Source organism: Triticum aestivum (assembly GCF_018294505.1). Lineage (NCBI taxonomy): Eukaryota > Viridiplantae > Streptophyta > Magnoliopsida > Poales > Poaceae > Triticum > Triticum aestivum. Next base: position 355,201,933 of record NC_057808.1, read on the forward strand.
GTACAACTCCGGGTCGTCCTTTTACCGAGGGACACGGCTATTCGAATAGATAAACTTCCCTGCAGGGGTGCACCACATAACCCAACACGCTCGATCCCATTTGGCCGGACACACTTTTCTGGGTCATGCCCGGCCTCGTAAGATCAACACGTCGCAGCCCCACCTAGGCTCAACAGAGAGGTCAGCACGCCGGTCTAAACCTATGCGCGCAGGGGTCTGGGCCCATCGCCCTATGCACACCTGCACGTTGCGTACGCGGCCGGAAGCAGACCTAGCCCCCTTAATACAAGCGCGAGCTTACGGTCCAATGCGGCGCGCGCCACTCAGTTGCTGACGTCAAAAGAGCTTCGGCTGATACCACGACGTCGGGATACCCATAACTACTCCCACGTAGATGGTTAGTGCGTATAGACCAAATGGCCAGACTCAGATCAAATACCAAGATCTCGTTAAGCGTGTTAAGTAACCACGAACGCCGACCAGGGCCAGGCCCACCTCTCACCTACGCGGTCTCAACCTGCCCTGTCGCTCCGCCACAAAGATCCACTCGCGGGTACTCCTACGAGCCGACCCGACTTTAGTCATCACATGTGTCATGTATATAGTATATAAGTATATACCCGTGATCACCGCCCAGGTGATCACGGCCCGATAGTATAGCACAGCAGACGGACAAGAATGTAGGGCCACTGATGGAAAACTAGCATCCTATACTAAGCATGTAGGATTGCAGGTAAAGGTAACAACAGTAGTAGCAAGGATAGGCTATGCATCAGGATAGGATATCGGAAAGTAGTAACATGCTACACTACTCTAATGCAAGCAGTATAGGGAAGAATAGGCGATATCTGGTGATCAAGGGGGGGCCTGCCTGGTTGCTCTGGCAAGTAGGAGGGGCCGTCAACTCCGTAGTCGAACTGGGCAGCAGCAGTGTCGGTCTCGTAGTCTACCGGAGAGAAGAGGGGGAAGAAACAGTAAATATAATGCAAACATAAACATGACGATGCGTGACATGACACTGAGCAGTGCTAGGTGTGTCCTAACGCGACAGTAGGTGGTACCGGCGAAGGGGGGGAACATCCGGGAAGTATTCCCGATGTTTCGCGTTTTCGGACAGACGGACCGGAGGGGGAAAGTTGCTAGTTCGATAGGTTAGGGAGGTGTGGTGGACGAACGGACTGCGTATTTGGATTCGTCTCGTCGTTCTGAGCAACTTTCATGTAGAAAACATTTTCATCCGAGTTACGGTTTAAAAGATATGAATTTTCAAAGATTATTTGAATTTCTGGAATTATTTGAATTAAGCAAAAATGAATTATGACGTCAGCATGAGGTAATGCTGACGTCAGCAGGTCAACAGGTCGGCTGACCAGTCAAACCAGACAGGTGGGACCCACATGTCATTGACAGGGCACTAATAGAGTTTTATAATTAACTTAAACAAGGTTATTAGCAGGTAGGCCCCACCTGTCAGTGCCTATTTAGATTAATTATTTAGTTTTATTTATAAAAACAATTTTTTTGTTAATTATGCGGCGGGGCCCGCATGTCAGTGCCTGGGGCCTGCCCAGTCAGCAGTTGACTAGGGTCAACCCAGTCAACTGGGCCACCAGGACCCACTAGCAGCGACCCAGGGGGTGGCCCCAGGTGTGCCAGCTCAGCGCGGCCGGCGGCTCAACGCCGGCGACGCCAAACGCCGCGGCGCGGCTCGGATCTCGCCGGATTTCGCCTACAGGGCTTGGGGAGGAGCGGGGCTAGTCTCATTCGAACGAGCTCGCAGCGCCGCATCCAGTGGTGGCCGTAACTTCGCCGGACTTGGCCGGAATCGGCGCCGGCGAGCGGCGGAGGTGGCGGCGTGCACGGGTGCTCGACGAAAACGGAGCTACGGCGTGCTATCGAGCAAACGGAGGGGCTGGGGTGTATCTACGCGCTGTGGGGAATGCAACGGGCTTGAGCCCGTGACCAAAAGGTCAACGGAGCCTTGCCGGCGGCGAGCTCCGCGGCGACGCGTTCAGACGCAAGCAGAGCGGCGGCTACGAGAGCTCAAGAGGCCAGGAGAGCGAGGGGAGAGGATGAGGGGCTCACCGCGCGGCGCAAGAAATGCCCGTGGGAGGCTTAGTAGCAGCAGCAGTCGCCGGAGTCGAAGAAGACGGCGGCGACCCGAGGAAGAAGGCGACGGCGTTGGGGGTGATGTAGGGGGTTCCGGCTCGAGCAGGTGGTCGGGGAGGACGGGCTCGACGCGGCGGAGCTCGTGGACATGTCGAGGTCGCGAGGAAAGCACGGTGGTCGCGTGAACGACGGAGAACGGCGGCGACCGCGTCGGTCTCCTCTCCAGAACGAAGGAGAGGGTGAGGGGAGAGGTGGATCTGGGGGAGGGGAGGCGCAGAGGCGAGCGAGAGGGGCAAGTTGGAGGGATGGGCGGAGGCCGAGGCGTCGGGGCGGCCTTATCCTCCCTCGTCGCCGGCGAGGGGGTGCGGCGGGGACCTGCCCCTGTTCCGCCCCCGGTCGGGGGAACAGGGAAGGGGAGGGCACGGTCGAGCGAGGTGGGCCAGGCCGGCTGGGCCTGGGGTCGGCCCAGTTGGGCCAGGGTCCAGTGGGGGAAGGGGGGGTTCCTTTTCTTGTTTGTTTTCTTTTTCTTTTTGTTCTGTTTTCTCTTTATTTATTTATTTTCTTTTCTGTTTAGTTCATTTAAAAGCATTTAGGCATTTTATAAAAATGTGATTACTTCACCATAATTACCGATGCAATAATTGACATGGCCCGAACATTTTTATTATAATATTTGAAAACTTTTGTCGTTTGACTTATTTAGGATTTAAATTTGAAACGGTTTTGAATTAACCCGAGATTAAGTAGGAAATTTTATTAGAGATTGACAAACATAGCATTAGTAAATAATGCAACTCATGAAAGAATTAATAAGGGAAGAGAAGATTCACATATAAATATACTATCCTAGAAATCTTTTGTGATTGTGAGCCCTCATCAAAATATTATATGCCAAAATTGTTGACGTCAGACAAGGAAGACAACTTAATGGTTTATGTTTGTTTATATTCACATAGAAGTCATATTGTCATAGATCCTTTAACATGTGGTTCTTGCCCCTATCTTTGCTAGCCAAAAATTCCGCACTAAGTAGAGATACTGCTTGTGCATCCAAAAACCCTTAAACCCAAATCTTTTTCAAGTGTCCACCATACCTACCTAGGGATTGAGCAAGACCCCTCAAGTAAGTTGTCATCGATGCAAAAAGGCAATAAAAATTGCTTCTAAATGTGTGATATCATTTAGTGTAAGAGAAAATTGAGCGTTGTACGAACTTGGATGGCAAAGAATAAAAGCGACAGACTGCAAAATAAAGGTTGTCATCTTAAGGGGCAATACAACGTGTCGTTCTCTTGCACTAGGGATTGAGCATGCAAACAAATAAGCGCATGACAACCTCTCCTTCCCTCTGTGAAGGGCCTATCTTTTACTTTCATGTATTTACTTTTATGCAAAGAGTCAAAGTTTTCCTTCTATTCCTTTTTATTTTTCTCCTTTGGCAAGCATCATGTGGTGAGGAAAGATCTAGGCACATATGTCCAGTTGAATATAGATGGCATGAGTTATTATTGTTGACATCACCCTTGAGGTGAGTATGTTGGGAGGCGAAATTATAAGCCCCTATCTTTCTGTGTGTCCGGTTGAAACGTTTTGATCATGGATACGCGGTGAGTGTTAGCAATCATAGAAGACTATATGATGATTGAGTATGTGGACTTGCCTAAAGGCTCCGACATGTGACTCTTCCTAAAAAGATGATGAATTGTAGTTGCAAGGTTGACTGAGAACATAGTTTGTTGGTTTCTAATAGAGTTTTTTCTTTATACTTTGATTGTGTGATGAACTGTTACTTACCCATAGGAAGTGTATGATAAAAGTTCTGTGATAAAAGTCTTATGTTTAATTTTGTTGCTGTTATAATAATCAACATGATGCTTCTATGTCCGTATTTTGTTTTTATCGACACCTCTCTCTCAAAGCATGTGTACATGTTTTTCGATTTTGGTTTTTGCTTGAGGACAAGCGAGGTCTAAGCTTGGGGGAGTTGATACGTCCATTTTGCATTATGTTTTCTTACTGTTATTTATAATGTTTTTATCCATAATAATGCTTTTTGGAGTAATTCTAATGCCTTTTCTCTCATAATTTGCAAGGTACACACCAAGAGGGAGAATTCCGGCAGCTGGAAAACTGGACCTCAAAAAGGTACGCCAGGCTACCTATTCTGCACAACTCCAAACAAGCTGAAACTTCACGGAGATTTTTTATGGAATATTTAAGAATTATTGGAGGAAATAACTACCAAAGGAGCCCCATCAGGTGGGCACAACCCACCAGGGCGCGCTAGGGAGCCCAAGCGCACCCTGGTGGGTTGTGCCCTCCTCGGCCCACCTCCGGTGCCCATCTTCTTGTATATAAGTCATTTTTACCTAGAAAAAATAAGGAGAAGGCTTTCGGGACGGAGCGCCGCCGTCTTGAGGCGGAACTTGGGCAGGAGCACTTTTGCCCTCCAGCGGAGCGATTCCGCCAGGGGAACTTCCCTCCCGGAGGGGGAAATCATCGTCGTCATCATCACCAACAACTCTCCCATCTTGGGAGGGCAATCTCCATCAACATCTTCAACAGCACCATCTCATCTCAAACCCTAGTTCATCTCTTGTGTTCAATCTTGTTACCGGACCTATAGATTGGTGCTTGTGGGCAACTAGTAGTGTTGATTACATCTTGTAGTTGATTACTATATGGTTTATTTGGTGGAAGTTTATATGTTTAGATCCATTATGCTATTTAATACTCCTATGATCATGAGCATGATTATTATTTGTGAGTAGTTACTTTTTTTCTTGAGGTCACGGGAGAAATCATTTTGCAAGTAATCATGTGAATTTGATATGTGTTCGATATTTTAATAGTATGTATGTTGTGATTCCCTTAGTGGTGTCATGTGAACGTCGACTACATGACACTTCACCATATTTTGGCCTAAGGGAATGCATTGTGGAGTAGCAATTAGATGATGGGTTGCGGGAGTGACAGAAGCTTAAACCCCAGTTTATGCCCTATTTCGTAAGGGACCGATTGGATCCAAAAGTTTAATGCTATGGTTAAAATTTATTCTTAATACTTTTCTCGTAGTTGAGGATGCTTGCGGGAGGGTTAATCATAAGTAGGAGGTTTGTTCAAGTAAGAACAACACCTAAGCACCGGTCCACCCACATATCAAATTATCAAAGTAGCGAACACGAATCAAACCAACATGATGAAAGTGACTAGATGAAATTCCCGTGCACCCTCAAGAACGCTTTGCTTATCATAAGAGACTGTTTTGGCCTGTACTTTGCCTCAAAAGGATTGGGCTACCTTGCTGCATATTTGTTACTACTATCGTTACTTGCTCATTATAAATTATCTTGCTATCAAACTACTCCGCTACTCACAATTTCAGCACTTGCAGACATTACTTTACTGAAAACCACTTGTCATTTCCTTCTGCTCCTCGTTGGGTTTGACACTCTTACTTATTGAAAAGAGCTACAATTGATCCCCTATACCTGTGGGTCATCACTACTGCTAACGTATCATCCCCTCTCGCACCTAAACTTAGTCCCATACTACTAAGCGAACATGGTGTTTACCACCTTAAATACGTTACTTCTCAAACCATCACAAGCACTTGGTCTTCATTGAACTCTATGTGTAGGATCTGTGGCCGCAATAGGAATCTTCATCAGTTCTTAAACCGGGGACGATTCCTATTGACAATTCAGATTCTACACAAAAAGATCATCGATGAGCAATGTATTTTTGATGTTTAATTTTACATGCTTAGCCTTAGCAGTAACACATTTTGCTAGAAGGCGCTACTGCTATGCCTGTAGCAATAGCGCCTTTGCGTGGAGGGCGCTACTTCTATGGCGTTTAGCAGTAGTGCTTTTCCCTAAAGAGCGCTACTGGTAAGGCAACGCGGTTCTTCTCCGCCCGGCCGCCCGGCCCTCACTCTCCCCTCTCCACTGCCTCCTCCATCCCCTCCTTCACCCCGTCGTCCGCCTCCACCGCATTGCCGCCAGCTGCTGCCGCCGTCGCCCCTTCCCTCCTACATCCCTTCCCTCCCCCATCCCGCCACCGTCGCCCCCTTCCTCCCTAGATCACTCTTCCATCCCCTCCCTCCTCCATCCCGCCGCCGTCCCCCCTCCCCCCCTCACCGTCACTGCCACCGA